>NC_025995.2:87723637-87751436 GCF_000442705.2 Elaeis guineensis
GAAATATATACATTTCAACATGTTTACCTCTCATTTTTGCTTCACTATGATATTGATGTGGTCAGCTCTTTACCTCGGTCAGGGGCTCGAATAGCTTAGATGGGTCGATCGTATTAATTTTGTGCTCGAGCTGAAATCTTCCTTAATATTGTTCGAAGCTTCTGCTCTCTGTATATGATGAATGGACTTTTGAAAGTCATAGGCTTGCACGCATGCCAAGCACTAAATACTGATTAGCATTGTGTCACTTTTGTGAATCAGGGAAGGTGATTCGTCTTAGCATTGTGTGGTAGAGAGCCATACTATCCAGAGATCTGGTGGGGCTTGCATTTAATGCTGGCATTTGCTTTTCAGGAAGCGCAGCTTCTGAGGCTTTTATGATGGCGATATTTATCGCACAGTCAGTGGGATGTTTGAATCCACAAAGGCCTTCCCCTTTTATAAATAGGAGGCATGCTGCTTGGGGCTGATATTGCCATGGTTATCTTCCTAAATATTATGGTAGAGCTTCCTTATCCAGTGCTAAAGGCTTGTCGGTGCTTTTCTTTAGCTTGGAAGATCTCCTTCTCCCCTCGATCAATTGCTAGATGTTATGAGGGACTGCTTCGGTGGGAGTCCCGCTTGGGCATGGAAGGTATTGTAAAATCCCATTGCTCTGGTTGAGAGATTATAGTAGGCCACATTGACAGCTACAATGGACGGTCTCGATTATAGTGGGCTACTCATGGCTATAGTGAGCCATGTAGATAGCTACAGTGGGCCACTTATGGCTATAGTGGGCCACATTGATAGTTACAATGGACCGTCTCGCTTATAGTGGGCCATCCATGGCTATAGTGAGTTACGTTAATAGCTATACTAGGTCACATTAATGGTTACAGTAGGCTGTGTGGCTTCAGTGGGCCATCTATAGCTATAGTAGGCCATCTATACTACAATAGGCCATCCGTAGCTATAGTGGGCCATATTGATGGCTACAGTGGGTCGTATAACTTCAGTAGACCATCCATAGCTATAATAGACCATCCATGACTATAGTGGATCATATTAACGGCTATAGTCAGCCATCTGGCTACAGTGGGCCATCCATGGCTATAGTGGACCACATTGATAGCTATAGTAGATCATCTCAGCTAGTGGACCGTGTGATTACAGTGGGCCATCTATAGCTATAGTGGGCCGTATGGCTACAGTGGGCCATTCGTAGTCATGGTGGGTCATGTTGATGGCTATAGTGGATCGTGTGGCTTTAGTGGGCCATCCGTATCATAGGAAGCCTCGAAGCCTTTCACTTTTTTCTGGACACCGAGCCTTGGGAGGCTCGAGGCTACATCTGCATATGGAGACCAGCAGAGGATCCGATTATCTAATTGGATCGTCATGCACCGTGTGAGCCTTTCGAAGCTGCTTTCGAGGATATCGTCGCTGGGGCCATGCATTGTTCGACATAGTCTCTACTCTAGTCTTTCCTTTTTTGGGTCGATTAGCAATTTTATTCTTTAGATAATATTATAAAATAGAGTATGAGATAGATTTTTATTATAAATGGAAAGTGTATTTGTTGAGAATTGTATCCTAAAGTCAATCGTCAGTCTGTTAATGATTGAGCTTATTATTGTAATTATATATAAATTATTAAATTAATAAATATTATTTGATTTTTTCATCACTATGTAATCTTATTTTGAACTCCTATTATGTGATGAAGTCTTTAAGACTATTTGATTCGATATAAAGGATATATCGTTTAGTCTTTAAACCTTAAGTTCATGACCAAATGATATACTATTATTAGGATGATAGCTATATCAAGTATAGGTCGTTGTGTATCATGTACATTGGTTGTCCTCTTAACCAAAGAGTGTGGAGACTGGCATGGCATGCAAGTGAGATGTAGGAGTACATCTCACTAAACGTGATCAATTGCTGAGCACTCTGCTATTAAGAGTGGCTCACGAAGACATGGATATAAGTGTTCCTTCGATCTAAGATCACTACGATGACTTGCAAGCAACTCACTATACTTTGGTGTCGGACTATGTAAATTTTTAATTCAGTGATGAATGATTTCTGGACACAGTCAAGTACTTGAGAAATCGGTGTGTGAGGCAAGATGGAATTAACCTCTTGAATAAGTAGGAGTTAATGTATCAGTGTGTTTCAATTCAGTAAAACCTCGGTTAGGATAATCCATATGTTAGATTTTGAACATTGAAATACAATGTGGATGACCATATCAGGATTGACAGTTAAATCCTAAGTCACTTTGAGTATTTGGGTCAAAGAGATGAATTATACGATAATCATATACCAATAGGTTCTTGAATGATGCTTCGCAATCTTTTGACCTATCTGGACGTCGGGTATTATTGCTAGATGGTCACTTTGATTGGTATAGAAAGATTATTCCTATACTACTGGCATAGGTTCGAACCTATGAAGTCACACTCAAAAGAAGTTTTTAATTGATCATATGGTTGATCAACGATTAAGAATCATTCTAAGATAAAATAGTCAATTGATTAATGATTAATCTTGTGCAAAATTATAATAAATCAATTCGCTAATTATTGGTGAATTGTAGGAGGATTGATTAATAATTAGATTACTAATTAGCTGAATTTGATTGAGCATTAAGATTTGGATCAAATCTAATTGAATTAGATTCAATTTGGTTTGATCTGATCAGGTTATAAGATGACTTAATTGCTAAGGGTGTTCGATTTCTGATTTGATCAAGATTTGAGCTTGATTAATTTTTAATTTGATTAAAATTTAATTAAAACTATTTACTATTTAATTAGATTAGATTTAATCTAATTTGATTGGATTAAGAATCTAATTGGATGAGAAAATAGTTCGAATTCAAATCCTTTGCGCCTCCTTTCTCTACGCCCTCTTATTCTTCACGCGAGAAAAATTTTTATATAAATTTTTCTCATGTCCAAAATCTTTTTTATATCTACATCTGATTTCTTTTAAATTAAAAATTGATTGATTTAAATTTGAGTTCAAATGGGTTTGAATTTGAATGAAAACCTAAAGTCCAAATTGAGTTGGACTCTTCTCTTCACGCCATCACCTTGCTCCATGCATAAAGTATTTTTGCATGAGATTTTTTGCATCATTCTGATGTTGGTCAACCCCTCTTTGAGTTCATAAGATGAGGATAGGTTTGATTCAAAATTTAATTCAAATTTGGTTTGAATTGGTGATAAGGATTAACCAATATTTGAAATTGAACTGAAACTATCTTTTCCTTATCCTTATCTTCCATGGGACGCCACCCTTAAGAAGGGATCAGTTTTGTATGAGATTAGAAATAAGTTTTAGTGTGAGAAACTTAAGAGTTAGGGCATAAAAAGTTGAGAGTGGATTGGACTTCCATGCATAAGAAACAGAGGAAGTATTCTTCCTCTCGGGCGTGAGGTGTAGGGTCTAGGGTTTCAATTTTGGATTTTATAAGAAGAAAAATATAAGAGTGATTCTTGTTCAATCTTCCACACAACCACCTCCTTATAAAGCTTCATCTTCTAATCTAAAGAAGTCTGGAAGATCCAAAGAAAGGAGCTTGGATTAGCTATCTAGAGCCTTCAACGCGAGCTAATACTCCCACGAAGGAAGATCTGATCAGGACTTCGAGTGGATGATCTGTAAAGGCTGGACAACCTATGCAGCTGCTCGACATTAGCGAGAGCTTCATACCATGCCTACCAATAGTGAAGATCATCGATCCATGAAAAGATGATGAGTTTTGAACTCAACCGATGTGATCTAAAGGTTAGATCAGATTCAGGGCATGATGTGATTGATGTAATTTTTTATTTTATATTAGATTTTATATATAAATTTTTTATATCATAGATCTTTAATTGATAGTTTAGATTTGATCCAAGATATTTTAGAAGATTAAAATATTTAATCTTTTATTTTTCATAATAAAATTTTAAAAATACATGCTTTGAACTATCCATTTTCTCTTCAATTGGTATCGGAGCGTGGTTTCTTATGACATGAATTTTTTTGGATATAACATATATTACATATATTTAGATCTATAATTTAATTTAGATTAGATCTGATATATGATACCTAGATATAAAATTAATTATAGATCTGATCACACAAACTGATATAAAATTATCCTGCTGTAAGGTTTGCCCCTTACAGTACAAAGGTTGTCCTAGTTTTGCTGACATTATAAAATCTGATTTTAATTATTTAGATTAGATCTAAATAATTAATTTAAAATTTGAGTAGTATAGTAATCTGATTGGATAGATCTTCATAGCCATTCGATCATAGGAGAAATCAGAATTTTATAACTTTATTTACTCATTCGATGGAATCTCCTATGACATGTAGGGGTGCTGCGTGGTCTTTTCCATGATGATGAATTGAAAAAAATTTTAAAATTTTATTTTAGATCTAAAATAATATATATTAGATCTAAAATTAATATTTTAATCATTAGATGATTGATTATAAAAATATTTTATAAAATTAAAAACTATTTTCAAACATCGAATCTGAACCCATGTCAGTCCAAAACTTAATTAAGAATTAAGTGATCTAGATTTGAGAATCAAAGATCTAAGGCATTAATTTTATAATTCATGGATTAATGGGTTAGCTCGAGTCAAGTCGATTTAACTGGGTTAGACCTAGATTAGAAATCATTGATAATGGACCATGTTAGTAATTGATCAAATCTAATTAAAAGTTAATTCTGATTAGATCAATTTTTTCTCTTAATCAATTTCAATAGTTATAGTTGGTCAAGTCTATGTCTTTCATTAGACCAATATGGACTTTGATCGTACCTCCATGGTCAAACCCAAGTCTATAAATTGATCAAATTGAAAATGGTTAACCAGTTGGTGTCTAAGGTAAGTATTGCAACTTTGATCGGTGGCATTAATTGAGAGCTATTCGCATAGATTGAATCTATATCGAGTTAATGCATATCCCTCCCACTGATCTTACTTATCTGGCCAACATGGTGAATCATATTTTGATTAGATCACTTAATGATTGGGGTTGACGCATGCTAACTAAAAATTAGTATGACTGATTTAGATGCCCCTAGTTCAACTTGTCTTGAGTCCTCTTCATGACTTGGTGAAGTCAGTGAAAAGATTTATGATTGATTGGCTGGACCAGCTTATGTTTGATCTTCTTTAATCTGACTTGATGAAGTCAGTGGGAGGATTAAGATTAACTGGTCAAATTTTTTCTCATCTCTCATTCAACTAATTAAATCCTCTAAAATTTTGTCTCTAAAATGAAATAGTTATGATGATAACTAGATCATAGCCTCCCATTAAGTTAGATGATAATGGTTCAATAGTTTAGATGATCATTGGAGGTACCACACACCTGTACTCATCCAGCTGTTGGAATTATCATTCATAATATGTTAATTTAGTTGTCTTTCTGATGATGGTCAGGTTGATCGAGCCACACTCAGATCTGGTCACTCGTTTGTCAGATGTACTAAATTCTGACTATTAATGGTTGGACCTAATCAGAACTTTCAGTGGAGGCACCACACACCTGTTGAAGAGGTGTCTGGGGCAAAATTGAATGCTAGAAATTGTTTGATGAAATAATTGGTTAAGAACCTACCCATGAGTGCACAGAGGTTGGTCGAGCCACACTCGGGTCCGTGTGCAGCTCATGTGGATTCTAGTACCCACTAAAAATTAGTGTAAATCTTCGAATTAGAGGTAGATGCTATTAATTTGAATAAAATAGTGAAAGAATCTTTAGACTAAAATCCATATCTTTAGACTTAATCAATTCATATACTAATTAGGTTTTAGTTTTTCTTTTACAATTATGGCCACCACCTTGTCGCTCCAATCACTATTAGATAGTGATAAAATGATGGGATCAAATTTCGATAGCTGGTATCAAAAGCTCAAAATAGTCCTGGAGTACGAACGGATCTTGTATGTTTTGACAGATCCGGCACCCGAGAAGCTAGCTCCAAATGCACATAGTACGGTCAGAGATACTTATCAAAAGTGACTTAATGGCCGAACTACAGTTCGTTTATTATGCTGGCGATAATGAATGATGAGTTCAGCCATCATTTTGAGAATACTCAGCCATAAGACATGTTGCAAATGTTGAACGAGTCTTTTGGTACATCCGACGATGTTGAGAGGTACAAGACTAGTTATGCCGTCTTCAATACTTGAATGAGGGAAGGAGCGTCAATCACTGATCATGTACTGTATATGATCAAAATGATTAAGCACTTAAGCAAGCTCGACTTTCTCCTGCATGAGCAGCTGGGGAAAGATGCCATTCTGAACTCTTTATCCAAATCTTACCTCCCTTTTCTTACTCATTTTTGAATAACAAAGCCTGCGTCTACTACTACAGTTTGCTGGGGTTGCTGCAAAACTTTGAGAAGGATCACCAGCTCCATAAGGAGTCGATAAATATTATGGGAGGATCTTTTTCTGGATGTCGACTTTTAAGAAGGAAAAGAAGAACAAAAAATGGTGCAAAGTGCTGGGGCACCCAAGCCCAGTCAGACCAAGAAAACCAAGTTCGATCAGAGTCAGACAGAATACTTTACTGCAAGAAGCAGGGGCACTGAAGAGAAATTATTCTCGATACATTGCCTCCTTAGATCTGAATGGATCGAGAAAAAAGCAAGTTATTACTGGATAAGGTAATTATATGATAACACTTATAATTTCTTGATTTGTGATTGTACTATCTAGGTATTAGATATCGAAAGCCCTTTTCATATTTGTAATTCATTGCAGGGTTTGCAGGTCAGTAGGAGATTTGAAGAAGGCAAAAAGTTCTTAATGTTGGAGATGGAAGACCAGTTCTAGTTCTAGCATTAGAGATTGTTAAGCTTGTATTCAAGTCTAATATAATTGTTCTTAGTGAATGTCATTTTGTCCTTCTTTTTTATTGAACATTATTTCTGTAGGCCTCTTGACCATGTATGTTATAAAATTTTAATAAAAAAAATTTAATATTATTATGAATAGTGTTAATGTGATCAATGGATAGCTGAACAATAATATTTACATATTATCGCAACCTATTAATGTAATGTACAAATCCAGCAAATGCCCTAAAATTAGTGATGTCTTCGATATTTACCTTTGATACTGTAGATTAGGTCATGTTAACAAGAATAGAATAAACAGATTGACACAAAAGAAAATCTCGAAGTCAGTGGTTGTGAATCACTTCTAACTTGTGAGTCTTATCTTTTTGAAAAAATGATTAAGTCACCTTTTACTGAAAAAAATGAGCGAGCCAGTGAAGTTCTAGGTCTAATACATACTGATGTATGTGGACTGATAAACATCAGTGTCAAAGATGGATATTATTATTTTATTATATTTACAGATGACTTATCGAGGTATGGGCACGTCTACTTAATGATTATCGTTTGAAATATTCAAATAATTTCGTAATGAAGTAAAAAAATAAATTGGAAAGAGTATTAAAACTCTTTGATCGATCGAGGAGGAGAATACCTCTCCAGTGAGTTTGTGACATCCTTAGAAGAGAATAAGATTCTCTCACAATAGACTTCTCCTAGAATCCCATAGCATAATGGTATATTAAAAAGGAGGAATCAAACCCTATTAGATATGGTTTGGTCCATGATGGGCTTTGCAAGTCTGTCGATCTTTTTTTGAGAATGTACTCGAGTTGGCTTGTTATATTTTAAATAAAGTTTCAAGCAAATCCATAAGTAAAACACCACATATGATGTGGACAGGGTGTAAGCCAGCAGTCTCTCACCTTAAGATTTGGAGATTCCCGACTTATGTCAAACATTTGAAAACTAACAACTTGAACCTAGATCTGACAAGTTCTATTTATAGGATTTCCAAAAAAGACCAAGGGGTATTACTTCCATTTTATTGATGAACAGAAGGTGTTCGTCAGTAATAGGACAGTCTTTCTAGAAAAAGAGTCTTTGAGGAAGGAACCAATGCCTCAAGGATTGAACTTGATGAAGTTCGATCGATAGAAGAGCCGACACAATCTAGTAAACCTATAGAGTTGGACTTGATTAGATCAAATCCAAAATTTATTATATAAATATCTTTAAGGAGATCGATAGAGAACCGTATCAACTGGATGATACTACAATTTTTTAGTCTGGGACGGTGATCTAGTTGAACTTGATGAGAATAATGAGGATCCGATCACCTATATGGATGTAATGCAGAGGTCTGACTTCGATAAGTGGCTGAAGTCATGAAATCTAAAATAGAGTCCATGAAAGTTAACAATGTATGGATATTGGTTAACCCATCTGAAGGGATAAAACCCATATGGTGTAAGTGAATTTTCAAAAGGAAGAGGGACGCAGACGGAAAGGTGGAGACCTATAAAATTTATCTGGTTGTCAAGGGTTATCATCAGCATTATGATATTGACTATGATGAGATATTTTCTCTTGTAGCAATGCTCAAGTTTATTTGGATCATGCTTACGATAGCAGCATATCTGGACTATGAAATCTGACAAATGGATATGAAAACAGTCTTCCTAAATGGAGAGCTAGAAGAAGAGGTATATATGATGCAACCTTAAGGTTTCATATCACTACAACAAAACAGATTATTAGCGACGAAAAATTTTTATCGCTAATAACTGATTTTCATCGCTAATAATATTAGCAACGAAAGTTTACCGCTAATATTTCATCACAAATAATCCCATCGTTGATAATATTTTATGATGAAAAATTTTTTATCGCTAATAAAAAATATTTACGATGAATTATTTTCATCGTTAAAAAAAAGAATGAAAAAATTTAATCATAATAAAAAGATATTTGTGACAAACAATACCATTGGTGATAAATTAAAAAATTAATAGGATGAAAAATTTTTCATCGCTATTATTTCCAAAATTTTTAGCAACAAAAAATTTACGTCACCAAAATATTTTTTGCAACAAAAAATATTCATCGCTATTAATTTAATAAAAAAATTTTTAGTAAATAAAATTGAATAATATTATTGATGAAAACTTTACATCGTAAATAATTTAATTTATGATGAATATTTATGTCGCTAATAATTATTTACGATAAAAATTTTCCATCACTGTTAATTATATATTTATTAAAAAATTAAATTATGTTGACGGTAAAAGTTTTATCGGGAATAATTATGTCACTAATAGTTCAGTCATATTTTTTTAAAAAATTTATGAATATATATTTTAAATTTATATATATAATATTTTTTATAAATTAGAAAAATTAAAATAAAAATTTATATAATAAATGATAAATAAATTTTATTATTTTATTATAATAAATTTTATTTATAAGAGATTTAAAATCTAAAAAAAAGTATATCAATATATCATCAAATATCGACATCTGAAGAATGAGCTGGGGATGGAGAGCGCTCGACGGAGCTCGGACCGACAATGGAGCTCAGATCGGCCTGCTACTGCCTCATTAGCTATATCATTTGCTCCATCTGCCCATCTGCTCTATCATCTGAATTTAGAACCATTGATAGTCGTCGATGTGTGCAGTCAACTCCTGCGCTCACTGCTCAGCCTATTATCGATCCACGGCAGCCTGCCTCTACACCTCTGTCAGTCGAGCCTCACACGTAAAATGGATGTCAGCCCTAGATGAGCATGAGGATGAGGGAGCAGTGATCCCATACCCTAAACCTCTAATATAACTGGATCTCTACTAGCACCTGATGACAGATCTCATCATTGTGGGTGCGGTCGAGCCCTCATGGGTAGGTTGGGATCTCATGTTTGTCATATGATCCTGAAAATTAAAATTAAAGTTATTTTAATTTTTTAATAAAAATTAGATTATGAATGAAAAAATAATTAAAAAAATTTACAAAGAGCTCCTGGCTCCCCATCGTCCACTCTCTCGACCGTCGCTGATGGGTCCACTGTAGACATCGATCCTATCAAGAAGCTCGCCACTCTCAGTATCTCTCTATAATTTGAGAATTAATTAAAAAATTTTAAATAACTAAAAAATTATATGCTAATTAAAAATTAAAAATTACCTACATGTGCTCCATGTGACGAGCAAACGATCTCGAACCCCCACAATGTGGCACAGTCTGTCTCGTCTGGTTCGCCGCATTCTGGGCACATCATCTCTATAAAATTATCAGTCAAATTAGTAGATAATAAATTTAATTTAAGAATAAATATTTAGTCATTAAATTATAAAAAAAATTTAGATATGTAACCTGATATGCCGGATCCTCGTACTGCCGGCATATGACAGTCCAATCATCCATGGTGATGCTGTCATAGGACTGCTATCGCACTGCCTCCTCCCCATGATCTGCACCACTCGGTATCAATGCTGATGCATGTGATGGTGATAATTCTTGAAACGCAACGATAACTGAGTGTCGATGGCTCGCCTCACATGATCCTCCTCAAAATTAGTGATGTCAAATACACCCTGTCAATAACAAATATTAGAAGAATACTATGTAAATTAAATATTCATAATATAATTTATTTTACCTATAAGTGGGTGTAGAAAATCTCTCTCTGAGCTGGTAGAACATGACGCCAATCGAAGAGCATCATAGGGGCATAACTGCGGTATATAATGCCCAGCTCAGTCTACCATGGCTCACACCATCCCCTTATGGGTCTGGTGTAGTCGATTGGTATCTCGATCCGGAGACATTGTCCCGAGTGCTCGCGTCTCCTATGCTCCAGAGCGAGATTCTTCGATGGACCTCATCCTCACCATACCATCGATGAAGACTGATCTGAAACAATAATAAATAAATCATTAGTATGATCCAATAAAAGAATCAAATTTTATTATATATAAAGTATAATAATTAATACCATTGAGACCCGCCTCACTGGGACCCGACTTTTTGAGACCCGCCTCACTGAGACCCAGCTCACTGGGACCTGTCAGTGTAGGACCCTCTGACAGTAGAGCCGATGCGGCAATGGAGATCGGTGAAGGCGCCTCAACCTCCGAGGTATCTGTAGGTAACTGTGAACGCGAACATCGTCATCTGTCTCCTGATGCCATATCTACAGAATTGAGATATAAATAAATATAATATTAAATAATAATAATAGAAATCAAATAATATTTTAATGAATACAATTATATCGCATACCATTATTGGAAGAAAAAATTGAATGAAGAATATAGATCTACTCATTAATATTCGTATCTTCCTCGATGTGTAGATCTTCGTCTGAATCACAGTAATCGATATATATGTCATCTTCTATCTCATTGTCATTTATGAACTGATCGTCACTCTCTGACTCATCAAGATTAAATACAAAATCAGCTTCAACTTCATTGGACAGAAGATTAGCCCTATTCAAAAGTGCCGTTACAAGTTCTTCATCAACTAAAAGCTTGGCTAATGCTTGTTTTTCTTCTGAAAAGCTTCCACTTTATGTAAATTTAAATTTTCATCCATTTCTAATCAAGTTGGTATGTCATATACGCCTCTAGGTGTTATTTTTTGTACAACATGCCAATTACCTCGATACTTTAGATCCTTCAAATATATTATTTATTTCGCTTGAGTTGCTAATATATACGGCTCATTTTGGTACCATGTTCGTGCAAGATTTACACTGATAAATTATGAATTGATATGAATATCGATATTTTTATTACTAATATCCCATCATTCACACTGAAACAAAAATACAGAATTACTGGACGTATACTTCAGTTCTATGATATCTATCAGTACACTATAATAATCAATCTCTTTTCTCTTTCATATCCTATTGTAGTAATTCCACTATTCTGGATCCATCATTGCATCTCAAGCTCCCTTATGTAAAATCTCATTCTTTCAATGTTACAGGATGCGTAGTGATTAACCCTTCGATCGGGATCATATGCTAAATCATGCAACTCATCCGTCGCATCCACTTCTTTATTGAAATAATTATGTTTCACTACATCATAAGATAAAAAATTATATTGGTTCAAATAATATTATTTATAAGTAAATAAATAATGTATTACTAATGCAACTTACAAGATCACCAAACTGCTTTATAAATTCTCTCCTATGTCGATCATCAGCATCCATATTATTATTTTTATATAATATACTCTTATGCTCACTGCAAAAAATTATGATTTTTAATTTTATATCAATATAAAAAATTTTTAATCATTAAATAGTATGGTAAGATGATACTTACTCAATAAAATCTTCAATTTCTTCATAATTATTTAGAATGTAAAAGTGTGCTTTGGATAGCTTGTTTACGTCCATAAATTCATATCTCCTTGCACCAATAGGTCAAACCGTTTATTTAAATATAGACAACATCAGTTCATTATCACCGCATTCATGGTTTGCACTACGATATATACGATTGAAGCTTGTTTTGATATTGTCAAGATACATCGAGCATAATGTGACACAATCGGTAGCTACATATGCTTCCGCTATAGATCCTTCAGGTCTTGCTTTATTGCGTACATACTTTTTTAAAGTGCACAAGAATCTGCAAATAAAAATAAATTTAAATTTTAAAAATATATTTATATCTTATAATTGATATGACAAAGTACGTATAATTTTTTTACTTTTCAATAGGATACATCCATCGATAATATACCGGTCCAGCCAAAAGAGATTCTTTTGGAAGATAAACAGCCAGATGCACCATAACATCAAAAAATAATGATGAAAATTTTTTTTCTAACTTACAAAGAATGAATACGATATCCTTCTTTGATCTCTCAAGTAAGTTAATTTTTAATTTTTGATAACACAGTTCTCGAAAGAATACTCCCAACTCAATCAAGCACTTTGACCATCACCATCCAAATAGCCACGCATGACCACAGGAAGCAAATGTTGCATCATCACATGGGAGTCATGACTTTTTTTATCGGAGATATTGTCGTCGTTGTTCCCAACACACCACGATACGTTTAAAGCGTATGCATCAAAAAATTTTACGGTTTTGAACCATCTACGGAAATTTTTCTTTTTCTCTCCAAACAGCGAATAATATATGGGTGGCATAAAAAATCTCTCACCTCGACGAACTAAATGTAACTCCAGCTAGATTCCCATTTTCTGCAAATGAAGATGAACTTTTGTACCATCTTTTATTTTTTCTAAAATATTCAATACAGTACGGATGATATTATCATAAATATTCTTTCAATGTGTATTACACTCAAATTATGATGAAGTAGTAGCTGCTTCCAATATGGTAGTTCGAAAAAGATGCTTCGCTTCGTCCAATTCAGCTTAGCTTCAGTACGCTTCTGCTTGCGAGTACCCGATGTTTTTTCAAATTGAATATTTTTAATAACTTCAAGTTGTTCTAAAATTTTTGCTCCACTTAACTCCTTAAGTGGCAAATGCTGTTAGACTTACCATCAAAATATTGGTTATAACGGATCCTCTAAGAATGATTAGCAGGAAAAAACCATCGATGACTTATGAAACATATTTTCTGTCTATGCTTTAAATGTAAGGAGGATGCATCCCTATTGCATATTGGACATGCAAGATATCCTTTGGTGCTCCATCTAGAAAAATTTTTATATATCGAAAAATCATTTATGGTCCATAAAATCGAAGCATGCAACTTAAAATTACTTCGACTCACATAATCATATGTTTGTATCCCATTTTTCCATAACTCCTTCAGATTATCAATTAACGATCGTAGATATACATCAATTTTATTACCTGATGCTTTCAGACTCGAAATCAATAGTGACATAAAAATAAATAGTTCTTTCATGCACTTTCAAGATGACACATTATATACAACTAGCATCATAGGCTACATGCTGTAAGAGATACTCAGATTGCTTAAAAGATTAAATCCATCTGTCGCTAGACTAAGTCGGATATTGCACGGATCACTCATAAAGTATGGATGCTTTGCATCAAAATCTTTTCACACTAAAGAGTCAGTCGGATGGCTAAGTATGTTCTCCTCCGAAACCTATTGCTCATAATGCCATCTCATTTCTTCAGCTGTCTTTATGAACATATATAACCTTTGAAGTCTTAAAATTAATGAAAAATATCTCAAAATCTTTTGAGGTATCTTCTTTACTTTTTTGTTATTGATTTTGCATCTCAGCTCACCGTAATTCGGACATTCAGTTATTTATTCGTTATCCTTATAAAATAATATGCAGTCATTTTTACAGGTATGTATAAGAGTATAGCCAAGTCCCACTTTTCACATGTATATTTTTGCTTCAGAATATGATTTCGGAAGTCTCTCTCCATCGGGCATAGCTGCTTTAATCAATATTAAAATTTGATCAAATGACTTCTGACTCCATCGATTCACGATTTTAATATGAAGTAATTTTATCAAAAACTCTAACTTAAAAAATTTTATACGATTTGGATAGAGTGACTCTCGTGCATCCTTTACAAGCTTTGTAAACTGTTCAGAAATCCCTTCTACCTCAAGCCGGATATTATGTTCATGATCATAATTGCTTTTAGATGCAGCAGTATTCATACGTACATTTGAATAAGTACCTTGATATAAATCATCTAATAATTCTTCTATACCATTATGTTCGACAGGTCCATCAACATCACTATCATCTTCAGTATCGTCATCATTGTGCACCACTTCATTTGGATCACCCTCCCCATGCCATGTCCAACAAGTATACTTCTTATCCATACCATATTGTAGCAAATGCTCTTCAACAAGTGTTATATGATGATATACCATATTGACACATATCTTACATACACACTTTATCCAACTAGCGCTGTCAGTCTTATGCCGTGCAAAGTCAATAAAATCTCGAACTCTTTTTTGATATTCAGGCAAAAAAATATCTCTAGAATTCATCCAACTTCGTTGATATTCATCTAACAATAAACACAAAATCATTAATAACCAAAAAAAAAGTTTAGTGGTATTCTGGATCCCGACCTAAATTTCGGACTGAATCGCATTCTGAATTCCAACCAAAATTTTGATCCGAATCCAAATCCAAATCACTTCATACAAAATAACATATATTAAAGAACACATGTAGACTGAACATTAACACAGAAAATGTGTTACATCAACTTAATGAAGTAAAAATACATGATCCTATCCATTTCAAATCATTACTAATAGATATGGTCCTATCCTTTCAGAAAAGTAATAATCTCATTATTGTTATTAGTGGATATTTCATCTCATTTTTATAAAAATTTCGACAGCATCTTCTCATAGTTCTCCAAGTATACGATGTGGATATGGTGCCTACGCACCCATCCACCATGTATCCGGAGAATAATAGACAGATAACTACTAAATATCACATAATGAAATAAAATATCAACTATTAACAACAAGAATATTATTACTTTTCCAAAAAGGCCGAATATGGGACATCTAAGTTTCAATCTCGACGAAGATCGAAACTTGAACGAAAATCTACGGCTCAATATAATTTAAGTACCATCTTTGAACATGCATTCAAAGATGGATTTCTAATTTATCAAAAAAGAATAACTTCATATTAAAATTTTTTCATTAAAAATTTTAATAAAATTTTTTCTAAAATAAGAATATTTTTTTATTTATAATTTCAACAGCATACAAAATAGTACATAAAATAATTTAATTATAACAAGTAACAGCAATGTGCATTGTATTATTAAAAAAATAATTAGTCAAATAATTAAATAATTTCAATAGTAACACTAAAAAATAATATGCAATAATTATAATTAATCAAGTAATCAATCAAATAATTTCAGTCCGACCCGAACCCTACCCGGCCCGACCTGCCATCCCGGCCTGGCCCCACCCGACCCGCCCCGCCCGACCCAGCTCCAACCCGACCCGACCCGGACCTGACCAGACCCAGCCCACCTGGCCCATCCCCACCCAACCTGCCGAACCGCCCCGGCCCCATCCCCAGACCAATCCCCGAAGGCCCCGGCCCGACCAGGAATCGACCCAGCCCGAACCCTACCTGGCCCGACCTGCCCCATCCCGGCTTGGCCCCACCCGACCCACTCCACCCCGATCCGGCTCGAACCTGATCCAACTTGGCCCACCCCGACCTGTCCCCACCCAATCTGCCGGATCGCCCCGGCCCCATCTCCGGACCCATCCCCGAAGGCCCCGGCCTGACCTGACCCGGACCCTACCCGACCCGACCCGACCCGACCCGCCCCATCCTGGCATGACCCACCCCAGCCTAGCCAGGCCCGACCCGACCCGACCTAGCCCAGCCAGGCCTGACCTGCACCAACCCGACTCGATCCAGCCTGACTCGAAAATGACCAGGCCCGACCCAACCTGGTAGGCCCTGGCCTCACAGGCCCCCATCCTCGGCCTGTCAGCCCCGGACCGCCGTCCCCATCCCCGACCCCGGCCCGCCATCCTCGTCCCCGGCCCTGGCCTGCCAGAACCAACTGGCATGCCCCACGGCCCTGCGGCCCCGGCACATCGTTCCCATCCCCGGCCCCGGCCCGCCGTCCCCATCCCAGGCCCCGGCCTGTCAGACCTGGCTCGCAAGCCCCACGGCCCCGTCTCACCATCCTCGGCCCTGTCTCGTTGGCCCCATCCTCGGCTCGCCGTCGCCATCCCCATCCCCATCCCCATCCCCGACCTAAACCCCCCCTCCCTAAAAAAAAAACCAAACTCACCTCGATGGCGGCCCAAGAACGAACGACGATGGTGATGGTGATGGATATGGGGATGGTGATGGCGACGGCAAACTAAGTGGTGACAGTGGCTGACGAGAGGCAGAGACACAGATGCAGGGGGAGCACGAGAGAAGCTGTCGGGCCAGAGTGAGGGGAGACAACTCAGAAGAAAATAGGTTTCAGATGGGATGTGAAGGGATGCATGGTATTAGCGATGAAATTTATTATCGCTAATAAAAAATATTCATCGCTAATAATTTAAACAAAAAAAAATTACGACGAAACAATGCTTTTTCATCACTAATAAAATTATTAGCGACGAAGAATGTTTTTGTCGCTAATAGTTCTTGCCAAAAAAAAAATTTCTATTGAAAAAATATTATTTCTCCTAAAAATATTATTTATGATAAAAAAAATTTTAACAATAGAAATTACCGTCGCTAATAGTTCCTGCTAAAAATTTTTTGGTAAAAAAGTTATTTACAATGATAATTTTTATTGTTAAATACTTATTAGCGATGAAAATTATTTTTTGTTGCTAATAATTACTAAAAAATTATTTCTCATTTTTTAAAAAATTTGTATTAAATTTTTTATTTTTAAAAAATTTAACATAAATTATTAATATCCACATAGGCCAAAAAATTAAAGTTCTAATTTGGTTTTAAAATTTTTAAAATTTTAAAAATTTAAAAATAAAAAAATAAAGTTTTAATTTAAAAATCTTTTTGAAAGGAGAATGGTGAGACCGACTTGAAATGGGCCAAGAGTGCAATAAATAACGTGCCTCTTAATTACATACTTATCACTATTGGATTTATTAGTGGTACCTCGAAAACTATGGTTGTCATTCCACACTAATATTGAGCCCGGTACGATCTTCTCTACTCTAATAAATTATATGGGTCTTTTATGATGTTGATGTTAGTGTAACAATAATTTACTAACTTAAGTCTGACAAAGAAAGATAATATTCAATATTTTTGCTTTTTACATGTATATACAATCTGACAATGTCATGACATCGATTAGAAGAGTAAGCTATTAAATTTTTAAAAATTTTAAACTATTAACGATGAAAATTTTCATCATTAAAAAGATTTTTATTAATAGAAAATTATTTTTCCACCGCTAATAGTCTAGTTTTTAAAATTTTATTTTTTTTATTTTTTAAATATTAGTGATGAAAGGTATATGTCATAAATAACCAATGGTTTTACGATCGTAATTCAATTTATCATAGCAAATAGTTGATTATTTACAACGAATATATTCTGTCATCAATTATCTTTTATTTTTAAATTTTTAAAATATATTTATTTGCGATGGAATGTGTCTTTCTGTCGTCAATATGTAAATATTAGTGACAAAAATTATTTTCATCGAAAATATTTTATAATTTTATAATTTTTATTTTTTTAAATTATTTATGATGAAAATAATTTATCATAAATAATAGCTTATTTACAATAAATTTTTTTAAGTCGCAAATACCTTACATTTTGAATTTTGAATTTTTTTTTTAATTTTTCAACTATTTGTGATGAAAAAGTTTTCATCGTAAATTGAAATTTTTTTTGATGGAAATTTTTTTTCCATTGTAAATATTTTAGTTATCTACGATGTTTATGGTTTCATCATAAATAATCTTTATATTTTAAATTTTTAAATTTTTTAACTTTTTAAAGTATTAACGACAAAAATTTACATCATAAATTATGATTTTTTATGATGAAATTTTTTTTTGTTGTAAATATTTTAATTATCTATGATGTTTATGGGTTCACCATAAATAATCTTTATATTTTAAAATTTTAAATTCTCTAACTTTTTAAAGTATTAAAGACAAAAATTTTCATCATAAATTGTGATTTTTTTACGATGGATAATATTTTTTTCATCGTAAGTATTTTAATTATGTATGACGTTAATGATTTTATCATAAATAATCTTTATATTTTAAATTTTTAAATTCTCTAACTTTTTAAAGTATTAATGATGAAAATTTACGTCATAAATTATGATTTTTTATGATAAATTTTTTTTATTGTAAATATTTTAATTATCTATGATATTTATAGATTCATCGCAAATAATCTTTATATTTTAAATTTTTAAATTCTCTAATATTTTAAAGTATTAATGATGAAAATTTTCATCATAAATTATAATTTTTTGTGATGGATAATATTTTATCATAGTAAATATTTTAATTATCTACTACGCTAATGATTTTATCACAAATAATTTTTATATTTAAAATTGTTAAATTCTCTAACTTTTTTAAGTATTAATGATGAAAATTTTTATCCTTAATAATGCTTATTTGTGACATAATGTATTATTTCATCAAAAATAATTAAATTATTTATGACAGAGTCTTACATCGTAAATAAGTAATGATATTCAATTTTTTATTTTTCTTTCAATATTAGTAACGAAAATTTTTAGTCATAAATAAGTTAATTGGTGACGAAAATTAGGTTTTTGTTGCAAAAAATTTAACTATTAATGACGAAAACTCTATAGTTGCTAATATTTTGATATTTATAATTTAAATAATATTTTATTATTTATGATAAAAATATTTATCAAAAATAAATTTTTTATTATGATAAAATTATTATTTTTATCGCTAATATTTTTTATTTGTGACGAAAACCTAGAATCATCGTAAATATTTTTTAATTATCGATAAAAATTTGGATTCGTCGTTGATATCCTTTTTTATGATGGATATTCTTTTCATCACAAATAAATTCATCGCGAAAACTCTCTTCCCTTGTAGTGTATCCACAGATGAGTCTAAGGTGTGCAAGCTTCAGAGGTCTATTTATAGACTTAAGCAGGCATCTCGGAGTTGGAATATATATTTTGATAAAGTGATCAGAATGTATGGCTTTATTAAGAATGGAAAGGAACCCTGTATATACAAGTGGGTTAATAACTCAGTGATAGTATTTCTTATTTTGTGTGTGGATGATATTCTTTTAATCGAGAATGACATCTCTGCTTTACAGAGAATAAAAGTTTGATTGTCATCACAGTTTTTCATGAAAAATTTGGGAGAGGCATCCTTCATTCTTGAGATGAAAATCTATAAAGATTGGTCTAAAAGATTGCTTGGATTATCCCAGTCAATATATATTAATACTATGCTAAAAAGATTCAATATGGAGAATTTCAAGAAAGGCTATCTTCCGATTGACCAAGAAATTTCTCTCTCGAATAGTGATTGTCCGACAATACCTCAAGAGAGAGAGCATATGAGTAAAATTTTATATGCTTCAATAGTAGGATCTATTATATATGTCATGACATGTACACGATCGGATGTGGCATACTCACTAGGGATAGTAAGTAGATACCATTCTGATCCAGGTGAGAACCACTGGAAGATAGTAAAGATCATTCTTAAGTATTTGAGAAATACTAAGGATCAGTGACTTATTCATGGAGAATCCGACTTAAAATTTATGAGATTTACAGACTCCAGTTTTCAGTCAGATCATGACGATAACAAGAGCATGTCGGGATATATTTATACCCTGAACAGTGGAGCAATCTGCTGGAAGAGTTTCAAGCAGCATACTGTAGCCGATTCTACTTGTGAGGCAGAATATATCGCAGCATCCGATGCTGCGAAAAAAGCTGTGTGGTTACGAAAATTCATCAACGAGCTTGGAGTGGCACCCTCTCTTGATGGTCCTATCTTGTTGTACTGCGACACCATTGGCGTTATTGCTCAAGCAAAGGAATCGAAGTCACATTAGCGGACCAAGTATGTTCTGTATCGCTACCATCTGGTCTAAAAGATCATGGATCGAGGTGACGTTGAGTTTCAGAAGATTGATGGAAAGGAGAACTTGACCGACCCATTTACTAAAACCCTCGATGTCAAGAAGTTCGAAGACTATAAATCAAAGATGGATATACGATACTGTACCGACTGGTGTTAATCGAAGTGAGAGTTGTTGAAAATTGTGATTCAAAGTCAATCGTTAGTTTGTTGACGGTTGAGCTTATTATTGTAATTGTATATGAATTGTTAAATTAATAAATATTATTTGATTTTTTTATCACTATGTACATCTTATTTTGAACTCTTATTATATGATGAAGTTCTTAGGACTATTTTATTCGATATAGGAGGATATATCATTTAGCCCTTAAACCTTAAGTTCACGATCAAATGATATAATATTATTAGGACGATAGCTATATCAAGTATAGGTCGTTGTGTGCTATATACATTGATTGTCCTCTTAACCAAGGAGTGTGGAGACACTAACATAGCATGCAAGTAAAATGTAGGAGTATATCTCACTGAACGTGATCAATTGCTGAGCCCTCTGCTGTCAAGAGTAGCTCACGAAAGATATGGGTGTAAGTGTCCCTCCGATCTGAGATCATCATAGTGACTTGCAAGTAACTCACTGTGTTTTGGTGTCAGATTATCTAAATTTTTAATTCAGTAATGAAAGATTTTTGGGCACAATCAAGTACTTGAGAAGTCAGTGTGTGAGTCAAGATGGAATTGACCCTTATGAATAAGTAGGAGTTAATGTATCAGTGTGTTTCAATTCAGTAAAATCTTGGCCGAGATAATCTATGTGATAAATTTTAAAAATTGAAATACAATATGGATGACCATATCAGGGTTGATAGTTAAATCCTAGGTCACCTTGAGCATTTGGATCAAAGGGATAAATTATACAGTAACCATATGCCAATAGGTTCTTGAATGATGTTTCGCAATCTTTTGACCTATCCGAATGTCGGGTATCATTACTAGATAGTTACTTTGATTGGTATAGAAAGATTATTCCTATACTACCAGCTTAGGTTCGAACCTATAGGGTCGCACTCAAAAGAAGTTTCTGATTGATCATATAGCTGATCAACGATTAAGAATCGTTCTAGGATAAAACAGTCAATTCGATTAATGATTAATTTTATGCAAAAGTTATAATAAATTAATTCACTAATTATTGGTGAATTGTAGAAGGATTGATTAGTAATTAGATTGCTAATTAGCTCAATTTGATGGAGCATTGAGGTTTGGATCAAATCTAATTGAATTGGATTCAATTTGGTTTGACCCAATTAGGTTATGAGATGACATAATTGCTAAAGGTGTTCGATTCCTGATTTGATCAGGATTTGAACTTGATTAATTTTTGATTTAATTAAAATTTAATTAAGATTATTTACTACCTAATTAGATTAGGTTTAGTGATCTAATTGGGTCTAAAATAATTTGGTTAGGTTAAGAATCCAATTAGATGAGAAAACAATTCGAATTCAAATCCTTTGTGCCTCCTTTCTCTACACCCTCTTATTCTTTACGCAGGAAAAATTTTTACATAAATTTTTCTCATGTCCAAAAGCTTTTCCACATCCACATCTGATTCTTTTTGAATTAGAAATTGATTGGTTTAATTTGAGTTCAAATGGGTTTGAATTTGATTGAAAACCTAGAGTCCAAATTAAGTTTGACTCTTCTCTTCACGCCATCACCTTTTTCTATGCATAAAATATTTTTGCATGAGATTTTTTGCACCATTCTGATATTGGTCAACCTCTCTCTAAGTTCATAAGATGAGAATAATATTTGATTTAAAATTTAATTTAAATTTGATTTGAATTGGAGATAAGGATCAACCAGCATTTGAAATTGAACCGAAACTATCTTTTCCTTATCTTTATCTTCCATAGGACGCCACCCTTAAGAAGGGATCAATTTTGTGCAAGATTAGAAGTTATTTTTTGTGTGAGAAACCTAAGAGTTATGGTATGAAAGGTTGAGAGTGGGTTGGGCTTCCGTGCGTGAGAAATAGAGGAAGTGTTCTTCCTCTCGGACGTGAGGTGTAGGATCTAGGGTTTCAATTCTAAATTTTATAAGAAGAAAAATATAAGAGTGAGTCTTGTTTAATCTTTCACACCACCATCTCCTTGTAAAGATTCATCTTCTGATCTAGAAGAGTCTGAGAGATCCAAAGAAAGAAGCTTGGGTCAGCCATCTAGAGCCTTCAACGCGAGCTAGCTCTCCCGTGAAGAAAGATCCGATCAGGACTTCGAGTGGATGATCTGTAGAGATCGGATGACCTATGCAGCTGCTCAATATCAGCAAGAGCTTTATACTATACCTAACCACAGTGGAGATCATCTATCCATGAAAAGATGATGAGTTTTGAACTCAATCGATGTGATCTAAAGGTTAGATCAGATTCAGGGCATCAATGTGATCGATGCAGTTTTTTATTTTATATTAGATTTTATATATAAATTTTTTATATTATAGATCTTTAATTGATAGTTTAGATCTAATCTAAGATATATTTAGAAGATTAAAATATTTAATCTTTTATTTTTTACTGTAAAATTTTAAAAATACATCCTTTGAACTATCTATTTTTCCTTCAGTATTTGCATCAGAACTGGCTGTCATCATCGATAGTGTGACGATGATGCCATTGACTTCCTTTGAAAGTCAGGAAGAAGAATGATGCCCCTCTAGGGCACCATTCCCTTTATCTCCCCAATCTTATCTCCTACCCCCTATGCCTCCAACTGAGATGGAGATAGCATTGATAATATGGCAGTTAGTCGGTTACTGTTTCTCTCCTTATCAAAGGCTCAATTCTATTACTTTCGAACATACTTGCCAAGGTAGTCTTTGCAGATTAAGGCTTCAATCTCGTCCTTGAGCTCATGGCAATCCTCAATGTCGTGATTGCGGTAGTGGTGAAAATGACAATACCTCCTCCTGCTCCTTCTATTTGAAGGGAATTTCATCAGTCTAGGTCACTGCAAATACCTCTAGCCCTCGATCTCCATCAGAATCTAGGATTGGAAGGCTAACAGAGGAGTGTAGCTATTGAATTACCATGGAGGATTCCTCGGACGTAACTTTTTTATGATCAAGGAGATGTCCCCTCGGTTCGAGCTATTCGGAGATCTTTTCTACTTCTCTTCTTATTAGAGATCTTTTTTCCTTTCACTTGTCTGCGGAGTTCCCCAGCCTCTTCCACTTGGGCATACTTTCGAGCTCGGACCAGCAGGTCAGCATTATCTCTTGAAAACTTTTTATCGAGGGAGAAGGCAAGGCGCTTGTTTCGTAAGCCTCGCTTGAGCGCTAACATGACCACCAGCTGATCAAGGTCTTGCACTTCGAGTATGGCAATGTTGAAGTATGCGATATAGTTACACAGTGGCTCATCCTCTTCTTGCTGGATGGAGAAGATTTTATTTGAATTCCTCGATTAGGGTTGGCAGCTACTAAAGTGAGTAACAAACAATCTGTTGAGCTGCTCGAATGAATGAATGGATCCTGGTCGGAGTCTAGAGTATCATGCCCGCACTGACTTTTTGAGGTTGGCAAGGAAGGCAAGACACAGAAGGGCATTTGAGATATTCTGAAGCATCATGAGGTTTCTATAACCCTGAAGATGATCAAGAAGATCTGTGGAGCCATCATATGGGTTCAGTTGAGGTACTTTGAACCAACTCGGGATTGATTCCTCCAAGATGGCCTGGGTGAATGATGATTGAGAGTTAAAGTCGAGGCTATCAATGCTCCAATGTAGCCCATTCTAGACTTCATTGAGATGATGCTTGATGTCCTGAACTCTCTTCTCGAGCTCTCCCTCCTGATGGGATCTTTTCGAACTGAATTATCAATGGAGGAAGAACTTCTTTGATGCGCTTCTTCCCTCAAGCTTTGATGGGAAGATGAACGAACTAAAATGGTGGTGGAGTTGCAAGAGATCCATCGAAGGGCAGATTTTGGACTCTTGGAGCGAGACCACCAGTTGAGATGAGAGGGAACTGCTCGAGGATTTGATTCCACCTACAGCTACTGTTGTTCCATCACTTGCTGGAGCCACTACATAGCATCAGTTGGTGCCTGGATCTAATGAGCTAGGGCTTCAAATGTGGTGGATCTATTATGGCTGGAGATCATAACACAACCTTGGCCATGTTTTGATAGAAAAGAGAGAAAGAAGACACACGAAATAAAGAAAATAGCAAAAAGAAAGAAGAAACTCTCTTCTAAAGTTTTGATTCAATAATAGAGATAAAAAACTAACTACAACGTTGGCCAAAAGAGCCATAGTTATAGATAAAAAAATCTTAACTTAGCGCCTAAGTAATCCAAAATGAAATAAAAAAAAGAGTAAGATAAAGATTAAGACTTCTAGTTCATTTAGGATCCTCCGAACTCCTGTTGACCTGTCAAACAATAGAATCTAGCTCTGAAACTAGCTATAATGGCAAAGCAGTTAAGCTCGTAGAGCACAAAAAGAGCATTCTAAATTAGGATCTTATAAATGATTCTGACACTGGATGAGAGACTTACGCCTGTTCTAGCACGGTGGGGACAAACCTGATAGGGTCTATCATAATTAGGTTGATTTCTTGCCCTTTCAGGCCCCATCCATCAAATCAACATATTTATCGGCTAAGACTTATGCATCAAGTTGCACTGTAACATATCCATAAGCAGCATTGCTCCAGTAGCGACGGTCGGATTGTCGATGGGAGGCAATGTCAGAGTTTTGTGCTCTCGTCAGCACCATATTTTCTTCTCTCAAAGGGGACCTGGGCCCTCCTTCTGTGCCAATTTGTTGTGCAAGGCTCCGAGAAGATACTGATATGGCTGGAGTTTAACACTAGTCGAGATCTACAATGCCATAGGGTATCTATAAAGAAAGTCCATACTCATCGAGGATGTTCAGGTGGGGGACCATTTAATGTCTAAGTTAGCTGGAGCTTTGAAAATAGTGGAGAGAAAAGATAGCAAGAATGGAGTGAGAGCTCCTCTATATTTATGGGTGTTCTTACTTGCCTTTCTTTGCTTACCTGAGGATCTCCTTCGTACCACTTTTTATTTGAAGGTTGGGCTTGTAGGTTGCTAATTGGAATCTGCATTTATTAGGTTTAGTGCTGCATACCATTAGGCTACATTCTGGCCTTCATCATGAGATGAATCTCTCTCACTCCCTCATATCAACATTGTTAGTTATAGATGTTAGACACAGGCTTCACCTGTGTAGCTGGCTGAATGGATAGTATCTGAATTCATTACTGATATGACCTCACCATATCATCTTAAGTGTGCATATGTGGAGGATTGCTCTCGATCAGTGGGTCTTCCCGTAATAAATATTATCTAGGCTCATTATTATTGAGATAATCACTTACTTCATCAAATTATTTAATTTTTAATTTTTTTAATTTGCTATATATATATACATGTGTGCGTGCGTGCGTGCGTGTGTGTGTATTCAAATCCTTACACAATGAATCTAGGTACGATTAGATTTGTATGATTTTTCTTTCTTGTTTCAATTTAAAGATTTAAAAGTGAAAAAAAAAAGAGATTAGAGAGCTTGGAAGAGTGGGTACACTATTTTAGTTGGCTTGTGACAAGCATAAGGCTAAACAAAAATAGGAGAGGGTCAATTTGCAAGATGACAAAAATCAAGAGAAATAGGAAAAAATCAAGTTGCAAGATCAAAATGTCTAAGTCAATGTTGCCAAAAGGATTATTAGTGTATTCAGATTAGGGGTGCAAATGAGTCAAGCTACTTGTGAACTATTCGAGCTTGGCTTGAGTCCAAGCTCGACTCAAATTGATAATTATCGAGTTCAAGTCGCTCGAAGAGTTTTCAAATT
Organism: Elaeis guineensis; assembly: GCF_000442705.2. Taxonomy (NCBI): domain Eukaryota; kingdom Viridiplantae; phylum Streptophyta; class Magnoliopsida; order Arecales; family Arecaceae; genus Elaeis; species Elaeis guineensis. The sequence goes on from NC_025995.2 coordinate 87,749,986, forward strand.
GAGCTTAAGTAGCAAAGATATTTGGCTCAAAAGGATGCAAACCTATTTTAATTTATATATTTGAATAATTATTTTATTTTATAATTATATTAATATATATATTAGTAGGCTAAGACTTGATTTTGAGCTCAAACTCGAGTTAGAGTATAGCTTAGTTGATATTCAAATCGAGTCGAGTCGACTTCGAGTTTTATCTATTTTTTATCAAATCAAACTGGAGCTTACAATATTAAGGCTTGATCAATCTTGACTTGAGTTTCGAGCTTGAATATTTTGAATCAAGTCAAGCTTGAGCTTCTAACTTCTCGACTCAGCTTGCCTCGATTGCACCTCTCATTCAAATAGTGCTTCAATGATGATTTTTCTTCTAGACTTCTACAAGGGATCCAAATGATCTTTCAAGAAATTTTTAGGTTTAATTTGGTCCTTTATTTTTTAACTTTTATTTTGTAGATAAGTACTAATAAAATTCCATTTTAGGGTAGCAACATTGAAGTGCAGAAGTCATAGGACTGAAAGCAGATCAAGTATGGATTAGATATTAGTATATCTATATCTATATTTATTTATTTAGTGAATCTAATATATATATATATGTCACATTTCAAATCTGCAACATAACATGGCCATGCTACCAAGGGTGCAACCCAAAATAACATGAAGCCAATATTCATTTCTTAAATAGAATAACAGATACAAATAAATAAAAGTAATAAAAAGATTTAATTTAAATTTTAATTAAATCAAAATGATTCAGAATATCTAAATTCAAAATCAAATATCAAATCATGTCTCAAAATTTATAAAGAGATAACTATAAGTTTATAATTATCAATTATATTAAATTTAGCTACAAAATTTTCAAGCTACCATGCCAATCCCCAAGCCTGGATCCTTCATCGATCTAACCTATTCCTCTGTAAAAAAAAAAAAAAAAGATATGAGCTACACTAGCTCAGTAAGTAGAACCTATATTTTCTTACTAGATCAAGCATAAATTTTTTCATAGTAATACAATATTTAAAAAATAAAAGATAATATAATAAAATTTTCACAGGATATATAATAAAAAAATCATAAATTAGTCATGCATGCATAAATCATAAAATTTCATAAATATATTTATAAATTATTCTTGTCAGATATTCATGTTATGTATCAAAATATTGCTCATAGATATTCATGCTAAGGTCATTTATATTTATGATTGAGGATATTTTTATCAATAGAATTTTATTTCGTATGCTAACTTTATCCTTATTGGCAGGGCCATGTTTCTTATGGATGCTAGCTCTGGATGTTGATCTTTTTAATTTTAAAAATTTATTCATAGCTATCTGAGAGCTTTTAAAATTTTTATATCTTTTTTTAAAAATATACATATATATGGATAGAAAAATGATAAAATTTATACTTCATAAACATGCTATTTTCCTAAAATATATTCATGA
>NC_025995.2:87751536-87886354 GCF_000442705.2 Elaeis guineensis
GATATGAAACAATAATAAATAAATCATTAGTATGATCCAATAAAAGAATCAAATTTTATTATATATAAAGTAATAATATTAATACCATTGAGACCGCCTCACTGGGACCCGACTTTTGAGACCCGCCTCACTGAGACCCAGCTCACTGGGACCTGTCAGTGTAGGACCCTCTGACAGTAGAGCCGATGCGGCAATGGAGATCGGTGAAGGCGCCTCAACCTCCGAGGTATCTATAGGTAACTGTGAACGCGAACATCATCATCTGTCTCCTGATGCCATATCTACTGAATTGAAGATATAATAAATATAATATTGAAATAATAATAATAGAAATCAAATAATATTTAATGAATACAATTATATCGGCATACCATTATTGGAAGAAAAAATTGAATGAAGAATATAGATCTACTCATTAATATTCGTATCTTCCTCGATGTGTAGATCTTCGTCTGAATCACAGTAATCGATATATATGTCATCTTCTATCTCATTGTCATTTATGAACTGATCGTCACTCTCTGACTCATCAAGATTAAATACAAAATCAGCTTCAACTTCATTGGACAGAAGATTAGCCCTATTCAAAAGTGCCGTTACAAGTTCTTCATCAACTAAAAGCTTGGCTAATGCTTGTTTTTCTTCTGAAAAGCTTCCACTTTATGTAAATTTAAATTTTCATCCATTTCTAATCAAGTTGGTATGTCATATACGCCTCTAGGTGTTATTTTTTGTACAACATGCCAATTACCTCGATACTTTAGATCCTTCAAATATATTATTTATTTCGCTTGAGTTGCTAATATATACGGCTCATTTTGGTACCATGTTCGTGCAAGATTTACACTGATAAATTATGAATTGATATGAATATCGATATTTTTATTACTAATATCCCATCATTCACACTGAAACAAAAATACAGAATTACTGGACGTATACTTCAGTTCTATGATATCTATCAGTACACTATAATAATCAATCTCTTTTCTTTCATATCCTATTGTAGTAATTCCACTATTCTGGATCCATCATTGATCTCAAGCTCCCTTATGTAAAATCTCATTCTTTCAATGTTACAGGATGCTGTAGTGATTAACCCTTCGATCGGGATCATATGCTAAATCATGCAACTCATCCGTCGCATCCACTTCTTTATTGAAATAATTATTTTCACTACATCATAAGATAAAAAATTATTTGGTTCAAATAATATTATTTATAAGTAATAAATAATGTTTACTAATGCAACTTACAAGATCATCAAACTGCTTTATAAATTCTCTCCTATGTTGATCATCAGCATCCATATTATTATTTTTATATAATATACTCTTATGCTCACTGTAAAAAATTATGATTTTTAATTTTATATCAATATAATTTTTTTTTTAATCATTAAATAGTATGGTAAGATGATACTTACTCAATAAAATCTTCAATTTCTTCACAATTATTTAGAATGTAAAAGTGTGCTTTGGATAGCTGTTCACGTCCATAATTCATATCTCCTTGCACCAATAGGTCAAACCGTTTATTTAAATATAGACAATATCAGTTCATTATCACCGCATTCATGGTTTGTGCTACGATATATACGATTGAAGCTTGTTTCGATATTGTCAAGATACATCGAGCATAATGTGACACAATCGGTAGCTACATATGCTTCCGCTATAGATCCTTCAGGTCTTGCTTTATTGCATACATACTTTTTTAAAGTGCACAAGAATCTGTAAATAAAAATAAATTTAAATTTTAAAATATATTTATATTTATAATTGATATGATAAAGTATGTATAATTTTTTACTTTTCAATAGGATACATCCATCGATAATGTATCGGTCCAGCCAAAAGAGATTCTTTTGGAAGATAAACAGCAGATGCACCATAACATCAAAAAATGATGATGAAATTTTTTTTCTAACTTACAAAGAATGAATACGATATCCTTCTTTGATCTCTCAAGTAAGTTAATTTTCAATTTTTGGCAACACAGTTCTCGAAAGAACACTCCCAACTCAATCAGCACTTTGACCATCACCATCCAAATAGCCACGCATGACCACAGGAAGCAAATGTTGCTTCATCACATGGGAGTCATGACTTTTTTTATCAGAGATATTATCGTCGTTGTTCCCAACACACCACGATACGTTTAAAGCGTATGCATCAGAAAATTTTACGATTTTGAACCATCTACGAAAATTCTTCTTTTTCTCTCCAAACAGCGAATAATATATGGGTGGCATAAAAAATCTCTCACCTCGACGAACTAAATGTAACTCCAGCTAGATTCCTATTTTCTGCAAATGAAGATGAACTTTTGTACCATCTTTTATTTTTTCTGAAATATTCAATACAGTACGGATGATATTATCACAAATATTCTTTCAATGTGTATTACACTCAATTATGATGAAGTAGTAGCTGCTTCTAATATGGTAGTTCGAAAAGATGCTTCGTTTCATCCAATTCAGCTTAGCTTCAGTACGCTTCTGCTTGCGAGTACCCAATATTTTTTCAAATTGAATATTTTTAATAACTTCAAGTTGTTCTAAAATTTTTGCTCCACTTAACTCCTTAGGTGGCAGATGCTGATTAGACTTACCATCAAAACATTGGTTATAATGGATCCTCTAAGAATGATTAGCAGAAAAAAACCATCGATGACTTGTGAAACATATTTTCTGTCTGTGCTTTAAATGTAAGGAGGATGCATCCCTATTGCATATTGGACATGTAAGTTATCCTTTGGTGCTCCATCTAGATAAGTTTTTCTATGTCGAAAAATCATTTATGGTCCATAAAATTGAAGCATGCAACTTAAAATTACTTCGACTCACATAATCATATGTTTGTATCCCATTTTTCCATAACTCCTTCAGATTATCAATTAACGGTCGTAGATATACATCAATTTTATTACCTGATGCTTTCGGACTCGAAATCAATAGTGACATAAAAATAAATAGTTCTTTCATGCACTATCAAGATGACACATTATATACAACTAGCATCATAGGCTACATGCTGTAAGAGGTACTCAGATTGCTTAAAAGGTTAAATCCATCTGTCGCTAGACTAAGTCGGATATTGCACGGATCACTCACAAAGTACAGATGCTTTGCATCAAAATCTTTTCACACTAAAGAGTCGGTCGGATGGCTAAGTATGTTCTCCTCCGAAACCTACTGCTCATAATGCCATCTCATTTCTTCAGCTGTCTTTGTGAACATATATAACCTTTGAAGTCTTAAAATTAATGAAAAATATCTCAAAATCTTTTGAAGTATCTTCTTTACTTTTCTATTATTGATTTTGCATCTCAGCTCACCGCAATTTGAACATTCAGTTGTTTATTCGTTATCCTTATAAAATAATATGCAGTCATTTTTACAGGTATGTATAAGAGTATAGCCAAGTCTCACTTTTCACATGTATATTTTTGCTTCAGAATATGATTTCGGAAGTCTCTCTCCATCGGGCATAGCTGCTTTAATCAATATTAAAATTTGATCAAATGACTTCTGACTCCATCGATTCACGATTTTAATATGAAGCAATTTTATCAAAAACTCTAACTTAAAAAATTTTATACGATTTGGATAGAGTGACTCTCGTGCATCCTTTACAAGCTTTGTAAACTGTTCAGAAGTCCCTTCTACCTCAAGCCGGATATTATGTTCATGATCATAATTGCTTTCAGATGCAGCAGTATTCATACGTACATTTGAATAAGTACCTTGATGTAAATCATCTAACAATTCTTCTATACCATTATGTTCGACAGGTCCATCAACATCACTATCATCTTCAGTATCGTCATCATTGTGCACCACTTCATTTGGATCACTCTCCCCATGCCATGTCCAACAAGTATACTTCTTATCCATACCATATTATAGCAAATGCTCTTCAACAAGTGTTATATGATGATATACCATATTGACACATATCTTACATAGACACTTTATCCGACTAGCGCTGTCAGTCTTATGCCGTGCAAAGTCAATAAAATCTCGAACTCTTTTTCGATATTCAGGCAAAAAAATATCTCTAGAATTCATCCAACTTCGTTGATATTCATCTAACAATAAACACAAAATCATTAATAACCAAAAAAAATTCAGTGGTATTCTGGATCCCGACCTAAATTTCGGACTGAATCGCATTCTGAATTCCAACCAAAATTTTGATCCGAATCCAAATCCAAATCACTTCATACAAAATAACATATATTAAAGAACACATGTAGACTGAACATTAACACAAAAATGTGTTACATCAACTTAATGAAGTAAAAATACATGATCCTATCCATTTCAAATCATTACTAACAGATATGGTCCTATCCTTTCAGAAAAGTAATAATCTCATTATTGTTATTAGTAAATATTTCATCTCATTTTATAAAAATTTTGACAACATCTTCTCATAGTTCTCCAAGTATACGATGTGGATATGGTGCCTACGCACCCATCCACCATGTATCCGGAGAACAATAGACAGATAACTACTAAATATCACATAATGAAATAAAATATCAACTATTAACAACAAGAATATTATTACTTTTCCAAAAAGGCCGAATATGGGATATCTAAGTTTTAATCTCGACGAAGATCGAAACTTGAACGAAAATCTACGGCTCAATATAATTTAAGTACCATCTTTGAACATGCATTCGAAGATGAATTTCTAATTTATCAAAAAAGAATAACTTCATATTAAAATTTTTTCATTAAAAATTTTAATAAAATTTTTCTAAAATAAGAATATTCTTTTATTTATAATTTCAACAGCATACAAAATAGTACATAAAATAATTTAATTATAACAAGTAACAGCAATGTGCATTGTATTAATAAAAAAATAATTAGTCAAATAATTAAATAATTTCAACAGTAACACTAAAAAATAATATGCAATAATTATAATTAATCAAGTAATCAATCAAATAATTTCAGTCCGACCCGAACCCTACCCGGCCCGACCTGCCATCCCGGCCTGGCCCCACCCGACCCGCCCCGCCCGACCCAGCTCCGACCCGACCCGACCTGAACCTGACCAGACCCAGCCCACCTGGCCCATCCCCACCCAACCTGCCGGACCGCCCCGACCCCATCCCCGGACCAATCCCCGAAGGCCCCGGCCCGACCAGGAATCGACCCAGCCCGAACCCTACCTGGCCCGACCTGCCCCATCCCAGCTTGGCCCCACCCGACCCACTCCACCCCGATCCGGCTCGAACCCGATCCAACTTGGCCCACCCCGACCTGTCCCCACCCAATCTGCCGGATCGCCCCGGCCCCATCTCCGGACCCATCCCCGAAGGCCCCGGCCTGACCTGACCTGGACCCTACCCGACCTGACCCGACCCGACCCACCCCATCCTGGCATGACCCACCCCAGCCAGCCAGGCCCGACCCGACCCGACCTAGCCCAGCCAGGCCTGACCTGCACCTACCTGACTCGATCCAACCCGACTCGAAAACGACCAGGCCCGACCCGACCCGGCAGGCCCTGGCCTCACAGGCCCCGCAGGCCCCCATCCTCGGCCTGTCAGCCCCGGACCGCCGTCCCCATCCCCGGCCCCGGCCCACCATCCTCGTCCCCGGCCCGGCCTGCCAGAACCAACTGGCATGCCCCACGGCCCTGCGGCCCCGGCACGCCGTTCCCATCCCCGACCCCGGCCCGCCGTCCCCATCCCAGGCCCCGGCCTGTCAGACCTGGCTCGCAGGCCCCACGGCCCCGTCTCACCATCCTCGGCCCTGTCTCGCTGGCCCCATCCTCGGCTCACCGTCGCCATCCCCATCCCCATCCCCGACCTAAACCCCCCCTCCCTAAAAAAAAAACCAAACTCACCTCGATGGCGGCCCAAGAACGAACGACGATGGTGATGGCTATGGGGATGGTGACGGCGACGGCAAACTAAATGGTGACAGTGGCTGACGAGAGGGAGAGACACAGATGCAGGGGGAGCACGAGAGAAGCTGTCGGGCCGGAGTGAGGGGAGACAACTCAGAAGAAAATAGGTTTCAGATGGGATGTGAAGGGATGCATGGTATTAGTGATGAAATTTATTATCGGTAATAAAAAATATTCATCGCTAATAATTTAAAAAAAAAAATTACGACGAAACAATGCTTTTTCGTCGCTAATAAAATTATTAGCGACGAAGAATATTTTCGTCGCTAATAGTTCTTGCCAAAAAAAAAATTCTATTGGAAAAATATTATTTCTCCTAAAAATATTATTTATGATATAAAAAATTTTAACAATAGAAATTACCATCGCTAATAGTTCCTGCTAAAATTTTTTTGGTAAAAAAGTTATTTACAATGATAATTTTATTGTTAAATACTTATTAGCGATGAAAATTATTTTTTGTTGCTAATAATTACTAAAAAAATATTTCTCATTTTTTAAAAAATTTACATTAAATTTTTTATTTTTAAAAAATTTAACATAAATTATTAATATCCACATAGGCCAAAAAAATAAAGTTCTAATTTGGTTTTAAAATTTTTAAAATTTAAAAATAAAAAATAAAGTTTTAATTTAAAAATCTTTTTGAAAGGAGAATGGTGAGACCGACTTGAAATGGGCCAAGAGTGCAATAAATAATGTGCCTCTTAATTACATACTTGATTGATGGAAGCAGGCTGTCTAGCTCGCCTTGTCTTCTTCTCATCTCAGTAGCTCAAAAGTATACTCCTAAAGAATTTATTTTTGATAACTAAGACTGACTAATTATAAATTATGATACATAAATGGTGCTCTCCAGGAGGCACCTCCTCTTGGTGCTGAAGTTCTAAGTTTGATCATGGAGTATGACCACTCTATCTCAAATAAATAGATAAATAAATATAATATTAATTTTTGGGATCGAAAATATGATTTATTGCTCATAAATTTATTCGAAGCTTTATAATCTTAAGTTTCAATAGCCATTAGATTTTTAGATGATTAATAATATTTTATTTTTAATTAGTTATTGTTATTATTATAAATTTAAGTTGTTTGTACAAATAGTATAATAACGATATCACCACCAAGGTTTAAATTATGGGCCTTCTTTGGGTGAGGATATGCTAAGCAAATGTACTAAAATTAATTAACAATAAGAGTTTATACATACTTATCACTATTGGATTTATTAGTGGTACCTCGAAAACTATGGTTGTCATTCCACACTAATATGGAGCCCGGTACGATCTTCTCTACTCTAATAAATTATATGGGTCTTTTATGATGTTGATGTTAGTGTAACAATAATTTACTAACTTAAGTCTGACAAAGAAGGATAATATTCAATATTTTTGCTTTTTACATGTATATACAATCTGACAATGTCATGACATCGATTAGAAGAGTAAGCTATTAAATTTTAAAAATTTTTAAACTATTAATGATGAAAATTTTCATCATTAAAGAGATTTTTAGTAATAAAAAATTATTTTTCCATCGCTAATAGTCTAGTTTTTAAAATTTTATTTTTTTTATTTTTTAAATATTAGTGATGAAAGGTATATGTCATAAATAACCAATGGTTTTACGATCGTAATTCGATTTATCATAGCAAATAGTTGATTATTTACAACGAATATATTCTATCATCAATTATCTTTTATTTTTAAATTTTTAAAATATATTTATTTGCGATGGAATGTGTCTTTCTGTCGTCAATATGTAAATATTAGTGACAAAAATTATTTTCATCAAAAATATTTTATAATTTCATAATTTTTATTTTTTTAAATTATTTATGATGAAAATAATTTATCATAAACAATAGCTTATTTACAATAATTTTTTTAAGTCGCAAATACCTTACATTTTGAATTTTTAAATTTTTTTTTATTTTTCAACTATTTGTGATGAAAAAGTTTTCATCGTAAATTGAAATTTTTTGTGATGGAAATTTTTTTTCCATTGTAAATATTTTAGTTATCTACGATGTTTATGGTTTCATCGTAAATAATCTTTATATTTTAAATTTTTAAATTCTTTAACTTTTTAAAGTATTAACGACAAAAATTTACATCATAAATTATGATTTTTTATGATGAATTTTTTTTTGTTGTAAATATTTTAATTATCTATGATATTTATGGGTTCACCATAAATAATCTTTATATTTTAAAAGTTTAAATTCTCTAACTTTTTAAAGTATTAAAGACAAAAATTTTCATCATAAATTATGATTTTTTTACGATGGATAATATTTTTTTCATCATAAGTATTTTAATTATCTATGACGTTAATGATTTTATCACAAATAATCTTTATGTTTTAAATTTTTAAATTCTCTAACTTTTTAAAGTATTAATGATGAAAATTTACGTCATAAATTATGATTTTTTATGATAAATTTTTTTTATTGTAAATATTTTAATTATCTATGATATTTATAGGTTCATCGAAAATAATCTTTATATTTTAAATTTTTAAATTCTGTAATATTTTAAAGTATTAATGATGAAAATTTTCATCATAAATTATAATTTTTTGTGATGGATAATATTTTTTCATAGTAAATATTTTAATTATCTGCTACATTAATGATTTTATCACAAATAATTTTTATATTTAAAATTGTTAAATTCTCTAACTTTTTTAAGTATTAACGATGAAAATTTTTGTCCTTAATAATGCTTATTTGTGACATAATGTATTATTTCATCAAAAATAATTAAATTATTTATAACAGAGTCTTACGTCGTGAATAAGTAATGATATTCAATTTTTTATTTTTCTTTCAATATTAGTAACGAAAATTTTTAGTCATAAATAAGTTAATTGGTGACGAAAATTAGGTTTTTGTTGCAAAAAATTTAACTATTAACGACGAAAACTCTATAGTTGCTAATATTTTGATATTTATAATTTAAATAATATTTTATTATTTATGATAAAAATATTTATCAAAAATAAATTTTTTATTATGATGAAATTATTATTTTTATCGCTAATATTTTTTATTTATGACGAAAACCTAGAATCATCATAAATATTTTTTAATTATCGATAAAAATTTGGATTCGTCGTTGATATCCTTATTTGTGATGGATATTCTTTTCATCACAAATAAATTCATCACGAAAACTCTCTTCCCTTGTAGTGTATCCACAGATGAGTCTAAGATGTGCAAGCTTCAGAGGTCTATTTATAGACTTAAGCAGGCATCTCGGAGTTGGAATATATATTTTGATAAAGTGATCAGAATGTATGGCTTTATTAAGAATGGAAAGAAACCCTATATATACAAGTGGGTTAATAACTCAGTGATAGTATTTCTTATTTTGTATGTGGATGATATTCTTTTAATCGAGAATGACATCTCTGCTTTACAGAGAATAAAAGTTTGATTGTCATCATAGTTTTTCATGAAAAATTTGGGAGAAGCATCCTTCATTCTTGAGATGAAAATCTATAAAGATTGGTCTAAAAGATTGCTTGGATTATCGCAGTCAATATATATTAATACTGTGCTAAAAAGATTCAATATGAAGAATTTCAAGAAAAGCTATCTTCCGATTGACCAAGAAATTTCTCTCTCGAATAGTGATTGTCCGACAACGCCTCAAGAGAGAGAGCATACGAGTAGAATTTTATATACTTCAATAGTAGGATCTATTATATATGTCATGACATGTACACGATCGGATGTGGCATACTCACTAGGGATAGTAAGTAGATACCATTCCGATCCAGGTGAGAACCACTGGAAGATAGTAAAGATCATTCTTAAGTATTTGAGAAATACTAAGGATCAGTGACTTATTCATGGAGAATCTGACTTAAAATTTATGAGATTTACAGACTCCAGTTTTCAGTCAGATCATGACGATAACAAGAGCATGTCGGGATATATTTATATTCTGAACAGTGGAGCAATCTGCTGGAAGAGTTTCAAGCAGCATACTGTAGCCGATTCTACTTGTGAGGTAGAATATATCGCAGCATCCGATGCTGCGAAAAAAGCTGTGTGGTTACGAAAATTCATCAACGAGCTTGGAGTGGCACCCTCTCTTGATGGCTCTATCTTGTTGTACTGCGACACCATTGGCGTTATTGCTCAAGCAAAGGAATCGAAGTCACATTAGCGGACCAAGTACGTTCTGTATCACTACCATCTGGTCTAAAAGATCATGGATCGAGGTGACGTTGAGTTTCAGAAGATTGATGGAAAGGAGAACTTGACCGACCCATTTACTAAAACCTTCGATGTCAAGAAGTTCGAAGACTATAAATCAAAGATGGATATACGATACTGTACCGACTGGTGTTAGTCCAAGTGAGAGTTGTTGAAAATTGTGATTCAAAGTCAATCGTTAGTTTGTTGACGGTTGAGCTTATTATTGTAATTGTATATGAATTGTTAAATTAATAAATATTATTTAATTTTTTTATCACTATGTACATCTTATTTTGAACTCTTATTATATGATGAAGTCCTTAGGACTATTTGATTCGATATAGGAGGATATATCATTTAGCCCTTAAACCTTAAATTCATGATCAAATGATATAATATTATTAGGACGATAGCTATATCAAGTATAGGTCGTTGTGTGCTATATACATTGATTGTCCTCTTAACCAAGGAGTGTGGAGACACTGACATAGCATGCAAGTAAAATGTAGGAGTATATCTCACTGAACGTGATCAGTTGCTGAGCCCTCTGCTGTCAAGAGTAGCTCACGAAAGATATGGGTGTAAGTGTCCCTCCGATCTGAGATCATCATGGTGACTTGCAAGTAACTTACTGTGCTTTGGTGTCAGATTATCTGAATTTTTAATTCAGTAATGAAAGATTTTTGGGCACAATCAAGTACTTGAGAAGTCAGTGTGTGAGTCAAGATGGAATTGACCCTTATGAATAAGTAGGAGTTAATGTATCAGTGTGTTTCAATTCAGTAAAATTTTAGCCGAGATAATCTATGTGATAAATTTTAAAAATTGAAATACAATATGGATGACCATATCAGGGTTGATAGTTAAATCCTAGGTCACCTTGAGTATTTGGATCAAAGGGATAAATTATACAGTAACCATATGCCAATAGGTTCTTGAATGATGTTTCGCAATCTTTTGACCTATCCGAATGTCGGGTATCATTACTAGATAGTCACTTTGATTGGTATAGAAAGATTATTCCTATACTACCAGCTTAGGTTCGAACCTATAGGGTCACACTCAAAAGAAGTTTCTGATTGATCATATAGCTGATCAACGATTAAGAATCATTCTAGGATAAAACAGTCAATTCGATTAATGATTAATTTTATGCAAAAGTTATAATAAATTAATTCACTAATTATTGATGAATTGTAGAAGGATTGATTAGTAATTAGATTGCTAATTAGCTCAATTTGATGGAGTATTGAGGTTTGGATCAAATCTAATTGAATTGGATTCAATTTGGTTTGACCCAATTAGGTTATGAGATGACATAATTGCTAAAGGTGTTCGATTCCTGATTTGATCAGGATTTGAACTTGATTAATTTTTGATTTAATTAAAATTTAATTAAGATTATTTACTACCTAATTAGATTAGGTTTAGTGATCTAATTGGGTCTAACATAATTTGGTTAGGTTAAGAATCCAATTAGATGAGAAAATAATTCGAATTCAAATCCTTTGTGCCTCCTTTCTCTACACCCTATTATTCTTTACGCAAGAAAAATTTTTACATAAATTTTTCTCATGTCCAAAAGCTTTTCCACATCCACATCTGATTCTTTTTGAATTAGAAATTGATTGGTTTAATTTGAGTTCAAATGGGTTTGAATTTGATTGAAAACCTAGAGTCCAAATTAAGTTTGACTCTTCTCTTCACGCCATCACCTTTTTCTATGCATAAAATATTTTTGCATGGGATTTTTTGCACCATTCTGATATTGGTCAACCTCTCTCTAAGTTCATAAGATGAGAATAATATTTGATTTAAAATTTAATTTAAATTTGATTTGAATTGGAGATAAGGATCAACCAGCATTTGAAATTGAACCGAAACTATCTTTTCCTTATCTTTATCTTCCATAGGACGCCACCCTTAAGAAGGGATCAATTTTGTGCAAGATTAGAAGTTATTTTTTGTGTGAGAAACCTAAGAGTTATGGTATGAAAGGTTGAGAGTGGGTTGGGCTTCCGTGCGTGAGAAATAGAGGAAGTGTTCTTCCTCTCGGATGTGAGGTGTAGGGTCTAGGATTTCAATTCTAAATTTTATAAGAAGAAAAATATAAGAGTGAGTCTTGTTTAATCTTTCACACCACCATCTCCTTGTAAAGATTCATCTTCTGATTTAGAAGAGTCTGAGAGATCCAAAGAAAGAAGCTTGGGTTAGCCATCTAGAGCCTTCAATGCGAGCTAGCACTCCCGTGAAGAAAGATCCGATCAGGACTTCGAGTGGATGATCTGTAGAGATCGGATGACCTATGCAGCTGCTCAATATCAGCAAGAGCTTTATACTATACCTAACCACAGTGGAGATCATCTATCCATGAAAAGATGATGAGTTCTGAACTCAATCGATGTGATCTAAAGGTTAGATCAGATTCCGGACATCAATGTGATCGATGCAGTTTTTTATTTTATATTAGATTTTATATGTAAATTTTTTATATTATAGATCTTTAATTGATAGTTTAGATCTAATCTAAGATATATTTAGAAGATTAAAATGTTTAATCTTTTATTTTTTACTGTAAAATTTTAAAAATACATGCTTTGAACTATCCATTTTTCCTTCAGTATTTACATCAGAACTGGCTGTCATCATCGATAGTGTGACGATGATGCCATTGACTTCCTTTGAAAGTCAGGAAGAAGAATGATGCCCCTCTAGGGCACCATTCCCTTTATCTCCCCAATCTTATCTCCTACCCCCTACGCCTCCAACTGAGATGGAGATAGCATTGATAATATGGCAGTTAGTCGGTTATTGTTTCTGTCCTTATCAAAGGCTCAATTCTATTACTTTCGAACATACTTGCCAAGGTAGTCTTTGCAGATTAAGGCTTCAATCTCGTCCTTGAGCTCATGGCAATCCTCAATGTCGTGATTGCGGTAGCGGTGAAAATGACAATACCTCCTCCTGCTCCTTCTATCTGAAGGGAATTTCATCAGTCTAGGTCACTGCAAATACCTCTAGCCCTCGATCTCCATCAGAATCTAGGATTGGAAGGCTAACAGAGGAGTGTAGGTATTGAATTACCATGGAGGATTCCTCGGACGTAACTTTTTTATGATCAAGGAGATGTCCCCTCGGTCCGAGCTATTCGGAGATCTTTTCTACTTCTCTTTTATTAGAGATCTTTTTTCCTTTCACTTGTCTGCGGAGTTCCCCAGCCTCTTCCACCTGGGCATACTTTCGAGCTCGGACCAGTAGGTCAGCATTATCTCTTGAAAACTTTTTATCGAGGGAGAAGGCAAGGCGCTTGTTTCGTAAGCCTCGCTTGAGCGCTAACATGACCACCAGCTGATCAAGGTCTTGCACTTCGAGTATGGCAATGTTGAAGTATGCGATATAGTTACACAGTGGCTCATCCTCTTCTTGCTGGATGGAGAAGATTTTATTTGAATTCCTCGATTAGGGTTGGCAGCTACTAAAGTGAGTAACAAACAATCTGTTAAGCTGCTCGAATGAATGAATGGATCCTGATCGGAGTCTAGAGTATCATGCCCGCACTGACTTTTTGAGGTTGGCAAGGAAGGCAAGACACAGAAGGGCATTTGAGATATTCTGAAGCATCATGAGGTTTCTATAACCCTGAAGATGATCAAGAAGATTTGTGGAGCCATTATATGGGTTCAGTTGAGGTACTTTGAACCAACTCGGGATTGATTCCTCCAAGATGGCCTGGGTGAATGATGATTGAGAGTTAAAGTCGAGGCTATCAATGCTCCAATGTAGCCCATTCTAGACTTCATTGAGATGATGCTTGATGTCCTGAACTCTCTTCTCGAGCTCTCCCTCCTGATGGGATCTTTTTGAACTGAATTATCAATGGAGGAAGAACTTCTTTGATGCGCTTCTTCCCTCAAGCTTTGATGGGAAGATGAACGAACTAAAATGGTGGTGGAGTAGCAAGAGATCCATCGAAGGGCAGATTTTGGACTCTTGGAGCGAGACCACCAGTTGAGATGAGAGGGAACTGCTCGAGGATTTGATTCCACCTACAGCTACTGTTGTTCCATCACTTGCTGGAGCCACTACATAGCATCAGCTGGTGCCTGGATCTGATGAGCTAGGGCTTCAAATGTGGTGGATCTATTGTGGCTGGAGATCATAACACAACCTTGGCCATGTTTTGATAGAAAAGAGAGAAAGAAGACACACGAAATAAAGAAAATAGCAAAAAGAAAGAAGAAACTCTCTTCTAAAGTTTTGATTCAATAATAGAGATAAAAAACTAACTACAACGTTGGCCAAAAGAGCCATAGTTATAGATAAAAAAATCTTAACTTAGCGCCTAAGTAATCCGAAATGAAATAAAAAAAAGAGTAAGATAAAGATTAAGACTTCTAGTTCATTTAGGATCCTCCGAACTCCTGTTGACTTGTCAAACAATAGAATCTAGCTCTGAAACTAGCTATAATGGCAAAGTAGTTAAGCTCGTAGAGCACGAAAAGAGCATTCTAAATTAGGATCTTATAAATGATTCTGACACTAGATGAGAGACTTACGCCTGTTCTAGCACGGTGGGGACAAACCTGATAGGGTCTATCATAATTAGGTTGATTTCTTGCCCTTTCAGGCCCCATCCATCAAATCAACATATTTATCGGCTAAGACTTATGCATCAAGTTGCACTGTAACATATCCATAAGCAGCATTGCTCCAGTAGCGACGGTCGGATTGCCGATGGGAGGCAATGTCAGAGTTTTGTGCTCTCGTCAGCACCATATTTTCTTCTCTCAAAGGGGACCTGGGCCCTCCTTCTGTGCCAATTTGTTGTGCAAGGCTCCGAGAAGATACTGATATGGCTGGAGTTTAACACTAGTCGAGATCTACAATGCCATAGGGTATCTATAAAGAAAGTCCATACTCATCGAGGATGTTCAGGTGGGGGACCATTTAATGTCTAAGTTAGCTGGAGCTTTGAAAATAGTGGAGAGAAAAGATAGCAAGAATGGAGTGAGAGCTCCTCTATATTTATGGGTGTTCTTACTTGCCTTTCCTTGCTTACCTGAGGATCTCCTTCGTACCACTTTTTATTTGAAGGTTGGGCTTGTAGGTTGCTAATTGGAATCTGCATTTATTAGGTTTAGTGCTGCATACCATTAGGCCACATTCTGGCCTTCATCATGAGATGAATCTCTCTCACTCCCTCATATCAGCATTGTTAGTTATAGATGTTAGACACAGGCTTCACCTGTGTAGCTGGCTGAATGGATAGTATCTGAATTCACTACTGATATGACCTCACCATATCATCTTAAGTGTGCATATGTGGAGGATTGCTCTCGATCAGTGGGTCTTCCCGTAATAAATATTATCTAGGCTCATTATTATTGAGATAATCACTTCATCAAATTATTTAATTTTTAATTTTTTTAATTTGCTATATATATATACATGTGTGCGTGCGTGCGTGCGTGTGTGTATTCAAATCCTTACACAATGAATCCAGGTACGATTAGATTTGTATGATTTTTCTTTCTTGTTTCAATTTAAAGATTTAAAAGTGAAAAAAAAAAGAGATTAGAGAGCTTGGAAGAGTGGGTACACTATTTTAGTTGGCTTGTGACAAGCATAAGGCTAAACAAAAATAGGAGAGGGTCAATTTGCAAGATGACAAAAATCAAGAGAAATAGGAAAAAATCAAGTTGCAAGATCAAAATGTCTAAGTCAATGTTGCCAAAAGGATTATTAGTGTATTCAGATTAGGGGTGCAAATGAGTCAAGCTACTTGTGAACTATTCGAGCTTGGCTTGAGTCCAAGCTCGACTCAAATTGATAATTATCGAGTTCAAGTCGCTCGAAGAGTTTTCAAATTGAGCTTAAGTAGGAAAGATATTTGGCTCAAAAGGATGCAAACCTATTTTAATTTATATATTTGAATAATTATTTTATTTTATAATTATATTAATATATATATTAGTAGGCTAAGACTTGATTTTGAGCTCAAACTCGAGTTAGAGTATAGCTTAGTTGATATTCAAATCGAGTCGAGTCGACCTCTAGTTTTATCTATTTTTTATCAAATCAAACTAGAGCTTACAATATTAAGGCTTGATCAATCTTGACTTGAGTTTCGAGCTTGAATATTTTGAATCAAGTCAAGCTTGAGCTTCTAACTTCTCGACTCAGCTTGCCTCGATTGCACCTCTCATTCAAATAGTGCTTCAATGATGATTTTTCTTCTAGACTTCTACAAGGGATCCAAATGATCTTTCAAGAAATTTTTAGGTTTAATTTGGTCCTTTATTTTTTAACTTTTATTTTGTAGATAAGTACTAATAAAATTCCATTTTAGGGTAGCAACATTGAAGTGCAGAAGTCATAGGACTGAAAGCAGATCAAGTATGGATTAGATATTAGTATATCTATATCTATATTTATTTTATTTAGTGAATCTAATATATATATATATGTCATGTTTCAAATCTGCAACATAACATGGCCATGCTACCAAGGAGTGCAACCCAAAATAACATGAAGCCAATATTCATTTTCTTAAATAGAATAACAGATACATAATAAATAAAAGTAATAAAAAGATTTAATTTAAATTTTTAATTAAATCAAAATTGATTCAGAATATCTAAATTCAAAATCAAATATCAAATCATGTCTCAAAATTTATAAAGAGATAACTATAAGTTTATAATTATCAATTATATTAAATTTTAGCTATAAAATTTTCAAGCTTACCATGCCAATCCCCAAGCCTGGATCCTTCATCGATCCTAACCTTATTCCTCTGTAAAAAAAAATAAAAAGATATGAGCTACACTAGCTCAGTAAGTAGAACCTATATTTTCTTACTAGATCAAGCATAAATTTTTTCATAGTAATATAATATTTAAAAAATAAAAGATAATATAAAATAAAATTTTCACAGGATATATAATAAAAAAATCATAAATTAGTCATGCATGCATAAATCATAAAATTTCATAAATATAATTTATAAATTATTCTTGTTAGGTATTCATGTTATGTATCAAAATATTGCTCATAGATATTCATGCTAAGGTCATTTTATATTTATGATTGAGGTATATTTTTTATCAATAGAATTTTATTTCGTATGCTAACTTTATCCTTATTGGCAGGGCCATGTTTCTTATGGATGCTAGCTCTGGATGTTGATCTTTTTAATTTTAAAAATTTATTCATAGCTATCTGAGAGCTTTTAAAATTTTTATATCTTTTTTTAAAAATATACATATATATGGATAGAAAAATGATAAAATTTATACTTCATAAACATGCTATTTTCCTAAAATATATTCATGAAATCAATGATCATAATAAAACATACTTTTTCATATTATATATGCTAATCTTTATTTTATAAAAAATATAATTTTATTAATAATAGATCATATGTATGAAAAATATGATAATTTAAAAATAAATAAGAAGCATAAGATCTACTTACCTCAATCATCCTTAATCTTCAGACTTTGTTAGATGAATCAGATAATTTTATTTAAAATATTAAACCATAATCAACTTTCATTCGATAAATTTAATAAAATTAAATAATAATAAAAGAAGGTAATTGATCAAATGATCGATCCAATAGACCATCCGATTGCCAAATCCATTTGGGATCATCTTGTCGGAGTCTATATGGATCCCTGTAAGGGGAAGGGATGGTTTGGTACTAGAGTCCTTATATCTTCTTAGAGAGAGAAAGTGGATAAAGAGAGAAAAAGTGGAAAGAGAATTTTATATTCTTCAAAAGAGGAATCCATGATCAAGATCATCAGGGGTCATGCTAGGATAACTCAGTGGAGATTAAGAGTGATCAGATTCTATGAACATCGGGCAAGGACTAGGCTAGAATCCGACCTAATGTATGGATATCAAAGTGATTTTGAATCTTTTTAAAAAGATCATATTAAGTTTATATTAGGGTCTGGGATCGGATAGAGAGAGAAAAAGGGATAGGATAGAGAGAGAAATCCTAGAAGAGGAGAGAGACAAGTGAGAGAACTCTTCTCTCTCTTTTTTTCTTTTTGTTTTCTTCTCTTCTTCTTTTCTTCTTTCTTTCTTTTTTTGGTCAAATAGGGGATGGAAAGGGGGGGTGGTCTTTGGTGGCTGGTGGCCGAAAGACTAATGATGGGTGGTGACGCAAGTGGCCGACAGTGGGTGGCAGCAATGGATGGCTGACGGCAAGTGGTCGACCAATAAAAGAAACAAAAAAATTTGAAAGAATAGGGGGCCACCCCTTTTCTTTCATTTTTGTGATCATCGGCCACTCATCGGTGGCCAAAATCTCTAGAGAAGATAGTAAATATGTCAATTATCATAATCCAAGGGTGGCAGGTGGATCAGTGGCTAGAAAAGGAGAAATAAAGCTTGGCCAAACAAAAAAAAACAAGGCATTGTTTTTGATGGCTTTTCTGATAAATCTGATGGCCGATGGCCATATGCAATACCATTAAAAGAAGGAGAAAAAAGAAAGGAAGAAGGGCCAGGCTTATCTCAAGCTCCAATGAGGTCTCTAACGAGAATTTTAGGCAGACACGGTGAAGATATCCGCAGCTTCAACTGGAGAAAAGAGAGAGAAAGAAGAGGAAGGCTAGTGCTCATCGTTGCTTGCTTAGAAGTGGGAAGAGGAGTTTTATAGAGGACTCCTAAAGGTTTTGGCAGCCTTAGGAGTCTGAATCCTAGCCAAACACGATGGAGAAGAAGACTGCCATCGAGAGTCTTCATCTCAAATTTTTTATCTTTTTTTTTTGTTTTCCCTTTTCTTTCTATGAGCTGGGTGTGGGCTAACCCATAGTGGGTGGGTCCAAATTGGATCGAGTTGTTACAATATATATTAAAACGGAGGCTCTGTATTGGCAGAGCCTCCATTTGACATGTGGGTAATGGGTTTCGTGATATGTGGGTAAGGGATTTCGTAACATGTGGATAAGGATTTCTATGATATTTTGACCATTCGTAATCTTAATTTTGAGAGAATTTGACTTCCTCAAAATGGATTTGTTCCACTCTTGTACTCTCCCCACCCCATCTTTTTAAAAATGCACCATCATCTCTCGCCCCTCCCCAAGCCATGTCAAACCCTAACCCCTGAGAACATGCGGTGTTGGTGCTTGTGGTGATGTCGCCAAAGAACATGATGGCAGATTTGGTTCAGAAGGTAGAAATGGATAGGAACCAAAGGCAGAGAAGCAGACGAGTGATCAGTTCTGGTGGAAGGAAGGTTGGAGCAATTCGCATGGGGAGCAGAAGAAGCTAAGACCAGCAGCCTTCATCTCCACTAGCAATTGCATGGGGATGCTGTCATTCACCACCTAAAATGCACCCCACTCTGCGCACTTACAACGGACTGCGTGAGGGGATCCACAGAGGGATCGAGGTCGATGATGGGGACACCACCATGGTTCGGTGGGAGGGATCCATGGAGGGGTCAAGGTCGACGATGGGGACACCGTCGTCATCTGCTGCCTCCTGGTAGTGGGGATTCGATCGAAGCTCAAGGGCTAGCTGCCATGTGTCCAGAAGAAAAAAGTACTTGGAAATCAGACACAGCTAGCTGAGGGTCACATGTATAGTGGAGCTTCATCTTCATGGGGGGTAGTGAAGAAGCCGAGACCAGCAACCTTCATTTACTCCAACAACCGCACAGGGATGCCAACGTTCACCACCTGAAATGCACCCCACTCTGTGCACATGTGATAGAGCCAAGAGAAAGGGTCCACAAAGGGGTCGAGGTTGATGATGGGGATGCCACCATGATCTGATGGGAGGGGGTCAACGGAGGGGTCAAGGTCGATGATGGGGATGCCGCCATCGTCTGCCACCCCCCGATGGTGGGGATCCGGCCAAAGCTCGAGGGGCTAGAGATGATACAAAGAGAAAGGGAGCACCTCTTCTTTCTCTTTTACTTGGAGAATTTTGAAGCATGCATTGGTTTGGTATATGAATGTTTGGGACTCACTCTAGAACTTTTTCGTTATATTCATATTTTTAGTATACAAGGGGTATTCAATAATCATAGAGAGGTAATCTCAGATTTCCCACAACACACACCCCATAGATTTTTCTAATACTAGATTGTATATTTCAAGATCCCAAATATGTTGGTCAACAACAGAGATGAAGACATGTTAGGGCTGAAGTGATATATCAATACCATATGGAGACTAAAGAATATTGTACTGATGCATTGGTTTGGTGTACGAATATTTCAGGTTAGATGTTTCTAAGTTGGAAGTGGGTTTGGGCCGGACCAGTTTCGGATTGGACTTCGAGTTCGGTCTGAAATTATTTAGATCAGGTTCGGTTCAAAAATAGATTCGATTTACTTTCGGACTGTGCTCGGACAGGCCTTTGGTTTGGCCTCGACCCCGACCTGGGTCTGAGGGGCCTGATGGTAACCCGAAATCCATCCCTTCGTCCCAGCAGCTGATCCATAGGCCCTTCGAGGCACCAAAATGGGAGATGAGTGTCGCACCCCGCCCCGGACCCTTCGAGGCCCGTGGCATCGAAGCACCGGCCACGGACTCCCACGGCCGCCATTCTGCAGTCGCCAACGTCCCACGCCTTCTCTTTGGGCTCCCACGATGATGAGCTCGAACGCGCCCAGGCCTGCGCCACCCGTGTTGCTCCATCCACCGTCGGTCCTTCGCCCCCCATTGTTCCGCCGCACCCTCGGGCCTCACAATCTCTTGGATCGTGACAACCGTGCCAAATCCTATGGTGAATAACACGCCCCCCATTGTTCCGCCGCACCCTCATTTTTTTCTTTCTCCACGATTTGTCCTGTCTACCCGATCAATAGCCACTCTTCGACTTTGAGAAGTTTCTCCAGACTCCAATTCTCCCTCCGAGCTGTCTCCTCCTCCTCGCAGCCTTCCGTGTGGCGCTGGCGGCCTCCAACCAGTCCCAGAGGCTTTCCTGCTCCTCTCCTTCTCTGCGATGCGGCCTCCTCATCTTCCCCACAACACGGCATTCTCCCCATCTCTCTTGACCGCATCCAAGCCCTAGCCGTCCCCAGAGATCCTCGAGGGCTTCCGACGTCCCACTCACCTTAGCGTGGTGGGCTCCAGCTCACCACCGTTGATGGCCACCATGCCACTGTCGTCGTCCCCAACGACCCTGCCCTCATTGACATCCTCGCCATGGGCCATGGCCTATGAATGGAGTCGACATCTCCGTCTCTGACGGTGCCTCCCTCTGGGCATCCTCCTCCTCCTTCGTGGCCCTCCATGCGGCGACAGCGGCCTCCCGCACGACAGCGGCCTCCAACCTCGAACGCCTTTCTTTCCTCCTCATCACGGTCTTCTCCTCGCGCTCCTGGATCGCCTTCCGCTTCTCCTTTCTTGTCATGCCACAGCAGTTGCCGGCTTGTCACGCCCCCGACCGAGATTATAAATCGAGATCATGAAACCACCGCATACTCATAAAGAACTCTCTCCATAAGCATGCAAGGTATCTCATCACGATATCAATGCATCACAGCGGAATAAATTCAATATTTATTATTCAACTCTAATTCAAGTAATTAAATCAAATGTCTTACATCTAATAAAATTTTTGCTAAAAATAAAATAATAGATCAAGTTTATTAAAGTTGACAATGCTAATTCTTGCCTCTAAAAGCTCTGTCCAATATTTCGTCCCACTCTCGATATTAATTATCTGAATCTGAAAAATAAAAGAAAGGTAATGAGCTAGATAGCCCAGTAAGTAACAAATATCTCAACTAGATAATTCAGATATTATAAAATTTTCAAGAATAATGCTGCAAATAAACATAAGAGTATATTCCATGCTGATTTAATACAAATCAAATATTTTTAAATATTCACATATAATATAATCATAAATTCGATTCGATTCAAAACACTCGTAACTCAACAGCCTTGACTATGACCAACGTTTAACCCCATTGCGGGGTCCACAGAATACCAGCGCACAACCCCCACTGGCAGGGTCCACAAATACCAGCGCACAACCCCACTGGCAGGGTCCACAAACACCAGCGCACAACCCCCACTGGCAGGGTCCACTGAGTACCAACGTATAATCCCATTGGCGGGGCCCACTGAAACATAGTTAGGCTGAGAGCATAAATTCGATCTGTATCAAAATACTTTGTACCATAATATATATCATAATCTTTCACTAAACATGTGCATAAATCGATATACCATAATATTTCAAAAGCACTTTTCTTTCAAAACATAATTTCATAAATCATGCATAATTTCAGAGAATAATTATTTATTTTCAGAATAAATATGGAATATCTCGAGAAGATGATTCATTACTTACCTTTCACAGAGCACTGAATGAACAGATCGACTAACTTCTAAAGATTCTTTCTGCCTATTATCAAAATTATATTTTTACATTAATTTTAATTAAAATTAAATCTAACAAATCCCAAAATCAAAACTCACTTAAAATCAGACTCTTCCCTAAACTCGATCAAAATCATCAGATGAAGCCTTCCACTACGCTAATCCTAGAGGAATAACTTTAGAGAGGGAGAAATCCATCAAGAGAGAAAAAACTTAGAGAGAAAAATTCTAGAGAGAGAAAGTAGAGAGAGAAAATCCAATTCCAGAGAGAGAAAGTAAGGGTTCAGACTGAAAGAAGAGAGAGGAGAGAGAGAGAAACTCTCTCTCTTATCATTATTATTATTATATTTATTTATTTATTTATTTATTTATATATATATATAAGTATATATATATATTTTTTATTATTATTATTATTATTATATTTATTTTTTTCTTTTCTTTTCTTTTCTCTTTTTTTCTTCTTTTTCTTCTTTTTCTTTTCTTTTCTTTTTTTCTTTTTCTTCTTTTCTTTTCTTTTCTTTTCTTCTTTTTCTTCTTTTCTTTTCTTTTTTTTCTTCTTCTTCTCGCTCTTCCCGCACCGAACAGGAGACCGGCGTCCCCTCCTTTTGTCGGGCCGTTCAGGCCACGCCGCCGCGGTGGAGGCCGGCGGAGACGGGGGCACTCCCCCGATCACGGAGGAGTATGGCCGGTGGTCGATTACGATCGCCGGCGTCGGAAAATCAAGGAAAAAGAGGCTCAAAAATAAGGTTCTTTCCCGACCGAAAATCGGCGACACTCGTCGCCGGCCGCCTCAAGCAAAGGTACGAAAAGATAGGGAAGAAGAGAGGAAGGAAAGAAGACTCACCCCGGCCTCCGGTGACCTCACCGGCGAGCAATCACTGGAGAAACGAACGGTGTCCGCAGCTTGATCGAAAAAATGGAGAGAAAAAGAGAGGGAGGAGGCCGATGTTCGGTCTCAAGGGAGAGGGGGTCTTCTTATAGAGGGTCCTAGGACTTCGAGAGGTCCTAGGACTCCCAATTTGCTGGGTTTTCAGAGAAGAAGACTCCTATCGGGAGTCTTCTTCCCGGTTTGAATCCTCTATTTTTTTTTTTTTTGGGCTTTGGTGGGCTGAATTGGTTTTGGGCTATAACATTCTTCATCCCTAAAAAAAATTTCGTCCTCGAAATTTTTCATACCTGTCACATTGCATTGGAAGCCTGTGCATTCTGTTGAGTAAGCGCATAAACTCTTCCTGGGTTTTAGAAATCTGTCCACCACCCTTATGTTGTCCTTCATAAGTTCTTTGGCCAACTTGATTTTCAGTATTTAGCGGGCAGCTAGCAATTTTATGATCCTTCTGACCACATTTGAAACAAGCACCTGTATTCCAATAGCAATCCTTGTCTGCATGATTTTTGCCACATCTGGAGCACGGCTCACCATCAATCTGTTGAGTCTTATTGTCTACTGCTCCCTTAGCTGATCTTTTGATGTTTTTATTATTCTGCCCTTGTGTATCATTTGATTTTGCTCTCTTTCTTTGCTTTCTTTCTCTTTCCATGCGTTCTTCATTGACTTCCTTTCAATTATCAGTGCTTTGTTTACCACATCGGCATAAGTTGTCAATTCATATGGAACCACTTATTTTCGAATCTCAGTTCTCAGTCCCATCTCAAACTTGTGAACACGTTCTTGCTCACCATCCACTAATCTCGGAGCAAATTTTGCTAACTCTGTAAATTTTGCTTCATATTCAGTCACACTCATACCCTTTTGCTTCAAATAAATAAACTCTTGCTCTTTCTGGATCCTTATACTCGAAAAAATACTGATCATAGAATGCAATCCGAAATCTTTCCAGGTAAGTATTTCGCCGTCTTGTTCATGCTTGCGCTGTAGTCGCTGACACCAGTTGTATGCTTCTCCTTGTAGTAAATAAGCTGCATATCGAATCTTTTCTTCATCAAGACACTCTTGGACAGCGAAGGCCTTCTCCATCTCCATTATCCAGTTATCAGCCTCCAAAGGTTCAGTAGTCCCCTTGAAAGCTGGAGGAGCAAGCTTTTTAAATTTGAAATGTTGTTCCGTTGTACTGGTTGCTCTCCATGTTGTGGTGGTGGATGCTGATGTTGTTGTGTATCTCGTTGTATCTGCTGTTGTTCAAAATTTACTGCTGTATTTGTTGTTGCGCTTGTACCATCCTGATTAGGGTCTGCATTAACTGAGCCATATCTGGTTCCTGACGTGCTCTCGAAGCACTCCCATTAGGATCTACGACTCCCTCCTCCTGAGGGGTGCCGCTGGTCAGATGGGGAGTGCTACCATCCCGTGGTTGTGATGTCTCTCTTGCAATTCCCTGAGTAGTTCTTGTCATTCTACGGGAGGCATGATAACCTTGTAGTAGTAAAACCTTATTAGATTCATTTATTATTTGTTAGGATGGGTTTATTATGATGCTCATACTTTGACGTCCCAATATTCCTAATGTTTACCCACCTACACTCATACTATGTCAAATTCTATGTGTCATAATTTATCCACTTATGCTCTGATACCATATTAATTGTCACGCCTCCGATCCGAGATTGTAAATCGAGGATCATGGCAACCGCCGCATACTCATGAAGAACTCTCTCCATAAGCATACAAGGCATCTCATCACGATATCAATGCATCACAGTGAATAAATTCAATATTTATTATTCAACTCTAATTCAAGTAATTAAATCAAATGTCTTACATCCAATAAAATTTTTGCTAAAAATAAAAAATAGATCTAAGTTTATTGAAGTTGACAATGCTAATTCTCGCCTCTAAAAGCTCTGTCCCAATATTTCGTCCCACTCTCGATATTAATTATCTGAATCTGAAAAATGAAAAGAAAGGTAATGAGCTAGACAGCCCAGTAAGTAACAAATATCTCAACTAGATAATTCAGATATTATAAAATTTTCAAGAATAATGCTGCAAATAAACATAAGAGTATATTCCATGCTGATTTAATACAAATCAAATATTTTCAAATATTCACATATAATATAATCATAAATCCGATTCGATTCAAAACACTCGTAACTCAACAGCCTTGACTATGACCAACGTTTAACCCCCATTGGCGGGGTCCACAGAATACCAGCGCACAACCCCCACTGGCAGGGTCCACAAATACCAGCGCACAACCCCACTGGCAGGGTCCACAAACACCAGCGCACAACCCCCACTGGCAGGGTCCACTGAGTACCAACGTATAATCCCCATTGGGGGGCCCACTGAAACATAGTTAGGCTGAGAGCATAAATTCGATCTGTATCAAAATACTTTGTACCATAATATATATCATAATCTTTCACTAAACATGTGCATAAATCGATATACCATAACATTTCAAAAGCACTTTTCTTTCAAAACATAATTTCATAAATCATGCATAATTTCAGAGAATAATTATTTATTTTCAAATAAATATGGAATATCTCGAGAAGATGATTCATTACTTACCTTTCACGGAGCACTGAATGAACAGATCGACTAACTTCTAGGAGATTCTTTCGTGCCTATTATCCAAAATTATATTTTTACATTAATTTTAATTCAAAATTAAATCTAACAAATCCCAAAATCAAAACCTCACTTAAAATCAGACTCTTCCCTAAACTCGATCAAAATCATCAGATGAAGCCTTCCACTACGCTAATCCTAGAGGAATAATTTAGAGAGAGAGAAATCCATCAAGAGAGAAAATAACTTAGAGAGAGAAAATTTTAGAGAGAGGAGAAAGTTCAATTCCAGAGAGAGAAAGTAAGGGTTCAGACTGAAAGAAGAGAGAGAGAGAGAGAGAAACTCTCTCTCTTATCATTTTTTTAATTATTATTTATTTATTTATTTATTTATTTATTTATAAGTGTATATATATATATATATTTGTTATTATTATTATTATTATTATATTTATTTTTTTCTTTTTTTTCTTTTCTTTTTCTCTTTTTTTCTTCTTTTTCTTCTTTTTCTTTTCTTTTCTTTTCTTCTTTTTCTTCTTTTCCTTTCTTTTCTTTTCTTCTTTTTCTTCTTTTCTTTTCTTTTTTTTCTTCTTCTTCTTCTCGGCTCTTCCCGCGCCGGAACAGGGGACTAGTGTCCCCTCCTTTTGCCAGGCCGTTCAGGCCATGGCCTGCGGCGGAGGCCGACGGCAGATGGGGGCCACTCCCCCGGTCACGGAGGAGTATGGCCGGCGGTCGATTACGATCGCCGGCATCGAAAAATCAAGAAAAAGAGGCTCAAAAATAGGGTCTCTTTCCCGACCGAAAATCGGCGACACTCGTCGCCGCTGCCTCAAGCAAAGGTACGAAAGATAGGGAAGGAAGAGAGGAAGGAAAGGAAGACTCACCTCGGCCTCCGGTGACCTCACCGGCGAGCAATCACGGCGAGAAATCGAACGGTGTCCGCAGCTTCGATCGAGAAAAATGGAGAGAAAAAGAGAGGGAGGAGGCCGATGTTCGGTCTCAAGGGAGAGGGGGTCTTCTTATAAGGGTCCTAGGACTTCGAGAGGTTCTAGGACTCCCAATTTGCTTGGGTTTCGTCGGAGAAGAAGACTCCTATCGGGAGTCTTCTTCCCGGTTTGAATCCTCTATTTTTTTTTTTTGGGCTTTGGTGGGCTGAATTGGTTTTGGGCTATAACATTCTTCTCCTGCTGGCTCCGACGGTGCTCTACCGGCGATCGGGGACGTGGGCGAGCTTCGAGTAGAGTCTGGAGATCAGAAGTGAAAGTCGAAAGAATGGCATGGGTTGGCCCAATCGGACTTGGGCCTGACTCGGGCCGGCTTGGTCGATTTTTTTTAAAATAATCGAGCCTAAATCCGGCCCAAAGTCTGAAATATTTTTTCGGACTGAGCTTGAGCAAAAATGTGGCCTGACTCGTTTTGAGCCCTAGATGTTCTTTGGGACTCACTCTAGATAAGAATGTACTAGAAGAGCTTCTTTTCCGTTACATTCGTATCCAAAGGATGTACTAGAAGAGTTTTTTTCCATTATATTATATCCATGTACATAAGGAATCAATGAAACATCATGGGATCGGAGGTAATCTCAGATTTTCCACGACACACACTCCATAGTTTTTTCCAATGCCATATATGTTAAATTGTATATTTCAAGTTCCCAAATATGGTGGTCAACAACAAAAATGAAGATATGTTAGAGCTGAAGTGATATACCAATACTATACGGAGGAGACTAAAGAATATTGTACTGGTCAAGATGATATGAACTCTTTAGAAACCTATTTCATGCCTCTCAGCAGTGAGGCAAAACTAGTATATTGAAACCAAAATGATGAAAGAAATTATCAGATTTCCTCACCAGAAAGAAAAAAAAAATGATTGAAAATTTAGAATTCAGATCCCAAACACTACAAGAAAAAGAGCAGAGTTGAGGATCAAGCCATGGATGTGTGCGTGGATGTTGATATACTCGATGTGGATAAGATCCCGACTCTACGAGAGCCTCTTGAGCTCTGCTATGGCAATGGAAAGAGAGAAGAGAAAGCAAGCTTCACAAGTGAAGAACAAAACAGATGGAAAGCCATGGTGGTCTTATCATATCGGACTGGTTGACAAGGATGATGGCGTGTTAAGATTCTAATCAAATCAATAATAATACATTAATTCGTGCTAGCACGTGTTAACGACTGCCTTAAGATGAGTGTGGAGCGAAAAAAAATAAAAATGAGACTTAAGAGCCTCAATTTTTTGAACATATTTTTAAGAAATAGAAATCAAATTGTATATATTTCTTTTCAAATTGTATATTTTGAACATATTTTTAGTCGAAATGGAGATTGTATTTAATCTTTTATTTTTAGAAATACCTTCAAAGTTATTATATTTATTTATCAGAAAAGAGACATACCTTAAATGCTAAGAAATAATTTTAATTAATATTATCTTAAATATTATTTCATTAATATTTATTCGATTAATGTCATCTTTCAAAAATAATCAAATATCATTATTTTTTTTAAAATCAATATTAATAGGTTAAGAATTAGAATGAAAAATATTAATGTTGGGTATGAAATACCCCCCAGCCGAAGTTCGTGACAGAAGTGACCCTTCGGGGATCCAACCGACTTCCGACCTCCGACGACATCTCTTTAGACCCCCCGGGGGCCGAGCCCCCGCAACACTCCCAAGTTTTGCTGACGGATGAGCCCCCACCAGCGTCGACCGGATTCTTACGCAGGACTCCTACGGGAGCTGGACCTCGTCTCCGATTCCGGCTGCAGGCAGACTTCGCCCGGACTCCTACGGGAGCCGGACTCCGCCCACAACTCCAATTGCAGGTAGACTTCGCCCGGACTCCTACAGGAGCCGGACCTCGTCCCCGACTCCGGCTGCAGAAGACTTCGATCGGACTCCTACGGGAGCCGGACTCCACCCACGACTCCAATTGCAAGTAGACTTCGTCCGGACTCCTACGGGAGCCGGACTCCGCCCACAACTCCAATTGCAGGTAGACTTCGCTCGGACTCCTACGGGAGCCGGACATCATCTCCGACTCCGCTGCAGGCAGACTTCGCCCGGACTCCTACGGAGCCGGACTTCGCCCTCAACTCCAATTGCAGGTAGACTCTGCCCGGACTCCTACGGAAGTCGGATCTCGTCCCCGACTCTGGCTGCAGGCAGACTTCGCCCGGACTCCTACGGAGCCGGACTCCGCCCACGACTCCAATTGCAAGTAGACTTCGTCCGGACTCCTACGGGAGCCAGACTTCGCCCTCAACTCCAATTGCAGGTAGACTCTGCCCGGACTCCTACGGGAGCCGGACCTCGTCCCCAACTCTGGTTGCAGGAAGACTTCGCCCGGACTCATACGGGAGCCGGACCTCATCCCCAACTCCGGCTGCAGGAAGACTTCATCCGGACTCCTACGGGAGCCGGACTTCACCCCCGACGCCAGTTGCAAGTAAACTGCATCCGGACTCCTACGGGAGCTGGACTTCGTCCCCGGCTTCTACTGCAAGCAGACTTCGTCCGGACTCCTACGGGAGCCGGACTTCGCCCCTGACTTTAACTGCAGGAAGACTCCGTCCGGACTCCTACGGGAGCCAGATCTCGTCTCTGGCTCCGGCTACGGGAAGACTCCACCCGGACTCCTATGGGAGCCGGGCTTCGTTCCCGACTTCGACCGCAAGAAGACTCCGTCCGGACTCCTACGGGAGCTAGATCTCGTCTCCGACTCCGTCTGCAGGAAGACTTCGCCCGGACTCCTACGGGAGCCAGACCTCATCCCCGACTCTGACTGCAGGCAGACTTCGCCCGGACTCCTACGGGAGCCGGACCTCGTCTCCGACTCCGGCTGCAGGCAGACTTCGCCCGGACTCCTACGGGAGCCGGCCTTCGCCCTCAACTCTAATTGCAGATAGACTCTGCCTGGACTCCTACGGGAGCCGGACCTCGTCCCCAACTCTGGTTGCAGGAAGACTTCGCATGGACTCCTACGAGAGCCAGACCTCATCCCCAACTCTGGCTGCAGGAAGACTTCATCCGGACTCCTACGGGAGCCGGACTTGCCCCCGATGCCAGTTGCAAGTAAACTGCATCCGGACTCCTACGGGAGCCGGACTTCATCCCCGACTTCTACTGCAAGTAGACTTGTCCGGACTCCTACGGGAGCCGGACTTCGCCCCTAACTTTAACTGCAGGAAGACTCTGTCTGGACTCCTATGGGAGCCGGATTCATCTCCGCTCCAGCTACGGGAAGACTCTGCCCGGACTCCTACGGAGCCGGGCTTCGTTCCCGACTTCGACCGCAAGAAGACTCCGTCCGGACTCCTACGGGAGCCAGATCTCATCTCCGACTCCGTCTGCGAGAAGACTCCATCCGGACTCCCACGGGAGCCGACCTCATCTCGACTTTGACTGAAGGAAGACTTCGTCCGGACTCCTACGGAGTCGGACTCCGAGCTCCTCTCAGATGGGTAGCTAGCCTCCTCTCTCGCCAGACACTCCAGCGAACTTCGGCCGACAGGCCTGGACCCCCTGGTAGGCCGCAGCAACAGCCACGACTCTACTCCACCTCCTGCAACAGATTCCGCGGGCTCCATCACTCCCTGACAGGCCGCAGTAACGGCCACGACACTGCTCCACTTCTGCGACGGATTTCGTGCGGCTCCATCACTCCCTGACAGATCGCCATAATGACCACGATTCTGCTCCACTCCCTGCGACGGATACCGGCGATTCCTCCACCCCCTGGCAAGTCTGACAATGGACGCCGTTCCACTACCCACAACAGACTCCACGTGGCATGTCCAGACGGCGGCCATGATCCCACTCCACTACTCTTCATAACAAACTCCTCCTGATCCTGGGCAGCCCACTGCCAGACGGTTACAGATATCGCTATCAGTCTGTTGCTCCCTCCGCCTATAAAAGGGGGGCCCCAGATACGTTATTCTCTATGCTCTATCTTCTATCCCAAAATTTGCTAAAATTTCGTTCGAGTGCTCCATTCTTGTTGAGGCAGAGAACTGACTTGAGCGTCGGAGGGTCTTGCCGGAGCAACCCACCTCCGATTTAGACTTCTTTTGCAGGTCCCGACGGCGACCGGACTCCCTCGACTCCAGCTTCCCCGCGCAGACGGATTTTTGCACCAACAGGATTGGCGCTGGAGGAAGGGGCTGTGTCTTCGCAGTACCTTTGTTCTTAAAGGAGCGCTCAACGGGACGCCTCTGGTTATCTTCTCCGACATCCACTCCTCCTTCCCCCACTTGATCTTCGTCCGATGCCTCCCCGTAAAGCATCCACACGAGATCCACGCCTCCCGGCCAGATCTCAGGCTCCGATCTCACCTCCAGTCTCCAGCCTCTACCCCCTCCTCCGGCAACGGCGGTTGGCACGGAGCAATTCGACCTACTGGTGAGCAGGTCAGAGGTCTCACTAAAGCTGTGCAGGCCATGCAACGCAGTAGCAGCCGCAGGCATCAGTGCGACCAGAAAGAGCGTCGCCAGAACTGCAAAATCTGGCGGTGGGACGGGCCACTTGGGCCAGCCGCCCAGTCTTTCCCGGAAAGACAAATCCAAGGGTGGAAAGCCCCCATCAGACCACGATTCCACCTCCAGAAGATCTCTACCTCTATCTTGCCAGAAGACCCTCGAGACCCGTAGTCGAGAGGATTTCCTGGATCGGAGACTTCAGGAGATGAACCGACGGATCGAAGAACACCGCCACGCTCCCCCCGCTTATGGTGAGGACATTTGTACTGACCCCCTTTTCTCAAATGATCATGTAGGAGCCAATCCGCCGAACTTCAAGCTCCCCCAGTTTGAAAGTTACGACGGGACTTCGGACTCGGTTGACCACCTGGAGGCCTTCCGGACAATGATGCTGCTTCATGGTGCGCCCGACGCCATTTTATGCCGAGCCTTTCCATCCACCTTGAAGGGAGCGACGAGAAACTGGTACTCGACACTGAAGCCGGGTACCATCTTTTTCTTTGATCAAATGAGCCACCAGTTTGTAGCTCATTTCGTTAGCAGCCGCATCTCCGGAAGGGTTCGGAGTCCCTCATCAACATCAAGCAGAGGGAGGAAGAGTCCATTCGGGCCTACATCAACTGTTTCAACATCATCGCGTTGGAGGTCCGGAACTTGGACCAATCGGTAGCAATGGCCGCCTTGAAAGGCGGCCTTCAGAAGAACGACCTTTTATTCTCCCTGAAAAAGAAGTACCCTAGAGATTTTGCTGACCTGTTGGCTCGGGCCGAAGGGTA
The DNA here is from genome assembly GCF_000442705.2 of Elaeis guineensis. NCBI lineage: Eukaryota > Viridiplantae > Streptophyta > Magnoliopsida > Arecales > Arecaceae > Elaeis > Elaeis guineensis. The sequence goes on from NC_025995.2 coordinate 87,783,796, forward strand.
TGCCCGAGCGGAAGAAGCCTTCAAAATGAAGGATGAGGAGACCGCGAGAGAGCGACAGGCGGGAGACTCGAGTAAGCCCGTAGTCAAAAAAGGACGAGAGAAGCTCGGCCACGTTCTCGAACTCCTCCCGGGCACAAGCGCGTCCAGACTCCTCCTCGAGCACGCAGGCAGGGAAGCCCGGAGCATCGAGCTCGTGGGCTCTCCCCCAGGAAGGTTCCGCAACTATGCCCCCTCAACGCATCGAAAACTCAGGTGCTGATGGAAGTCAGAGAGCAGCTCCCAAGACCAGAGAGGATGCGCACGCACCCTGGAAAGTGCAACCCCAACAAGTTCTACCTCTACTATCGTGCCACGGCCACGACACGGAGGAATGCATCCAGCTCCGAGACGAGATCGAGGAGCTCATCCGGTGAGGTCGACTCGATAGGTTCATTCGGCGCCGGTCTGAGGGTAGAGAAGATCGGCCACGGGCCCTGCCGCAGCCTGAGCCACCGAGGAGGAAGAGCAGTCTGGAGATCGGCCTCCAATCGGGATCATCAACTCCATCACCGGAGGACCTCAAGGAGGAGCAGACCTTCCACGACCATGGGACTCGAAAAGCCTGTAAATATATTACTAACGACTTTGCTTTGAATCAAAATTTCTTTCGACTTTGCATGTCTTCCCCTTTCGACATGGGCTTGTTACGACTGGGATAACCCCTTCAAACAATCAAAACAAGGTTATGTTAGGAACAGGAGGAGAGCCTCGTCCTAACATAAGTAAAATGAAAGTCCGATTATTTTAAGATCGAATTGGGGGAGAGGCCCATATAACGGCCCTTAGGTATCTCCATGGCCATGTTAGGAACAGGAGGAGAACCTCGTCTTAACATAAGTAAAATGAAGGCCCGATTCTTTTAGACCGGATGGGGGGAGAGGCTCTACAACGCCCTAATGTGCCCCTACAGCCATGTTAGGAACAGGAGGAGAACCTCGTCATAACATGAGCAAAGTCAAAGGCCCGATTCTTTTAGATCAGATGGGGGGAGAGGCCCTACAACGCCCTAATATGCCCCCACAGCCATGTTAGGAACAGAAGGAGAACCTCATCCTAACATGAGCAAAGTCAAAGGCCCGGTTCTTTTAGATCGGATGGGAGGAGAGGCCCTACAACGCCCTAATGTGCCCCACAGCCATGTTAGGAACAGGAGGAGAACCTCGTCCTGACATGAGCAAAGTCGAAGGTCCGGTTCTTTTAGACCGGATGGGGGGAGAGGCCCTTGCAACGATCCTTATGTGCCCCCACAGTCCCGTTGGGAACAGGAGAAGAACCTCGTCCTAACCTGAGCTGAGATCGACTACGTCAAGAACAGAAGGAGAACCTCGTCCTGATGATGACAAAAACCCGGTCGCCCGACAAAATTGGATAAAGAAAAAAGTCCCCTCAATGGCATCCGGTGCAAAAATCGGGCAAGATCCAGCCCCAGATGTGGGTTCGTCTACAATGTGGGGGTCCTAGGGGGCTGACGCGGACGAACTCCCGGAACCACTAGAGGCGAAAGTGTCGGAAGATATTTCAAACGAAGACCCTAAAGATCTCGGAGAAATCAGGCGGGACAAGGGATGAGAGGTTGCCGGAGACCAAATTAGAAGAATGCGACAGAAGAAAATGGAGGAGAAAAGGCTCCTAAATGGCAAGAAGAAAAACGAAGGTTCCGGGACTAACCTAGATCGCCCTGAAGGATGCAGAGGGGCGAGGACAGGGATGACTCGAAGGACATCTAGGGCCAAGGAAGACGCAAGGAGGGTCAGGGCTCTCGAAGAAAAGGCGGACACTGATAGAACTTTCAGGCGGAATAGGGCCCCTAAAGGCGGAAGGGCGGGTTTAAATAGACCCTGGGATCCGGCGCCATAATGATCGCGAATCCCCCAGGCTGACCCGCGCTCGCCATGTGTCCCACTCACCACGACAGGCGGCTAAAAGCGGCTGACAGCTGACGGAGCCATTACTGCATCGTATCTGGATCAATATACCAGTGAAAATTTCGAAAGGTCCCTTCGAATCGCCCCGATTCGAAAAGACTCCAGCACGCGCGCATTTAATGCCAAAATATCTGGGGGCGATCGTGAACAGGATTCAAGGGGACAACTTCGGCTGCAAAAATTTTTCTGTACTTTCTTCATTCAAAATTCGAGCTCGGAAGTAGGAGGACTGGTGTTGGGTATGAAATACCCCTCAGCCGAAGTTCGTGACAGAAGTGACCCTCCGGGGATCCAACTGACTTCCGACCTCCGACGACATCTCTTCAGACCTCCCGGGCGGCCGAGCCCCGCAACACTCCCAAGTTTTGCTGACAGATGAGCCCCCATCAGCGTTGACCGGATTCTTCGCGACGGACTCCTACGGGAGTTGGACCTCGTCCCCGACTCCGACTGCAGGCAGACTTCGCCCGGACTCCTACGGGAGCCGGACTCCGCCCACAACTCCAATTGCAGGTAGACTTCGCCCGGACTCCTACGGGAGCCGGACCTCATCCCCGACTCCGGCTGCAGGCAGACTTCGGTCGGACTCCTACGGGAGCCGGACACCGCCCACGACTCCAATTGCAAGTAGACTTCATCCGGACTCCTACGGGAGCCAGACTCCGCCCACAACTCCAATTGTAGGTAGACTTCGCCCGAACTCCTACGGGAGCCGGACCTCATCCCCGACTCCGGCTGCAGGCAGACTTCGTCCAGACTCTTACGGGAGCCGGACTTCGCCCTCAACTCCAATTGCAGGTAGACTCTGCCCAGACTCCTACGGGAGCCGGACCTCGTCCCCGACTCCGACTGCAGGCAGACTTCGCCCGGACTCCTACGGGAGCCAGACTCCGCCCATGACTCCAATTGCAAGTAGACTTCGTCCGGACTCCTACGGGAGCCGGACTTCGCCCTCAACTCCAATTGCAGGTAGACTCTGCCCGGACTCCTACGGGAGCCGGACCTCGTCCCCAACTCTGGTTGCAGGAAGACTTCGCCCGGACTCCTACGGGAGCCGGACCTCGTCTCCAACTCCGGCTGCAGGAAGACTTCATCCGGACTCCTACGGGAGCCGGACTTCGCCCCCGACGCCAGTTGCAAGTAAACTGTGTCCGGACTCCTACGGGAGCTGGACTTCGTCCCCGGCTTCTACTGCAAGCAGACTTCGTTCGGACTCCTACGGGAGCCGGACTTCGCCCCTGACTTTAACTGCAGGAAGACTCCGTCCGGACTCCTACGGGAGCCAGATCTCGTCTCCGGTTCCGGCTACGGGAAGACTCCGCCCGGACTCCTACGGGAGCCGGGCTTCATTTCCGACTTCGACCGCAAGAAGACTTCGTCCGGACTCCTACGGGAGCCAGATCTCGTCTCCGACTCCGTCTGCAGGAAGACTTCGCCCGGACTCCTACAGGAGCCAGACCTCGTCCCCGACTCCGACTGCAGGCAGACTTCGTCGGGACTCCTATGGGAGCCGGACCTCATCCCCGACTCCAGCTGCAGGCAGACTTCGCCCGGACTCCTACGGGAGCCAGACTCCACCCACAACTCCAATTGCAGATAGACTTCGCCCAGACTCCTACGGGAGAGGGACCTCGTCCCCGACTCCGGCTGCAGGCAGACTTCATCCGAACTCCTACGGGAGCCGGACTTCGCCCTCAACTCCAATTGCAGGTAGACTCTGCCCGGACTCCTACGGGAGCCGGACCTCATCCCCAACTCTGGTTGCAGGAAGACTTCGCCCGGACTCCTACGGGAGCCGGACCTCGTCCCCAACTCTGGCTGCAGGAAGACTTCATCCGGACTCCTACGGGAGTCGGACTTCATCCCCGGCTTCTACTGCAAGCAGACTTCGTCCGGACTCCTACGGGAGCCGGACTTCGCCCCTGACTTTAACTGCAGGAAGACTCCGTCCGGACTCCTACGGGAGCCAGATCTCGTCTCCGGTTCCGGCTACGGGAAGACTCCGCCCGGACTCCTACGGGAGTCGGGCTTCGTTCCCGACTTCGACCGCAAGAAGACTCCGTTCGGACTCCTACGGGAGCCAGATCTCGTCTCCGACTCCATTTGCGGGAAGACTCCATCCGGACTCCCACGGGAGCCGAACCTCGTCTCCGACTTTGACTGAAGGAAGACTTCATCCAGACTCCTACGGGAGCCGGACTCCAAGCTCCTCTCAGACGGGTAGCTAGCCACCTCTCTCCGCCAGACACTCCAGCCGAACTTCGGCCTACAGGACTGGACCCCCTGGCAGGCCACAGCAACAGCCACGACTCTGCTCCACTTCCTGCAACAGATTCCGCGCGGCTCCATCACTCCCCAGCAGACCGCAGTAATGGCCACGACACTGCTCCACTTCCTGCAATGGATTCCGTGCGGCTCCATCACTCCCTGGCAGATCGCCATAATGACCACGATTCTGCTCCACTCCCTGCGATGGATACCGCACGATTCCTCCACCCCCTGGCAAGTCACGATAACGGACGCCGTTCTACTACCCGCAACAGACTCCACGTGGCATGTCCCGACGGTGGCTACGATCTCACTCCACTACTCTTCACAACAAACTCCTCCTGACCCTGATCAGCCCACTGCCAGACGGTCACAGACATCGCTATCAGTCTATTGCCCCCTCCGCCTATAAAAGGGGGACCCCAGATACGTTATTCTCTAAGCTCTATTTTCTATTCCAAAACTCTGCTAAAATTTTCGTTCGAGCGCTCCATTCTTGTTGAGGTAGAGAGCTGACTTGAGCATCGGAGGATCTTGTCGGAGTAACCGCACCTCCGGTTTAGACTTCTTTTGCAGGTCCCAGCGGTGACTGCGACTTCCTCGACTCCAGCTTTCCCGGCGCAAGCGTATTTTTGCACCAACAATTAACATTGAACTAGAAAAGATTTTGAACTTATCAAATATGGTAGGACCATGAGTAAATGTATTATGATATTTTATAATAATAATTAAGGTTAATAGGTTAATATGGTGAACATCATGTTATATTATCAATTTCATTTTTATGTCCATGAAATATCAACAATAAATTTTAAAAAAATTTGAACTAAATTCACATGAAAAAAAATTGTGTACATACGGTAACTATGCAAATAAATGAACCATCATGGATGCAATTTTTTTTAAGAAAAAATATAAAAAAATAAAAATAGATAGATATGAATCTGAATGAGTCCAACATAAATCAGTTGAGTTCGAATATTTCTATAACTTTCCAATAATAATATATATAAAAATTAAAAATTTATCTAAATTAGAAATAACATCTATTGTCTACAAAAAATGAAGGTCTGAAAAAAAAAAACAAAGCTGAGAATCTTAAATTTTAAAAAATTAACTTATAAATAGCTTATAATTCATACTATATATAAAATATATTTTTATTATTTAATTATTTTTAAAAATATATAAAATAAATATTAATAAATTAATAATATAAAAATATTTTTTAAGAAAAAATCGCATCCCGTTCATGACACGGGTTTATAAGCTAATACAGATATAAATACAGATACGGATGTTAGTCAGATGCATAAGTTTATATCTATTTTAGTTTTAAATAGATACAGATACAAACTGGATATCAAATTACAGATATAATTACGGATATAAGTCGAATGATTAAATTTTATGATCATAAAATCAAAGATATTACTAAATAAATGATAAATTAATTAATATTATATTAATATGATCATTATTTTTTAAAAAAATTATAAATACTGTATAAAATTAAATAAGATTATAAACAGAATCAAACATTCAAATATGGATTGGATAATTATCTATCCATATTCATATCCATTGTTATTTAATGAAGATGGATAAGGATACGAATATTAGTCAGATGCTCAATTTTTATTCATATTCATATAGATTCGGATGGATATTATCTGATCCACTTTACATCTTAAAAGTCTTTCCAATAATAAATTTGATGATTAGCTTAATAGAGTAATTGGTTTTGGAAATTTGGAAAAAGATGGATTGATAGGTGTGGTAAATTTGAACAAAGTATTATTTAGTAATTGTACTCATTCTAGTTAAAATTAACAATAATTTTTATTTGTTTATTTGTGCAAGATCTGACAGTGGACACCCTCCCAAACACTTCACTAGTTTTATTAGTATTTTTAGCATACTTTGTGACTTGAAATTGTAATCTCTCAACTCATTCTACTAGTAGAATTGGGTGGGCTCCCTCCTTGCTTTCAAAAATATGGTGCAGTAATAAAGCACAAAATGATAAGTGCATGTTGGAAGCATAAATAAGTTATAAAAAATAATATTCATCAATATTGAATGCAAAGAGAGTAGATATGGAGAAGAAAATAATGCAACCAAAAAGGCATTATATTACGAAATTGTTATAGAAAATAAGAACAAAAGATCCATACTTAGAGATGGTTCACTATTGCAATTCGTATCCGTTTGACATTGGATGATCATAAGGTGCAACTCCTTCCTTTCACCTCTAACTTATCCCCAGTAATAACTACCGGTACCCATTATAGACTAAGGGGGTGTTTGGCTCACAACCAGAATCAAAATATGAATGAAAATCGGAATGACTTGGAATCAGAATCGGAATGGTCAAATCTCCCGAAGTGTTTGGTTCGTGAACGGAATCAGAATCGGAATTAAAATGAAAATTTGAATCCACGGAGGAGAGTAGGGATTGAGTTTTATATAAATTGAGCCATTCCCATTCCACCTCGAAATTAGAATTGGAATGAGACTCCTTCTAACCAAACAGTTGGAATGAGAATCACCTATTCCGATTCCGATTCTAGATCCCCACTCCCCCCAACCAAACACCCCCTAAATCTTTGTAGAGTCCAATACCAGTTTTGTCCCAATTTAGAAAAAGTACTGGAACATTATCATCCTAACTCTTTGGGTGATTTAGCATCTTAGTATCACGTTGGAACACCATTCTTAATTTATTTTTATGTTAAATGAATGTATGAGTGAATGTTGATATTGTTTTTAGTTGATGAATATATGATCGCATTGACTTGACTTTCTCCAATTTTTCTCATTTTCTGGTCCAATTTATGACCAAAAAAGAAAAAGAAGGGAGGAGAACAAAGCCTTACCAGACGCATGAGATTTCTGGTATTGTGAGGGTAAGCTGGACTTTTACCTTTCCTCCTCTTCCTCAAAGATAGAATAGCTCTGGATTTTTCTTTCTTTCAAAATTTCAAATTCAAATAACGAGATTTTTTTTGAAAGAAATTTCAAAATTAAGTGATGCAGTTGATTTTTTTTTTTTGTCAAAATCAAACAATCTGATCGGGTCACACCTGGTATTGATTGAACCAATTGGAGTCGACCAATTTTGGCTGGGACAAGCAGGATGCCCCAACCATTGATAGGCTAGCGTCCAGTAGATGTCCCGTCAACCCATTTATATCAGAATGGCATAGTTACCATCCCGTTTCATTGGTACCTAACTCCTTGAAATTATTGACATCAATCAAACATTCGGGCTGCAATTGGTTCAGGAATAAAAAACAATGAAACTAGAATAGTTATTCCATATTTCCTGTTCTCCTTGGCCTACAATTTCTTGGACTAATTTTTTGGTTGAAGGTGCTTTTATTGATCAAACTTTAGAAGGCTTTATACCAGGTTCAGCTTATGATAGCCCTCTTTTGAAATGGTTATGCTTAGCATAAACAAATTTATCCAAATTTATCCGGCATCAGTTTTTCCATGGTCATGCTTATTTGTAAAGCTGTTAGGCAGACATAAGGCTCGAAAAGCTTTGTCCCTGCTTTATTTCTTAATTAATGAAACCGCTGCCCAATAAACTATCAATGCGGTACTTCTCAAATATGTAACTTGCTGATGTCTGGAGGTGTTTCTAAGGGGCACCAATCTAAATTATCACATTAGAGTAGAAACTGGTCATGCCCATCAAGAAGGGGCTACATAAACGTACTATTAAGGAAAGACATCGTTAGACCATGGTAAATCTTCTGTGCCCATGAAAGAAGCAAAGGAACTGAACTCCCAAGAGAAGAATGGTTGGCTCTCTTCCCCTCTCATCCATCCATCCACCATGTCTTTACTGAACGAGAAGGGATTGTCCGAAGATGGCACCGATTCACCGCCGCTACAATTCTGGTCTCCTGCCGCGGTGTCCTTCAATTGGATCTCTCCATCAACTTTCAGATCAATCAGCATGCTACTACTACTGCACCTTGTAGCCATGGTTCGAACCGCCCCGGTCTGGTCGGCGGTGCCTGACTCTAGTTCATGTGCTTGAGCCAAGGTGCCTTGTTGCACCTTCTTCCTTAGGATTGTGTTCCAATAATTCTTAATTTCATTATCGGTACGTCCCGGGAGCCGACCGGCTATTAAAGACCACCTTGACAAGATTAATGGAGCAGTAGATGAGAACTTTGTTCTATAAGACTAACACTTTGAAATGAATAGAAAGATGGTGATGGAACCTGTTTCCTAGAAGCTTGTGGAGTCTAATGATAAGGTCCTCCTCTTCTTGGGTTATGTTACCTCTCTTGAGGCCTGGTCGGAGGTAGTTCAGCCAACGAAGGCGGCAGCTCTTCCCGCACCGGTTGAGGCCTAATTTTCAAGGAAAGACATGAATTCTTGTTCAGACAAGAAGAAGAAGTATGATTGCAACATTTGTTATAGAGATGGATATGACTAGCCGCTCAGTTCTTACCGGCTTCTTTGGGAACGTTCGACCATTTTCCGGCACCATGGGTTTCGATATAGGATGTGAGGATTCGATCCTCCTCCGGAGACCAAGCTCCTCTGTTCAAGCCCTGAGAGCAGATGGGAGTTCTTCCCATCTGTTCAGAATGAGTCTCCTGCTGAGGATGTCCCACTAGTTCAGCATGATATGTGTCTCTTATAGATGAGTGTCTATTAATGGTTAATTGTTATGCAGTTCCCGCACCTTGTGGCTTCAAGTCTAGATTCAAGCCACCAATTCAATTGATGCTGAAAATTTCAAAATGGGCAATTATGAACAGCCAACTGACCATTGGATTAAACTGGTTAGTGGGGTGGGTGATGGATGGAAATACTGTGCTTGTTTGACACGTTGTGACTTGCTTTGGTTAACTTTGCATCAATAGTGGTGATACCCATTTTATAAAGTGTTTGAAATGGGGAACAAGTTATTTTTAGGAAGGCTTCAGTAATGCGAACGAAAGCAAAACTCCAAAAGATTAGACACATTACACGACCTTGGCAAAATGAATAGTGATGAACGTCAAATCAGGTTGATAATTGTGGATTTTGCTATTGTACTTCCTGAAGTCTATGCAGCACAATTTTTTCAAATTTTTTCTTACTGTTCATTATATAATGAATGGTTCTGATTTCTCTCGGAATAATTGGTTGTAGTAGGTGGAAAGCCCAGGCATGCCAGGCCATCATAATTGATAGCCTATTTGTCGCAAATAATGTAATTTGGCTAACATTCAAGAGTCGTAACTGATCTATACTGACAAGGCACCGAGGAGAGGAAGCCATGGAGAGAGTGGGGAGCTGGCGGTCGGTTTGCATCAGCAATCTCCTTATCTTGTTGATCTTATAAGCTTTAAGGTAATATATTTTTCTCCTTGAGATTTGTATAGTTTTGCTTATTGTCTCTTCTCTAGGTTTTCCACCTCTTTTCTATTGCTTCTTTGTTTCATTTATCAATGAAATACTCCTTTGCTCAATTGAGGAAAAAAAATAAAAGGAAGAAAAGAGGAGAGAGAGTCAATCTAATCAACTTTTTTTGTAATAGGTGTCAATTCCAAGTCAAGATAACTTTGTGCAGCAAGGAACATATACAGATGACACATAGTATATTAGTTAAAGAGAAGGAAAGCCTGTTTACTTAGTTAAACAGTTTAAGCTCATACAGCCTCTGTTACTAATGTATCTTAGAGGTTAAAACTATGAGACGACAATCTCTCAAAAACAAAAAAGAAAAATCAAAAAAGATGAATAAGCTGCATCAACATGCCCGATTCTTGACAAAGATGACAGAAATGGATGTGCACTAAATTCAGATAATAAATATTGGCAAAGCTAGGTTTGTTTTGGTGTGAACAGGATAGCTTTTGGCATTTCCAAAGCTCTCAGAAGTCAGATCACTCATTTTGACCTCATCTTCATAACCCTGCTAAATAGTAAGGGAAGCAAGCAAAATGATAGTAGTTGTTTCTAGAGGGCAGCAAGAATGGTTAGCTTTCATTGAAATAAGCATCATGGATTGAACAAAAAGAGGAGGGGAACATAAGGGTGTTGACAGAAGAACAAAGCCTCCATCATTGATGCGAAGTTCTCCAAATGGAAGCAGTACGGCTGCGAAGCGAAAGAGGGAACTATTAGAATGTCTGCAGTGCCTAAATATGCGTGAAGAAATCAAATAAATGAGAATCTTTCTAGCTGGCTCCTGATTTGAAGGAGAGATGATGGTGGAGGTCCACTTTGAGTTGGTCTTAGAATTTAGATTACCTTCTTGAGGAAAAGCTTATATATGATTTAATATATGTCTAGGTAGAAGTGTGAAATAGACCGAAAAATTGATATGACAATGAAAGCAAATGGTTGCATGCTATACTGACAAAAATTCTCATGACAATTGAATAATATATGCCTGTGGTAGTCTAGCTAAATTGTAACCTAGATTTATAGGATCTCAGTAAATGATAGGCTGAAGACAGAGTTTGGAAATCTTGTATGCTTAGGGAAAACCCAAACCCAGAGTGGAAACAATTCATTGCTGGTGGACTATATTCAGATAGGTTGCATTTGGGAGTCTGTAGTAGTTAAGCTTTCGAGGTCGTAGAAAGATTTTAGTGAAAATTCTTTTAATGTCTGAGCAATAATAATAGAAGGTGCACCTTTTTCTCCAAACGTTAGGTGAGTGGTACCATCACTTGTTCTACTGATAGGAATGAAGATCCAATCATACAGAGAGACAACAGACACTACCTCTTGAGAATACAAAGGCAATGACCAGAGAATAAGGATTACCATGTGCAGACCAAGTTAGCACCCTATATTGTCTCCTAATAGGTACCCTTGAGACTTTTCCTGCACACCGCACTTTTGCTTTACTTAAAACTCATAGTCAGTGCATGCCAACAGGAAAATAACATTTCGTGCTGAATCTATGTTATATATTTCCACACTCTTTATTGAACACCAGCCACCATGTCTCATATTATATCAAATTTCTCTGATAGGCCTTGAAGAGGTCATGAGGAAAAGGTCTGATTTTGAGAACAAATCAGGTTTGCTCTCATCTCCATTGTACGATGCCTCACATGTTTTTTGGCTTGAAGATAAGTATCATAGTGTGAAACCACTCAGTTAGAAATGGTCATCCTACCATGCCATGCAATCCTGAATAGGTGAGGAATTTCCTGGTCATCTTGTGGTCACCTAACCAAGTCCACTGAGAGTATTTGTGCCATATCATCATAAGTAGTAATCACGATCCAGCATCGAAACACCAGTATGGACCTCAAGTACTACTCTGATGGCTGATGGCTCTTCTGATAATGATCAGATGGGTCTTCTTCTAAATGCCATAAGCAACTTCCATTTATATCCAGCAACTTCAAATCTTCAGACTAGACTCAAGGCTAGCATCCAATGAGCTCGGAAATATCTTGGCTTGGATCGATGTACACATCTCTTCCATGAAATAAATTATCAGATCATCCAAAATGCATTATGGCCCATCGCAAGGTGCATAACCTTATTTATTCCCATTGTATGCCTTCAAGAAACTAAGCAGAATCTAATGAGTAGTAGAAGACAAAAGGCAATATGTGGCCCTAATCTTGAGGGTTGGGAAGCGATTGACGCCCAAGGCATCATTGGTGCATTACTCACCCGCTGGGTGTCCAACATTTTGATGGGTGCCTGCTCAAGGCAGAAACCTATTCCCTAACCATCAAATTCACTGGCAAATCTACTGGCTTATCTTGGATGCTCTCCAACATTTACGGCCCCCATAATGAGCAGGACCGTCATGAACTCTTTTTGGAACTCAACTCGGTGAAGGCCACCAACATGCTGCCATGGGTCCTAATTGGAGATTTCAATGCCACAGGTTCTGTTCGGAGCGCAGGGATCCAGCCAACAACCAGAAGACTTCCAGACTCCTCAATAAGTTCGTAACTTTGCAATCCCTCATCGAAATAAATGTTTCCAACAGACAATACAGTTAGATTAACTTCAGAGATGACCCTTCCATGGCTACATTGGACCGAAGCTTCACCTGTACCATGTGGCTCAGTAATTTTTCACTGACCAACCTCATCTCCTTGGTTAGATTAACATCTAATCACACACCGCTCCTATTAAGATTCACTGCTTAGTTGCTTGGTAAGACTTTTTTTATCAAACCTTTTCGATTCGAAAATTTTTGGCTCAAAACTGCAGGGTTCGAAGACTTGATTCATTCATGGTGGGACTTGATCCCAGTATCATCAAATCCAATGACAGTTATGGTACTAAAACTCCGATATCTGAGGGCCAATCTCCGATCGTGGAACCATTCAAACGTAGGCAACATCTTAGTTCAGAAGAATGATATTCTACAAAGGATGACTACTCAGACAAGGAAGAGGAAACACAAACTCTGACAACTTCAGAATCAGAAGGGAGATTAATACTAAAAGAAAAGTTAGAATTACTGTTAACCCAGGAAGAGATGCTTTGGAAACAGAGGGCACGGGTGCATTGGCTCAACAATGGTGATTGTCATACTAAATTTTTTCATTTATGGGCAAGTAACCAGAACAGAAAAAACCTCATATTGGAACTCCAGCATCACCAATCAATTATTTCCGACTTACACCAAATCCATGAATGTTTTCAACAATATTTCAAAGGACTCATAGGTAATCCAGAAAAACCTTCAAGCAAAGCGGATTGGTTGAAGCTTTATCTCGAAGAAACTCTTCAGCTCCAAGTCTTGATGTGCCTTTTGCTGAGGAAGACGTAAAAGATGCACTTTTCTAGCTTGCATCACAAAAATCCTCAGGTCCTGACGGATTCTCAATAGACTTCTACAAAAAATTCTGGAGTATCATTAAATATGACCTGTTAAGAGTGTTTCAGTACTTCCATTCTCATCAAATTTTCTTAGACAGACTGAACTACTCTTACATTACAATCATTCCTAAGGAGTCTAGCCGCACTATCAAAGATTTTCGACCGATCAGCTTACTGAGTGGGATAGTTAAGATCTTTTCTAAGGTGTTATCTCTGAGGCTAGCTAGCAAACTTGATAAATTTGTATCAACAATCCAATCCGCTTTTATTCAAGGTTGATATCCTCAGAAACTTTCATAGCAGTGCAAGAACTACTAACAGAAGCTACTATATTAAAACACAAAGGAATAATCTACAAGCTTGACTTTGAAAAAGCCTTTGATAATGTGGCATAGCCTTTTCTATTTGATCTTCTGCGAGGACAAGGCTTTGGTGATCGTTGGTGCAAATGGATGTTGGACATCATCTCAACAGAAAATCATCAATCCTAATAATGATATTGTGGGAAAAACATTCACAAACATCACAAAGGACTAAGGCAAGGGGGTCCACTTTCTCCTCAACTGTTTATTATTGTGGTCGATACACTTGCTTAAATTCTCAATTTGGCAGCAACCCAACACCTGCTGGAAGGAATTGGTGAGAGAGAAACCACTGCATTCTTTCAATGTCTACAGTTTGTAGATGACTCCCTCATCTTTAGTGTAGTGTCTAGGACAAATATTATTTCCCTGAAATTCATTTTATACTCATACGAGCTATTGACATATCTAAAAATTAACTTCGAAAAATCAACTATTTTCGGAATTGGAATTTCATCTAAGTGCGGGATCAGATTGCTGCCATTTTAGGTAGTAAACCAGGTGATTGCCCACTTTCAGACTTAGGTATGCCTCTGCGATCTGGAAAGCTCACACAAAATGATTGGAAGCCACTCATAGAGAAGTTCTCAAAAAAATTAGCAGGTTGGAAGGATAAACTTTTATCTATCGCTGGACGAACACTGCTACTCAACTCTGTTATCACACTGATCACAGCATATTTGATGTCTAATTTTTGTTACCACTAGAGATCATCAAAAAAATTGATCGGCTACGGCGGGCTTTCCTTTGGTGCAGTGAAGAGAAATACAAAAAGATTAAAAATCTATTAAATTAATCCAAAGTATGTTGTCCTAAGAAGCTGGGCAGAATGGGTATCACTGACTTCAAAATTTACAACCAAGTTTATTGTAGATGGTGGTGGAGCCTACTAAAGGATGAAAATATGCAAAAACTATGGAGCTAACTAGTGCTGACAGAATACCATCGACATAATCCCATATCACTGCAGACCTCATCAAGCCGGTAATTATCAGCATTTTGGAGGAATGTTCAGAAATTGGGAGTCTTATTCAGTAGTTTTGTAAGATTCACAACTCGCAACGGGACATTGAATTTCTTCTGGTATGATTCTTGGTTGTTTAACTATCCTCTGAAGGATAAATATCCAGAGTTATTTCTTATTGCACTCAAAAAGAACATCATGGTAGCAGGGGCTTTTACTCAAATCATGAACAACAGCTACTGGTCACCCATACTCCAAGCACACTGTCCACTGTCACTCGAACCTGCAGAGATGAGACAGAATCTAAGCTCGCTCAATCTATCAGAGGAGCCTGACAGCCCTGATTGGAAATGGTTTTGTACCTGTAAATTCTTAGTAAAACAATTCTATTTCTTCCTAAAGGATGGGGGCATGAGACCATACTTCAGTACGATTGTGTGGGGTATTCGAATTCCAGAAAAAATCAAATTCTTCATCTATCTCAGCTACCATAACAGAATCCTAACAAAATCGAATCTCATCAAGAGACGGTGGAAAGGCAGGGATAAATGCACACTGTGTGACTCAAATTTAGAAATAGTGGACCACCTATTTCTACAATGCCCCTTCTCAAGTAAGGTTTGGTCAGATCTTACAATTAATCTTCATTTAAAGGACCTCCCACAATCACTAACCTCCCTCTGGTGTTCAAGGAGGCAAGAAGAACCAATGTGCACTGTGCAAGGACATCTATACATCTTGCTTGCCTCAGGATTATGGACATTGTGGAAAGAAAGAAATAAAAGATACTTTCAATATCATGCATTTCAATGGAAAACTGTTGTATCTCAAATTGTCAGGCTCTATATTTTTTGGGCCAAACACTTAGGAGAGGAAAAACATTCTTCAACTCAGTTGATCAATAACTGTATGCGAGTGTTTTTGCAGCATAATAGGGAATACGCACAATCTGTCAATTCTTCAAATGTCAGATAATTGTCATAAAAATTTAAAATATTCCTCTTCATACAAATGATAACCAAGAGGGCATAATGTTGCTGCAGCTAGACTGTGTGCCATTAAAGTAGGATGTAGAGGATCAAGACAGGATTGCCGACACTACTTCCATCATCGCTGTATCCCTGTTACGAATGAAAAAATTTCTTGCTAATTTGTTGAAATTGCTGTCAGTATAGTTCAGACTTTTCGGTATTTTCTGATCTGAAGATTAACAGCTACTTCTAGGTTGATAGAGATAAGATCTGCTATTAATCTCCTATCGCCTACCCATCTTCTCTAAGAAAGCCCATACCTAAAGCTGTAGCACAAATTTCTTCAGGCCTAAAAACTGTAACTCTGAAGTCCATTTTCCTATAACTCTAATTTTCTGAACCTGAAAATCTGAATTCTGATCACCTGTAAATCTGATCTTTAAATTTCTACAGCCAGGCTCCGAATCGAGCTTCCTCAGCTCTATTCGCTACCTTCCCATGTAAATAAATATTCATGAAGTTTGAATGAAACTCTGGGTGGCACCACCTCCCATTTCATCAAAAAAAAAAAAAAAAGTCCTTCTGCTATTCCATGGTCAAGAGAGTGATGGTAATGACATGAGCTTTGAAAGGCCAGTAAGAAGAGCAGGTGCAATTGGCCTTCATGAGCTCAATTGATCTCAATTAGTGCTTCATGTCAATGGCCTAATGCAGGCTGGAGCCAGGCGAGATGATGTTGAAAGATGTGAAGAAGTTTGATTTGCTTTGGCAGCTGTCTTGAAATGGTCATGTACATGTGCAGTCATAGCCATCAAATTGCCATCAGAAAGGCCCAATTTCAATGATACTCGCAATCGAAACCACTGTTTGATGGACTCTTGCTCCGAAAATTATTTTGCACACGCGAGGGAGTTAGCCATATAAAATAGGCTGCCTCCCGTAGATTGCCTAACAAATTATAATGTCTTGAGTTCAGACACCGAGGAAGTCTCCTCTGTATTGCAACATGGGTAGAAGCGCATGTAACTCCAAGGAGGGATTCAACAAAGGGCCTTGGAGTGCCACTGAGGACAAGATCCTCAGTGACTACATCAAAACTCATGGAGAAGGGAGGTGGGGGAAGGTTCCTAAGAGAGCAGGTGCAAGCAAATTAGCAGACTAGTTGTATTTTCTCTTTGCATTTCTGAGCCTCCATCCAGAGGCCAAAATTTGGCCTGCCACACATCCTTAATAGCAAAGGACTCCTTTCTCTTTCTAGAGGCTCTTTAGTGTGTCACATAACCCCTGTTACCATTTGGAATTTAATTACAAGGCTATTAAATTTGCCATGCATCCCTTATAGCAATTAAGAGGACTAGTTGCTTCTTTTCTGCACTCCCATGTCTCATAGGCTAACTATTTTGATCAAGTCCACCGTATGTATAAAACTTCAACTACTTGTTTCAGTAAATTCGAGTTGTGAAATGATTTGGTTTCTGATTTCTTCACTTCCATTTCTTTCATGTTTAGGACTAAATCGGTGTGGAAGGAGCTGCCGGCTTCGATGGCTGAACTACCTTCGGCCAGATATCAAGAGGGGAAACATCTCCAAGAAGAGGAGGACCTCATCATCAGACTCCACAAGCTCCTAGGAAACAGGTATTATTATCCTTTTGCTCCATGGTATGAGATTCTACCCTTCTCTGTGATTCTTTTTCCCTTTAATTTTGCAGGTGGTCTCTGATAGCTGGGAGGCTGCCAGGCCGAACAGACAATGAAATCAAGAATTACTGGAACACAGTCCTAAAGAAGAAGGTGCAAGCTGGATCAGTCCCGTTAACAAAACTTGTGTGTTTGAACAAGGATGAAGAGAAAAAATCCAAGAACAAAACATCAGTTCAAGCACCATTTGAGAATCCAGGAGCAAACCAAGAAGAAGGCAATCAAAATGTTCATAAAACTGGACTCGAGTCGCTGGTGATCGAAGACTTGGCATCAGATGGTTCTCTGTTATCTCCTCAAGATTATGATCTATTGAACGCATGGACAGGTTTGGACACCGAGGATCTCTCCAAGCCTTGCCTTCTTGACTTTGAGTTCTTCCAGGTCCTTGGAGGAAACATCCAACAGGACATGAGAGATTGTGACATGAATAAGCTGTCTGTGTCTTCTGATGACAATGTCTCCTGTGGCAGGGTGTTTGAGAATTGGGTTGGGACTGACCACATCCAACCATATGGTAGTCTTGATCTTGGATCATTGGCTACGTTCTTCGAATCCGAACCATGAAATCTTGGGCTATCAAGCAACCGGGTTTGGTATTTTCTTTTCAGCTCTTTCACCAGCATTTGCTGTTAGATCTCAGTGCAACTCTTTCACTAGCTAGTACATATTGGGATAAAATTTCCTCGTCCTCTATCCAGGAACGTGGTCTGGTAGACCTGGATGTGTGCAAATAAACCTGTGCTTCGTCTGAGTATCATGTCTTATCAATGACTTTGTGGATGCTGGTCACATGTGCACGATTATTGCAGTCTCTATGACGACACATGATAACATGCGAAGAAAGTAACTGCTTTTTCTCAAAAAAAAGCAAGGTTAATTCGGAAAAAGAAGAGAGCTTCTGATTGAGGGTTGAAGGTAACTTGTAGAAGAACAAGTTCAAAGTAAAATAGTATTCTTATGATTCTGAATCAAAAGACTTTCCACCTAAGAAGAAAAAAAGGAAAGCTTACGACGAGAGCCTTCTTTTAGGATTTTAAATGTCAGTTGAAATTTCTGAACAACCAAAGGTATCTTTTGGCTTACTTTTAAAGTAAAGTAAAATTACAGAAATACCCCTCAACTTAGGATCTATTCTAGAGATATCCCTTCGATTTTTAAAAGCTCCAAATGGACCTTTCGAGTTTCCAAACGGGTCCTCCGGCTTTGCCGACCAGTGGATGACATTAGCTTGTTGTAATATATGACCAAAATATCTTCATCTTTTTTAAGGTGTAAATGAATGAAAAGGCCAAGAGTGCTTTAAGATATTTGTGATAGATGCATGACATACTAAATTTGGGATATAGCACAGTTATACTATTGAGAGATATAGTCACGATAATATGAAGCCAATTAATCATGTCTCAAATAATTAAAAATAAAATATTAAATTATCAGTTATTGAAAATCAAGTAAATATCGATTTAGAGCATCTAAATCTAAAATCAAATATTAAAATCTATATCTCAAAATTTATAAAATAATTAACTATAAATTTATAATCATCCAATAAAATAAATATAGCTATAAAATTTTCAAGCTTGCTAGTACATATCTCGAAACTTGAATCCTCTATCGTTTCTAGTAGTCTTACTCCTCTGAAAAAAGAGAACAAAAAAAAAAAAAAAAGATACAATGGCTCAATAAGTAAATCTATACTTTCTTACTAAAATAAGCATAAGTTTATATGTACATCAACAAATCATTTCATTATTATAAAATATTTTATAATAATAGTATAACCATATATAAATCAACCATGCTTTTGCATATGTTTAAATCATGCAAATTATATAAATAAAATTTTCAATACAAAATCATAAATCATACTGGTTTTTTAAATAAAGTTATAAATTATCTATCATTTTTGCCACATCATAATTCTTAATAATTTTTTTAGATTAAATGCTAAGACCACCTTATACGTGTGATAGGTTTGTAATCAAATCATGCTAACTACTATAAACCTCTGACGAGGGCCATATGTCAAGCTATTATAATCTGCTGGCAACGGGCATGTATCGAGCTATTGTAATCCACTGGCGAGAGCTATATATCAAGCTATTATAATATGCTAGTAGGACCAAACATAGCTTTCTAAGAGCATATAGTCATACTTCTTAAATCATATTTTCTTAAAATATATATTTTTATATTATAAATAATTAAATAAGTTAAAAGACATTCAATGACTTTATAAGGTTCATGGTCCATAAAGCGAAATAATTATGAAATAAGTATTTTTCTAATAACTATACAGTTTTTTTATAAATATGGAGTTAATAGTTTGTAAATAAACCATTAATATTCAAATATTCTTAAAATCATACTTTTCATGACAATACTTGATTTGCATGATATGATATGCTTGATCTTTAATTTAAGAAAATATAGAACCATCAATGTCAAATATTTTTTTTATATTTCATAAAGTCTTAAGTATTGAAAACATTAAGTAATTCGAAGTAAACAATATCAGCGTTACTTATCTCATCTGCTTTAAACCTTCAAAATTCAATTATGCGAATCACTTAAATTTATTCAAAATAATTAGCATCCATCGTCAATAATATCAAAACTTAAGGAAACTGAGAATGAGATAAATGATCCAATTTGGGTATTGCAAGATGTATGCTTCGTATTCAAATCAAGATAGAGAAAGGATAGGATTGGCCAGATAGTGATATCCGATTAACCAAGTCGATTCAAACAAGATAAACATAACTAGTCATCATCAATTATGACTTACATAATTCAACAAGAATCAGTGGTAACTAGATTTCAGATATATCCAGTAAGGACTGAGGTGGGGTTAACATATTATATAGATATCAAAATAGTTTCAAACTTCTTTTAGGAAGATCATCTTAGGTTTTTAGTAGAAAAGCACAGAATCCTCTACAAGGGTCCATGGATTAGATAAAGAGAGAAAAAGGGAGTAGAGAGTGAATCCATAGAATGAAGGAGAGAGAGATAACTCTTCTCTCTCTTCCCCATTTTTTTTTATTTTTCATTGTTTCTTTTTCTTCTTCTTCTTTTTTCTTCTTACTTTCTTCTTCAATTGAATAAGGGAGAAAAGTGGGTGCCATGGATGTGATCTGACGGCATAGCCAAAGGTTCGACGATGGGTGGTGATGCTCACCAATAGTGGGCCATGATAGACAGCTATCGGCGAGGATTGACCTATAAGAAATAAGGAAAAAAAGTCAGAAAATAAGGGATCTGAGCCTCTTTCTTCAATTTACTTGTGGGCCACTTGCCAGCGGCCACAAACTTTATCATGAAGGGTCTTAGGGTGGTTGGGAGACCAGATGAAGGGATTCAGTGACAAGGGACAGCAGCTTTGGTGTTCGAAAAAAGAGAAAATAAGTGCCAAAAAAAAGGGGATCTGATAGTGATCTCTTCTTTGATCAATTTTTCATGAAACTAACGATCGATGATGGTGGCTAAGACTATAGGAAGGAAGGGAGCGGAGAAAAGTGGGGAGATCCAGACTTATCTTGGGCTCCAATGGCATTTCTGACCTTGATTTCCAATGGCTATAGGTATAGGAAAGTTGGGCAAAATAGGGAGAAAGACCTGGGGTTTTGGCCCTAAGTCTTTGATTCCTACTTGGAATCATCAAAGAAGAAGACTCCCAATTTCTTCCAAATCTTTCATTTTCTTTTGGGGGGGGGGAAGGATGGATATCAGCCTTGATGATGGGCTATGGAGCAGGCCATCACAAGATGATCTATATCTATGGGCCATATACTAAGGATGCTTTGAGATCTATGTAGATGGATGAATGGATAGGTTCGATATGCTACGAGATTTGCATGATGAGCGATCTTTAAGTAGGGGTCATATACTAAGGATACTTTAAGATCTATACAAGCGAATGAATGGAGAGGTTTGGAGTGCTTGAGATCTATGTGGTAGATGATTTCTTTGCTATAAGCCTTATACTAAGGGTATTTTGAGATTTGTGCTAGTAGATAAATGAAGGGGTTCCAAGAGTTTTGAGATCTACAGGATGGCTGATCCTTAACTAAGCTCTATATATTAAGAATGCTTTGAGATATATGCAAATGGATGAATGATGGTATTTGGAGTGCTTTGAGAATCCTTAACTATGAGCTATTTACTAAGAATACTTTGAGGTCTATGCAGGAATATGAATGAAGGTGTTTAAAGTACTTTGAGATTTGTGTGATAGGTGATCCTTAACTATGGATCATATATTAAGACTTTTTAGGATCTTATTAGGACTTCATTCCATAATTAATTGAAATGAAGGTTATTTTGGTCATAATATTCTGCTACTATGTGATGGTTATTTGATACCGTTTTGTTAATGGAGAAAAATGACATCACTAGTTTGGAATTGTTACCATAAGGCTCTAGTGGAGTACTAATGTGGCTGGAGCTCGACATCGATCGAGATCTGTGACATTAGAAAATACCTATAGAGAAAGTCCACACTTATCGGGTGTGTTCCAGTAGAAGACCCTCCGATGTTTAAATTAGTCAGAGCTTTGAAAATAATGGAAAGAAAAGATAGTAAGGACGGAGCAAGAGCTCCTCTATGTTTATTGGTGTTCTTACTTGCCTTTTTTTACTTCTACTTGCTTCTTGTTTACCTTAGATTCTCCTTCGTAGCTCTTTTATCAGAGGTTGAGCCGTAGGCTACTAGCCAGAATCTATTTATTAAGCCTAGCTCTGCAAGTGGTTAGGCCATGTTCTGACCTTTATCGTAGGAGGAATCTCTCCCACTCCTCTATATCGAGGCTATTAGTCATGAGTGTCAAGTGCAAGTTTCTTTGATGCAGCTGGCCGTATGGATGGTGTCTGGGTTCACAACTGGTATAACCTCACCACATATGCCCTCCACTTCCAAGTTCAAAGTAACTTTTGAGCTTCGAACAAAGGAATGAGTGCCTTGATAGCTGGACCACTGACTTGATTCCTTCTTAGCGTATCTATATTATTGTCCTTGGAAAAGATTCTCAAAAATTTAAGGAGGCATCATTCCATAATTCACACCGCCTTTATTAGGAATGGAGCTCGAGGAGTCACAAAATGATGTTCTTGAGAGAGAATATTCGGATACTGTTCTTAGACTCACCTTGGACCCACCATGTGATGAGTCAAGGTAAGTTTCGAACCATACTTTGTGAGTTGTCCCATGTAGTTTGATCGAATAAGGGTGTGATAAAGGGCCGCATGGTCCACTACTTTAGAGCTGGCCAAGTGGCATAATTTGATGATTTGATGAGTCGATCCTCATTATTGGTGGCATATATAAATGATCCACACATTTGATGGGGTTTCCTATCATTTGATTGGTAGTTGCTCTCTTGTTGCTATAGTTGTCAGAGAAAGATTCTCTTTTCTTCATCAAATCATCATGAAGCCATTGTTGTCAGTCGTTAAGTCGGCTGTGAAGAGAAAGATGAGCTCCTCCCATGGAGAGTCTTCATCTAAAAGGATGAGGAGTGCCCTACCCAAATTTTCAATTTCTGACTCATGGGGTCCTTGGTGGGGACTAGGTCGGTCATGGCCATGAGGCTGCATGTTGTAGCATTGGGGTTGTTTCAGTCTCTTACTTCATTGGGCTGGCCCCATCTCCCTTTAGAGGGTCGGCGAGATTCAAGGTGATCCTCATCTATCCGAGAGCACCCTGAGGTTTATCGAGGCTGTGATGGAGGTTCCCGCTAAGGCTAGGCTCGAATGATTCAAGGAGTATAAAGCCTCAGTAGACTTTAATGATGAACTCATTGAGGCATCTTCGGCTGGGTTCATCCAAGTCTTCGAGAATTATAAGACACATATGAAGAAGATGGTTGGAAGCTGGATCTAACATGCCTCCACCCTAGCAATAGTGATGAGGAGGTAGGAGCATTTTCTTTGGATGAAGACTAGGTCTTCATCTTTTTGTATTTGTTTTTGGTGCCTTCACCTTGGTGAAGTTCTGTAATAAAATTTTTGATTAATGAAAAATATATTTCAACATGTTTTACCTTTCAGTCAAAGCTTTTGCTTCTCTATGATGTTGATATGGTTGGCTCTTAGCCTTGATTAAGGGCTCGGATGGATCAGACAGGTTAGCCAGATTAATTCTTGCTTGAGCCGAAAACTCTCTTGACATTGTCCAAAGCTTCTGCTTCATCCACATATAATGAATGCACTTCTAAAGTCTCAGGCTCGTGTGCGTGCCAAGCATCGAATGCTGACTGCCACTGTGCTGCTCTCACAAATCAGAGAAGATAATTTGTCCTGATATTGGGAGCCATATGGTTCGGAGATCTAATGCTAGTATCTACTTTCTAGGAAGTGCAGCTTCTAAGGTCTTTGAGATGGTGATATTTATCACATAGCTAGAGGGATATTTGAATTCACTTGAGCCTGCCCCTTCTATAAAGAAGAGCTCTACTAGCTAGAGCTAGTATTGCCTTGGTTGTTTTCTTTAATATTGTGGTGGAGCTATCTTATTTGGTGCTAGAGGGTCACTGGCATTTTTCTCCATTTTGGAAGACCTTTTTCCCCTCGGTTAGTCACTGTATGCTTTGAGGGAGTGCTTCAATGGGCATCTCATTTTAGCATGAGAGTTATTGAAAAATTCCACTACTCCCGTTGAGGGTTGCAGAGGCAGCCATCTGAGCTTTTTGATGCCTTGTCCTCCATAGTTTAGTCTGGACATTTTTAGAGGGCTTGCTTCTTCTCTTGCCTAAAATGCTTTCTAGCCTTCCTTAGAGATGCATCATAAATATGAGTAGAATTCTGAAAGGGAAGTGCCCACACCATCACCGATGCCCTTTTAGGAAAATCAATGAGTGTCACCGATTGAGGAGTCTTATGCTCTCCATCAGAGATCATGTCATCCTGATGCCTAGCTCGCACTCCAAGGGCGTCGGTCAGCCGCTTTTTATTCCTTCTTCCTTCTTTGTTGTAATAAGCTTTGCTCAATTGAAATATAACAAGATTCTCTAGAATGTACATGAACTTTCTGAATAAAGCATTTCTTTTACCGAGACTCTTTTTGGTGTATAATCTAGGACTTCTCTTATTTCTTTAGGATGAGTCGACTGTTCTGCAATAGTCATTGCTGGCTTCCACTGGCAATGTGAAATCTCTAGGAGATTGATCTCTATGGGCTACAGTGGGCCATCCATGACTACAGTAGGCTACGTTGACAACAACAATAGATTGTCTCAGCTATAGTGTGCCTGTGACTATAGTCGGCCATATTGATGGCTACAGTGGGCCATCTCAGCTATAATGGATCGTGTGATTATAGTGGGCTATGTTAACAGCTATAGTGGGCCACGTTGATAGCTACAGTGGATTGTCTCAACTATAATTGGCCACTCATAGTTATAGTGGGCCACGTTGACAGCTCAGTGGGGCATCTTGGCTATAATAGGTTGTGTGCTACAGTGGATCATGCTGATGGCTATAATAGGTGTGTAGCTATAGTGGGTCATGTTGATAGCTAGAATGGACCGTCTCGACTATAGTGGGTTGTGTGGTTGCAGTGGACTATCCATGGCTATAGTCTATCATGTTGACGACTATAATGGACCATCTCGACTACAGTAGGCCGTATGGCCATAGTGGGCCACCCATGACTACAATGTTAGATGTGTGCCTAGATGCAGATTGGTTGACACATTCCTGTACAAATGTAAGGACAAATTTATAATTTTGACTATAAATAATAAAAAGATTATTCTACTATCAATTGTGTACATTATGTCTGTGATACATTCTTTGAGTTAGTAGGAATGTTAATTCATATTTTCAAGAGTTAAAAATTTAAGGCATGAATTTATATAACTAACTCATAAACAGCTCCTGACCATAGGATCATCACAGGATGGTGATCGATCTGTAAGGTTGGTGTACGATCACTTTCTTAGGATAGATGTGTCTTGAGTCTATGGTGTAGAGATATCAGAGCGAGAGTACAGGTATTCATTGAGAACGAGAGTACTGAGAGTGACCACCTCAAGCAGTCATAAGAAAATTACCTTCTCGTTGATGACTAGCTCGATGCTGCAGCTGTGTGTCTAGTTCTTTGACCTGAGGTGCATCGACAGTTCACCTTGAGTGTGTTATAGTTTGACTACACCATAACTTGATCTTCTAGTCATTCAAACTCTGAGGTGTATGTTGGCTGTAGCATATTCATTGTAAAAATCAGATTGCACCAAGATGGGATCTATCAATTCGGTAGATAAAAGAAGTAGTCCTATGATGATCGAAAGATTGAGTCCTTAAGCCCATGGCTATGGCAGAGTGAAATAATGGAAAAGATTTTTCATTAAGGTTTCACATCGGATTTGGATCGATCGATTGCTTCATATGACTGATATTGGGTTTGACGAGTTCACCTTAACCCTAATTCAGTCGGAACTCATGATAGAAGAACTCAATCACACAGGTAGCTGCACCGAGAGGTTCGTCTTCATTTCTGATGGATTGCCACCATATACTGCTAGGTGTCACTGATGAATTTTGAAAGTAATTAGAATGATCTTGATGATCGATCATTCTAATTGTCTGAATCAGAAGAGTTCTAGTCCATCGAAAGGAGTTTCGATGATGTCGATGATGAGATCACGACATGTCTCATTACCATACGAAAATGAATCTACTGGATCACACAAATAAGAGTTAGGGTTGGATGTCATCAATTGAGCTAGCTCAGTTTGATTAATTTGGATTAGATCCAATTAGGTTCAAGAAAATCGTGTTAGCACATGATTGAGCCTAACTTTCTCCTCGTGCAATCTTTTCTATCTCGACTGAGCAAATGTGATTTGAATCACCCAAAGAACTTTAAAAGATTTTTCTCAGTCTGA
This sequence comes from Elaeis guineensis, assembly GCF_000442705.2. Taxonomy (NCBI): domain Eukaryota; kingdom Viridiplantae; phylum Streptophyta; class Magnoliopsida; order Arecales; family Arecaceae; genus Elaeis; species Elaeis guineensis. The sequence goes on from NC_025995.2 coordinate 87,809,737, forward strand.
CTGGAGCCAGTCCAGCTTAAAAAAATTTATCTTAATTCATGAGATGAATTTAAGACAACACCTACCATTTTCGTTTTAGGACATCGGTCAAATATTGACTTATGGATCTTGAACTGAAGGCCACTTGGAAGAGGTCATTAGAAATTTTTGTGGAGTATCACCTACTAAATTGGGCTCAAAGTGGGTGCAAAATCAGATATGGCATGCACCCAAGTGGATAAGGATAGAGTCCCATGAGATGAGGACTCTGATCCCTTGATCAACTTGGACTGTGGGGCGCCAATCTCACTGTGCTTATCCATTGTTGGTGCTAACAGTAGGAGAGATTGTGGGATTCTTATCTGATATGATCAGATGATATCACTCCATCAATCAATTTTTTTCAAAATTAATTAAAATTTTTTGATTGGTCGAATGATGTGGCACTGCATGGCACAGCAGGATCTATTTAAACCCTGTCTGCGCCTGGTGTTTAGAGAATTTGCTCAATATCCAGCAAAAGCCTAATATCCCTTCACTTCTCTATGCCCTCTCTGGTTCTCTCTCTTCCCTCTTCATTTCTAAGAAGTTGGGCATTCATCTGGTGCTTGTCCAAGCGTGGTGGCTCCCTGATCAGAAGGCTGCAGGGATTTATCGAAAAGCTGCTGCTCCAGCTTCAGAAGATCTTTTGAAGATCTTCCAGATCAGATTCAGATTTGATTTTTAGAGCAGAGATTCACAAGGAGAAGACAATCCAGATCCTACTCGAGTAGATATCGGTAGAGGCCAAGCGACTGCGTGGCTATTTTTGAACCTCGGATATTGCTGCGATCATCTACAGGGTAATCTAGTTACCCTAGAGGTATTTCTCTAATCCTCAAATTTTAGATTTAATTTTAGATTAAATATGAGATAATAAGAATCAAATCTAATAGATCTTAGATTTAAAATATCATAGGATAATTTTTTTTTAAATATTCTGTCCCAGATCTCATTAGATCTGGAAGATCCTATAAGAAAAAAAATGATTTTTTTTTCAATTGGTATCAGAGCCAAGTTGATGGTTCTATTTCAGATCTAATTTAGATCTAATTTTTATTTTTATTTATCTGATATTAATGAATTTTAGATATCACATCAGATGTAATTGGATCTAAAATCAAAAAATTTAAAATTAAATCTAAGTAGATCTAACATGTATGAGATGCATGACTAGACTAGGAATAGTTTAAACTATGAATAGTCTTGAAGTTTTATATTTTAATGTGATTAAAATATAAATTAGATCTAATTTATTCTCTAATTTTTTGATATTATAAATATTATATTTAGATCAAAAAATAAAAAATAAAATTTAATTAATTCATAAGATTGATCTGCTGCATGTCTAGACTAGTTGTAGAATTATTCTAGTAACTGTCTAGAATAGATTTTATATTGAATAGTTCAATTTAAATCTTATTTTTCAGATGTTACATGTGATGTATCAGATCTGCAAGCATGTTAATTAGATCAAATTTTAATACATGAGATGTATGCAAAGCATGTATAAGTTAGATCTGAAATTATATATGTGATATGTAACTTAGATCTAACTAGTTTTGTAGTTAAATTAATATTTCTGATTAAGGTTTCCTCATGGTCGTCTGGTCATAAGAATAAAGTAGAATTTAAGACCCTCTCCTCCTATTCAATGGGATATTCTTATGGTGTGTAGGGGTGCTGCGCGTTCATCCTTAATCAGAATCAAACTTACTTTTCTACAAAACTCTAGATCCTGAAATCTTAGGATTTATTTTACATATTTTATTTATGAACTCAAGACTTAATTAATGAATTAGGCTTATGAAATTAAATTAGATCTAAAATTAAAAATTTCAGATCTAAGTCATTTTCATAAAATTAGATTCGGACTTGGGTAGCTTAATTAGGTCTAGCGGTTGATCAAACCGAATCAAAAGTTGGTTAGGTGGGATCATGAAAGCTAATAATTGACCAGCCTAATAGGATTAAGTCTAGGTTAAGGTCGAATCACATTTAGATGTAACTCGATCAAGTTAAGACCTAATTTGGCTCAGTGGTTAGAGCCTAGATTGTAGACTAATCCAATTGGTTCTGGTTCGATAATTTGGTGTCTAAGATAAGTTGGACAGATACGATCGACTGGTTTTTAATTGAGAGCTACTCGACTCGAATGCGTTCTTGTCAAGTTAATGGCATATCCCTCCCACCGATCTCACTAATCTGGCCATATGTGTCGATCCAGTTCTGATTTGAGATGGCTAACAATTTGAGCTAACCCATGTCACTAGGTTAGTCATAATTGTTATGACTATGTCCAGTCAAATTTAATAAGACCTAAATCAAATCTCTCTAAGAAAATATTAAGTCTAGGGTCTTTCACCATTGTGGATGTGCGGGCCCTTTCTGGGGTTGATTATTCTCGACTGGTTACAGTGGCTCAGTTACATCGAAAAGACGCAACCGTGTCCATTAGACATTGAATGATACCGATTAGAGGATGGGTTGTGCTCAATATTTTGGATACAGTGAGGGATCCAATCAGGAATCTAATTCGTACAAATGGTGGGTCTGACTTAACTAAGGATTGGAGCAATATTCCGAGCATGGTGAGCTTCATGAATTAGAGACCAAGTTTTGGGTGCACCATGATTAGAGAATCATTGGACAAGAGTTATCCACTCATCAGTTGATTCATCACCAATAACTGTTAGATAAGGTGGTGAGCCAGTCGGTGAGACCGCACCACCACTAGAAATCACTAATCACGGAGATTTTCACATCTCTACCTAGGAAGTGTAGGGATTGAGAAAATAGTGAGAGCTTAATTTATTTAAAAATAAAATTTTTAAATAAATTGATTAAGTCTGATTACAAAATCTAACCAGAAACTCTTAACTCTCTACAGAAAACATGTTTGGGTCTAACCCCCTGACCAAAATACTAGACATCCACAGATTGACTGGATCAAATTTCAAGGACTGGTTGAGAAACTACAGAATTATTCTGAATTTTGAGAAACTGACTCATGTCTTGGATCAGGACCCACCTGTCATGCCAGCACGTCCGACTGCTGAACAGAGAGCGTCTTTGAAAAAGTGGACGGATGACAATAATAAAGCCAGATACTACATGTTGGGTGCCATGTCTGATGACTTGCAATGCCAGCATGAGAACATTATGACTATCCATCAAATGTTGGCTCACCTACAAGAGTTGTTTGATGAATAAAATCGCGCAGCCAAGTATCAAGTCTGCCAAAGATTTTTTAAGGCTAAAATGCATGATGGGCAGTCAGTCCAAGATCATTATTTGACAATGATAAAGGACCTTGAGGAGCTTGAGAAGCTCGATGTCATCTTAGACAGAGATTTTCAGATTAATGTGATCCTTCAGTTCTCGTCTGATGCATATGGTCAGTTCATCATGAACTTTCATATACATAAGATGCAGTATACCTTGGTTGAGTTAATGAACATGTTGGTTACAGCTAAGCTTTCTTTGAAGAGTTCAAAAGGCTCAGTCCTTACTGTGGAGCAGACTTCTTCCAAGAGAAAGTCTTTTGGAAAGAAGAGAAAGTCTGCGAAGAAGCAGAAGATGAATGGAAAAAGAAAGAAGATGGAACCGAAGAAGAAGGCTGTTGAAAAAAAAAATATTTCCACTGTAATTTAGACGGCCATTGGAAACGGATCTGTCCTCAGTACCTGGCCACCCTGAAGAACAAGAAGGATGGTTCTTCTGGAGGTATGCTCGTTATAGAATCTAATCTTACAGTTTCCTCTGCATCCAGTTGGGTACTTGACTCTGATTCTAGTGCTCATTTGTGCACTTCTATACAGGATCTTGAGGAGAGTAGGAGGATGAGGGATGGGGATATGATCCTACGTATCGAGAACGGAGCAAGAGTTGCTGCTATGGCCGTGGAAATCTACCATCTACGATTATCATTAGGATTAGATTTAGTTCTTAGAGACTGTTATTATGTGCCTGCAGCAAGCAGAAATTTGATTTCTGTTTCATGTTTAGCACAAGAAGGCTATGTGATTAGCTTTCATAAGGACCATTGTAACATATTTTATGAAAATAATAAAGTTATAAATAGTTTTCTTATTAATGATCTCTATCAGCTACATATTGATGTATCTGTATTTAATATCGAAAAAAATGTGAATGCCATAGGAATTAAAAGGCCTAGAGATAGTCTAAATAATAGGTATCTGTGGCATCTAAAGCTAGATCATATAGTGGAAGACAGGGTTAACAAATTGAAGAAATCCAAGCTATTGAGTCCATTGACTTTCGAGTCATATCCAGTTTGTGAATCATGCCTTCAAGGCAAAATGACCAAGCTCTCTTTTGTGGGACATGGAGAAAGGGCCACAGACCTACTTGCCCTAGTACATACGGATGTGTGCAGCCCATTTGATGTGCCGGTCAGAGGCAATTATATCTACTTCATTACCTTCATCGATGATATGTCTAGGTATGGGTATGTATTTTAATAAAACACATGTCTGAAGCCTTTGAAAAGTTCAAAGAATTCATACATGAAGTAGAAAAACAAACAGGAAAGCCCATTAAGATTCTTCGATCAGATCGAGGAGGTGAATACCTTAGTTGGGAGTTCCTACACTATCTTAAGGATAATGGCATAGTCTCTCAATGGACTCCACCTGGAATGCCACAACTCAACGGAGTTTCAGAACGAGGAATCGGACCCTATTAGATATGGTCCGTTCCATGATAAGCTTCACGGACCTCCCTGAGTTTCTTTGGGGATATCGTCTCATGACAGTAATATATGTATTGAATAGGGTTTTCTCTAAAATTATTTCTACCACACCGTATGAGATATGGCATGGTAAGAAGCCAAGTCTGAGTCATCTCAGAATTTGAGGTTGTCCGGCTCATGTCAAGAGACAGCAGGCGGATAAGTTAGAGTTCAGATCTTTTAGAGCTCGATTTATAGGATATCCTAAAGAGTCATTAGGATACTATTTCTATATTTTGGAAGACTACAATGTGATTGTGAATCGATATGCTATTTTTTTTGAAAAACAGTTTATTCAAGATAGTGGCATCGAAAGAATAATTAAGCTCAAGGAGAATATCTCCCAAGAGCAACGAGCTAAAGAACCTGAGGAACCAAATCAATTAGAACCAGTCCTAACACAACCTCTTCCACCTCGAAGATCGACTAAATTTTTTATCCTCCTGAAAGGTACTTAGGTACTATACAAGAGGAAGTAGAGAAAATATTCCTCACAAAAATGGGGCTCATGGTGATGACCCCAAGACTTATGACGAGGTGATATCAGATATCGACTCTGAAAATAGTTAAAGGCAATGAGATCAGAAATTGACTCGATGCACTCAAACCAAGTCTGGACCTTGATAGATCCACCTGAAGGTATTGTACTTATTAGGTGTAAATGGATCTTCAAGAGAAAGATAGGTGCAGATGGGAATGTGGAGACATTCAAGGCTAGGCTCATAGCGAAAGGTTATAGTCAGCACGAAGGTATTGACTATCAGGATACCTTCTCGTCCGTAGCCATGCTAAAATCTATCCGCATATTGCTTGCTGTTGCAGTCTATTTCGATTATGAAATATGACAGATGGATATGAAAATGGCATTCTTAAATAGATATTTTGAGAAAATATCTATATAGAACAGTCGTTTGATTTCACATCCAGTGATGATGATCACAAGGTCTGCAAGCTGTAAAGGTCCATTTATGGACTTAAGCAAGCATCTCGGAGCTGGAATACTCGTTTCAATGATGTGATTAAAATATTTGATTTCATCAAGAACGAGGAGGAACTATGTGTGTTCAAGAAGGTCAGTGGGAGCGCAGTTGTCTTCCTCGTACTGTATGTAGATGACATCCTCCTAATTGGAAATGATATTTTATGTTGATCTCAGTCAAAATATGGTTGTCTAAGGAGTTCTCTATGAAAGATCTAGGAGAAGCATCCTTTATATTGGGTATTAAGTCTATAGATATAGACCAAATAGGATGCTGGGACTTTCACAGAAGATGTACATAGAGGAGGTGCTAAAAAGTTTAGTATAGAAAACTCCAAAAGAGGTTTAGTACCTTTTAGACATGGCATTCATCTCTCCAAGAAGATGTGCCCTAGCACACCTGAGGAGATTTAACGCATGAGCAAGATCCCTTATGCTTCTGCAATAGGGAGCCTCATGTATGCCATGCTATGTACACGACCTGATATAGCCCATGCTGTGAGTGTCACAAGCAGATATCAGTCGAATCCAGACGAAGAGCACTGGACTTCTGTGAAATGTATCCTTAAGTACTTGAGAAGGACTAAGGATATGTTTCTAGTCTTTGGGAATGGAGAACTCCAAGTTCAGAGATTTACAGACTCAGACTTTATGTCTGATATAGATGATCGAAAGTCAACATCTGGGAGTCTGTTCATTTGCAATGGTGGTGCAGTTAGCTAAAAGAGTTCCAAGCAGACGGTGATTGCTAATTCCACCATAGAGGCAGAGTATATTGCTGCATCGAAAGATGCAAAGGAGGCATTCTGGTACAAGAAGTTTACCGCAGAGCTTGGAGTGATGTCATCAGATGCCATCCCTCTTTATTACGACAATAATGAGCCATAGCTCTAGCTAAGAAGCCAAGATCTCACCAGAAGTCCAAGCATATCGAGCGGCGATTCCATCTGATCTGTGATTACCTCAAAAAAGGTTATGTCGAGGTTAAGAGAGTCGACTCCACAGACAATATGGCAGACCCACTGACAAAGCCATTAGGCTAGCAGAAAATCGAAGCCTACTTGAAAAAATGGGACTTAGATATGTAGCAAATTGGCATTAGGTCAAGTGAGAGTTTGTTAGATGTGTGCCCTAGATGTCAGATTGGCTGAACATTCATGTACAAATGTAAGGACAAATTTATAATTTTGACTATAAATGAATAAAAGGATTATTCTACTATCACATTATGTACATTATGTCTGTGATACATCCTTTGAGTTAGTAGGAATGTTAATTCATATTTTCAAGAGTTAAAAATTTAAGGCATGAATTTACATAACTAACTCATAAACAGCTCCTGACAATAGGATCATCACGAGAATGGTGATCGATCCGAAAGGTTGGTGTACGATCGCTTCTTTAGGATAGATATGTCTTGAGTCTATGGTGTAGAGACATCGAAGTGAGAGTATAGATATTCGTTGAGAATGAAAGTACTGAGGTGACCACCTCGAGCAGTCATAAAGAAATCTACCTTCTCATCGATGACTAGCTGATGTTGCAGCTGTGTGTCTAGTTCTTTGACCTGAAGTGCATCGACAGTTCACCTTGAGTGTGTTATAGTTTGACTATACCATAACTTGGTATCCTAGCCATTCAAAATTCTGAGGTGTATGTTGGCTGTAGCATATTCATTGTAGGAACCAGATCGCACCAAGATGGATCTATCAACTTCGGTAGATAAGAGGAGTAGTCCTATGATGATCGAAAGATTGAGTCCTTAAGCCCATGGCCATGGTAGAGTGAAATAATGGAAAAGAGTTTTTCATTAAGGTTTCACATCAGACTTGGATCGATCGATTGATTCATATGACTGATGTTGGGTTTGACGAGTTCACCTTAACCCTAATTCAATCGGAACTCATGATAGAAGAACTCAATCACATAGGTAGCTGCACCGAGAGTTCATCTTCATTTCTGATGGGTTACCATCATATACTGCTAGATATCACTGGTGATTTTAGGAGCAATTAGAATGATCTTGATGATCGATCATTCTAATTGTCTGAATCAGAAGAGTTCTGGTCCATCGAAAGGAGTTTCGATGATATCGAGATGAGATCACGACATGTCTTATTACCATATAAAAATAAACCTAACTAAGTCACATAAAAAGAGTTAGGATCTGGATGTCATCAATTGAGCTAGTTCAGTTCGATTGATTTGGATTAGATCCAATTAGGTTCAAGAAATCGTGCTAGCACACGATTGAGCCTAACTTTCTCCTCGTGCAATCTTTTTCTATCTCGACTAAGCCAAATGTAATTTGACTCATTCAGAGAACCTTGAGAAGGTTTCTCTCAATCTGACTGGAGCCAGTCCAGCTCAAAAAAGTCTTGTCTTAATTCATGAGATGAATTTAAGACAACACCTGCCATTCTTCCTGCCATTTTCGTTTTAGGACATCGGTCAAACGTTGACTTATGGATCTTGAACTAAAGGCCACTTGGCAAGAGGTCATTGGAGAGTTTTTGTGGAGTGTCCACCTGCTAAATTAGGCCTCAAAGTAGGCACCAAAATCAGATATGGCGTGCGCCCCAAGTGGATAAGGATAGAGTCCCATGAGATGAGGACTCTGATCCCTTGATCAACTTGGACTGTGGGGCGCCAATCTCACTGTGCTTATCTAGTGTTGGCACCAACAGTAGGAGAGATTGTGGAGATTTTTATCTAATATGATCAGATGATATCACTCCATCAATAAATTTTTTTTAGAATTAATTAAAATTTTTTGATTGGTCGAATGATGTGGCACTGCATGGCACTGCAGGGTCTATTTAAACCCTGTCTGCACCTAGGGTTTAGAGAATTTGCTCAATACCCAGCAAAAGCCTAATATCCCTCCACTTCTCTATGCCCCCTCTAGTCCTCTCTCTTCTCTCTTCACGTCAAAAGTTGGGCATCCATCTGGTGCTTGTCCAAGACGTGGTGGCTCCCTGATCAGAAGGCTGCAGGGATTTGTCGAGAAGCTGCTGCTCCAGCTTCAGAAGATCTTTCAGATCAGATCCAGATCTAATTTTTAGAGTAGAGATTCACAAAGAGAAGATGATCCAGATCTGTTCGAGTGGATACCGGTAGAGGTCAGGCGACTGCGTGGCTATTTTTGAACCTCGGATATTGTTGCGATCATCTACAGGGTAATCTAGTTATCCTAGAGATATTTCTCTAATCTCAATTTTAGATTAATTTTAGATTAAATATCATATAATAAGAATCAGATCTAATAGATCTTAGATCTGAAATATCATAGGATATTTTTTTTTAAAATATTCTCCCCAGATCTCATTAGATCTAGAAGATTCTACAAGAAAAAAGATGGTTTTTCTTCATACAATAGATTATGTTGATAGCTACAGTGAGCCATATAGTTGTAGTAGGTTATTCGTGGTTACTGTGAGCCACGTTGAATCTATAGTGGATTGTCTCAGCTACAATGGGCCGTGTCGCTATAGTGGATCATTTATGACTGCAGTGAGCCATGTTGATGACTACAATGGGTTATTTTGATGGCTACAGTGGGTCATCCATGGCTACAGTTGATTATGTTGACTGCTATATTAGACATATGGCTATAGTAGGCCACTTGTGCTGTAGTGGCCTATATTGATGGCTATAGTAGGTCATCTTGGCTACAGTGAGCCATGTAGCTATAGTGGGCCATCCGTGGCTATAATGGACCATGTTGATAGCTACAGTGGGCTGTGTGACTATAATGATCACGTTGATAGCTACAGTAGGCCATTTGGCTATAGTGGATCATCCACAGCTATAGTGGATCATGTTGAGCTTTCCCATGATAGGACCTCTATGTCATGGGAACCTTGGAGAGCTTCTTGCTCTCTTTTGGGCATCGAGCCTTGTGGGAGCTCAAGGCTTCATCTATGTGCGAAGACCAATAGAGGTCCAATTATCCATTGGGTTGTCATGCACTGCATGATCTTTCCAAGGCTTCTTTCGAGGATATTATTACTGGGCCACATATCATTTAACTTGGCTTTCACTCTAGTCTCTCCTTTTCTGGTTCGATTGGTAATTTTATCCTTCAAACAACATAGTAAAATAGAATGTCAAACAAATTTTTATTATAAATAAGAAGTGTACTTTCATCAGGTCTAGCTATCATCGACAGTGTGATGATGATGCCATTGATATTCCTTAGGAGTTAAGGAGAAGAGTGATGCCCTCTGAGCATCGTTCTTTTTTTCTCCCTGATTTCATCTCGTACCCCCCCGACCTCTAGTAGGGGTAGAGATGGCATTGATGACATTAGCCATTGGTCAGTTGTCATTATTTACCTCATCAAAAGCTCGATTGTACCACTCTTACACATACTTGTTGAGATAATCCTGTGGTCAAGGCTTTAATCTCATTCTTAAGCTGGTGGCACTCTTTGGTGTCATGACCATAGTCATAATGGAAGCGACAATATCTCCTCTTGCTCTTATTTGAAGAGGACGTGATCAGCTCAAGTCATCATAGATATCTTTAATCCTCGATCTCCATCATAATCTGAGATTGATGGGTGGATAGGGGAGTGTAGCTATTGAACCATCAGAATGGACTCCTCAAACGATAGCTTTTTCATGATCGAAAAAATTTCCTCTCGATCCAAGCCAACTGGTGATCTTCCTGATTCCTCTTCTTCTCAGAGATGCTCTTTCCTTCTACCTCCCTACAAAGCTCTCGAGCTTTTTTTGCTTAAGCATACTTTCAGCTCGGATCAGCAATTCAGCATAATCTCTCGAGAACTTCTTATAGAGGGAGAAGGCAAGGTGCTCATTCTGTAAACCTCGCTTGAGCACAGACATGCCCAGTGATTGGATGAGGTCTTGCACCTCGAATGTGGCAATATTGAAGCACACGACATAGTCGCATGACTAACCCTCTTCTTGCTAGAGAAAGAAGAGGCTATCCGAGTTTCATGACTACGGTCGACAGTTGCTAAAATAGGTAACAAACAACCTGTCAAGCTACTCGTATAAATGAATAGACCCTGATCATAGTCTAGAGTGCCATGTCTGCATCGATTTTCTGAGGATGGCTGGAAAGGTGAGATATAGGAGGGCATCTAAAGCATCCTGAAGTATCATGAGGATTCTATAACCTTGGAAATGATCGAGAGGATCTGTGGAGCCATCATATGGCTCTAGCTGAGGTACTTTGAATTGGCTTAGGATTGGTTCCTCCAAGATAGCCTGAGTGAATGGTGGCTAAGAGTTGAAGTCAAAGCTACCACTGCTTTGGTGAGGCTCAATCTGGACTTCACCAAGATGATGCTTGATATCTCGAACTCTTTTCTTGAACTCCTCCTCTCTTCGAGATCTCTAGACTTAGGAAAGTAGGCCGGGATCGAATCATCAATGGAGGAAGAGCTTCTCTACTGTGCTCCTTGCTTCAGACTTTGATGAGAAGGTGAATGAACCAGAATGTCAGTGGAGTGCTGTGAATGCCTCCAAAGGGTGGATCTCGGACTCTGAGAGCCAGACCACCGATTGAGATAGGAAGGAATCACTCGAGGATTCGGTTCAACTTGCTGCTATTGCTTCATCACTTATTAGAGCCATTACATAGTATCAGTTAGTGCTTAGATCTGATGAGCCAGAGATTTGAATGGTGGTGAATCTATTGTGGCTAGAGGCTGCATCGTAACGAATCCATGAGTGGTACTACTCTGACTATGATGAACAGATTACTTGTGGGAGGGAGCGAAGTTTTAAGCTCTCATCCACATTATATTTTTTTTCCCTCCAAAGGGGCTTCAAGATCCTTCCTCTAGCATCAATTTATTACCATAAGCTTTGGTGGAGTGCTGATGTGGCTCGAGTTGGCACCATCAGTTGAGATTTGCGATACCAAAAGGTACCTTCAAAGAAAGTCTACACTTGTCGGGGGTGTTCTACTGGAAGACCATCTAATGCTTTAGTTAGAGTTTTGAAAATAGTAGAGAGAAAAGATAGTAAGGGTGGAATAAGAGTTCCTCTATATTTGTGGGTATTTTTACTTGCCTTTCCTTGCTTCTACTTGCATCTTGCTTACCTTGGGACTTGATGCATGTCATAGTACATCGAAGATTAATTAATTTTTGGTTCACTCCTATTTCGTAGAATAGTGGTGAGACCAAGTCAAACCCACAAGAACCTTAGGCTTGGTTGTGTTCAAAAGAAAAAAGCAAAAAAAGAGAGAAAGAAGAAGATTCTTAAAATCAAAATTTTGTTAATTAATATTGAAAGTAAACAAAAAATAGATCAAATAAAAGAAGATGCTTTGGAGTTTGAATCTAACTTTAGTCAAATTTGTATTTTGAAAGATGCAACACTCTGTGATTAGATCATGACACAACCTATTCTTGTGGAGCACGAACCATACCCTTAGATCGTGATTCATCCCACTAGAATATAGTTTGTTTAGGATATGATTTCATAGAAAGAAAGAAGTGATTCACAACCTTCAAGATAATCTATCTTTGGAGAGTACAAATTGTACCCGTAGATCACGGCTTGTCCCTACTTAGTATAGACTATTCAAAGAAGAAAATTTAAAGACAAATATCCAAATATTCAAAATAAAAGATTTTGTATTTTATTACATCGAATCTAAATACAAAAAGATATATCAAAAAAAAAATCTGATTACAGATGATATCTACTTTCTGAAGTAGTGGATCTCTAGCTGTGCATGGAGAGAAGGCTGCGGCTGAATACTGATGCATTTTGGCAACTTCTGAAGATGATCTTTGTACCCACGGACCTCTGACTTCCAGATCTAAATCTTTCTCTAGAGATGGAAGGGATGAAGAAAATAAAGAGGATGAATAAGATTTTTGGAGCAAAAGTTGTGGCGACAGAGTCTCTAAGTGGAAGAAATATGGGGGCGGCAGCCTAAAAGTGTGTGAAGGGAGAAAGGGGATGGCTAGGTTTATATGTGGTAGAGAGAAAGAGAAGCATGGCCTATGAAAAAATGAAGAAGAAAAAGGGCGACAGCATATGGGAGGATTTATGGAGGTTTAGGGCTAGATGATAGGAGAGGAGGTTAGGTCTATTTATAGACCCTCTTGGGTGCCTAGGGTTTGCACTTTCTTCCTTAGCAAATGATGCTTTATATAGCAATTGAGAGACATCTTATGCTGGCCATCTAAATTTTTGATCTCTTTTTTTCATCCTGGGTCTATAGAATCCCACAAATTAGGAAAGTTGGAGCCACCCAAATAAAAATGTAGTATGTGCCTTAGGTTCTTCCATTTGTGCCGCCTAACACCTTCCTCTTTTACCTAGGCATGTGGTGTTTAATTAGGACTATTGTTAGCTACTTTTGATCCTTTCCAAATTAGCTTCTTGTCACCCAAATATGGTTGCCTAATTCATTCTCTATTCCAGGAGAAGCTGGACTGAATCTGGGTGTGTCAGCTGCTGCCTATTATGTTTAACATTGTTACCATCTTGAATTGCTTGCCACCTTTTCATCTAAAATCTGATTTTAAATCCATAAATTGTGTTCCATAGTTGATTCTCTTAGGAGTCTTTTGGGATTAGTCTTGCTTAATTTGGAGTGCTGTAGCCTCTTATTCAGGGTCCTCATGCCAAGATGGTCAAAATCTAGGGTGGCTGATTGGAGGAGAGAGATTAACTATCTATTTTGGATCCTTCGCCCTTCATTTCTTCTTTAGGCTGATGGTGCCAACAAGGAGGAGATGTGGAGTCCATTGGTTGTTTGATTGGACTCTTCTGCTTTGAGATGGAGCTTGATTCTGATGAAAGGCCCTAATACCTCTGGATAGCCTCCTTGTTGAACAGGGCTTAATCACTTTCAATTGATTTAACTCTTGAAATATGATTAAGCTCAATTAAATGTGACCTAACTCAATTATCTACAAATGATATGATTCAAATCATAATTATAATCAATTAATTAATTATTAAACTAATTAATATGTCACTTTATTAGATTGATCATACCCTCCAATTTGAACTTTACTCATCCTCGAGTAAAAGAAAACTGATCCCAAATGTTGGCTTTCTTCGACATGAGAGTGCATTTAAATAATTTTAGAAGTAAGTGATATCCACCTAGAAGTTAAACCAAGCATGTCATTGGGATATTAATGCTATCCGATAGAATGGTTCGATAAAGAATATAAAATCTTTCAAAGTCTTTTCTTGACCCACTCTTACTTTTATCTTCGGATCATCTAACTAAGATAAACTAGTAGTTTTTGTATCAACACATTCATTCCTTCACTTCTTTTTTTTTTTTTGTGGAATACCTAAGCCCTATTGGTATTCCATTCGACCCATGTAACAAGTTTTAGGCTAATAACTCCAAATCAGTTAGTTTTAGGATATCAGGTGTAGAATATCCCTCAGACTTACTAACTCGAGTCTACCGATAATGAGCTAAAGTAGTAGTATAGCAGAGCTTTTTCACATTGCCCACCTTTTGATGTGAACATCATTGCTTGCTTAGGCAATGGGGCTCTATTACTTAGTGGGAGACTAATGTTTAGATTTTTTTTTTCTATCTCTTTTTTTTTCACGAAGAAACTATATGCATCAACATATCTTACTCATACCCATAAGAGGTCGATTCTCCTTAGATATTAGTAGTGAAGGTTAGAAATGCTAACAAATTAATTTTTTTTATTTTAGACTCAACCCTCTATTGAACTTTATTAAATGTAGTCCCTCGATACTTCAACAACTTATCTAAAGTGTGCATCAAATGCTACTAAAATATCTAATTCTTCTCAAGTCTAAAGCACAGTCAGGTATATGAGCATTAATACTTCATGAATTTAAAGTAAAGTTCAAGTTTATCCCTCACCCCCCCAACTTATTCTACATTATCCTCAATGGAGTAAGAAAAATAAAGGGTGGCAGATAAAAAGTAAAGAAAGAATTCACCTGGGCTTAATTTGGACTTTCTTGATGCAGATGTTGTTCTCTTCCTTCAATGTGGCTGATATCCTTCAATGGGATAGGTTTTCTAAAACAATACTCAAAATAAACTTGATAAATCTAAACAACTAGAATAAAAATTCAAAAGCAAAAGCTGGATTGATATCTTTAGTCAAACTTATTTCAAAACTATTCCTAAGATATTGGGTTGCCTCCCAACAAGCGGTAAGTTTAAAATCTTCAGTCAGACTCATGAGTCTCATGATGGATCATAAACTGGATCCATGAAGTCAATTATATCAATTTGTTCCCCATCATTGATTCAATCCATATAAGGTTTTAACCGCTGGTCATTTACTTTGAAGGTGTTCCCCTATTTAGGATCTTTGATCTCTACTACTCCATGAGAAAACACCTAGGTCACAATAAAAAGTCTATTCTAGAGTGAGCAAAGTTTTCCAAAGAATAATCATAACCTTGAGTTGAATAGCCATACTTTTTGATTAGGCTCAAAAAATTTTTTGAAATATATTTATCATGGTATGCTTTGATCTAAGCTTTGTAGATTCTTGAACTTTCATACGCCTCATTGCGTAGCTCTTCCAACTCATTCAATTGGAGTTTTCTATTAGAATCCGTATTTTTCATATCGAAGTTAAACTATCTTATGGCCCAAAACGTGCGGTATTCTACTCAACTGACAAAATAACAGGCTTTTTCAAAAATAAGTCGGTAAGGAGATATTTCTATCAGAGGTTTTTTCAAAGTTTTCCAAAGAATAATCGTAACCTTGAGTTGAATAGCCATACTTTTTTATTAGGCTCAAAAAAATTTTGAAATATATTTATCATGGTATGCTTTGATCTAAGCTTTGTAGATTCTTGAACTTTCATACGCCTCATTGCGTAGCTCTTCCAACTCATTCAATTGGAGTTTCCTATTAGAACCCGTATTTTTCATATCAAAGTTAAACTGTCTTATGGCCCAAAACGTGTGGTATTCTACTCAACTGACAAATAACAGGATTTTTAAAAATAAGTCGGCAAGGAGACATTCCTATCAGAGTCTTAAAGGCAACACAATAGGCCCATAGTGCATCATCTAAGTGTGCCAACCAATCTTTTCTATCGGCCTAACCATTTTTTCAAGAATGCATTTTATCTCCTTATTTGAGACTTCTATTTGGCCACTTGTTTGGGTTGATATGGGATGGCAACTTTGTGTATTATTTCATATTTCTTCATTAAGCTTTCAAAGTGTCTGTTCATGAAATGCGTGCCCTCATCATTTATTATGGCTCTTGAAAATTCAAATCGACTAAAGATATTATGTTGAATAAACTTGATCATGACTTTGTGATCATTGGTTTAGGTTGCCACGGCCTTTACCCATTTTAATACGTAATCAACCACAACTAAAATATACTATATCCAAAAGAGGAAGAAAAATATCCCATGAAATCAATTCTCCATACATCAAAAATTTCAACAACTAAAATAGGGGAGAGGGGCATCATATTTTTTCTACAAATATTTTTCATTTGTTAACATCTTAAGCATTTACAGCCAAATTCATATGCATCTTTGAATAGTGTTGGCTAGTAGAACCCACTTTGCAGTACTTTTGCTGTAGTTTTCTCCCCACTAAAATACTCCCACAGGCAAGAGAGTGACAAAAAGTGAGAATACTTTGAAATTCACTTTTGGGACACAACGTCAGATCACTTGATCAGAACAAATCTTAAATAAATTGGGTTCCTCCAGAAATAATGTTTAGCTTGCGAAAAAAATTACTTTTTCTCCTGTAGGGACCAATAAGATGGGACCTGCCCTACAGCCAAATAATTCACAATATGGACAAACCAGGGAGATTTGTTAGAATCAATTTAAGAGTTGTTCGTCAGGAAATACATCCTTAATTTCATCTGAATTGTGTTCAACTAGGATCCTAAAGACATGATCTGCTACTACATTCTTTGAACCTTTCTTATTTTGGATCTCTAGATCAAATTCTTGTAAGAGTATGATCCATCTGATTAATCTGGCCTCGGTATCCTTTTTGGATAGCAGATGTCTTAAGGCTGCATAATCTGAGTAAACTAAGACCTTTGAACCTAAAAGGTATGATCTAAACTTGTTCAAGGCGAACACAACTGTAAGTAACTCTTTCTCAGTAGTGGTGTAATTTAATTATACATCAGAGAGAGTCTTGCTTGCATAGTAAATCACATGAGATTCTCTATTTATCCTTTGCCCCAAGATTGCCCCTACAGCATAGTCGGATGCATCACACATTATCTCAAAGGGTAGGGTCCAATCTGAGGGGCTAAGTATAGGTTCGGTTGAAAGTGCAACTCTAAAAGTATGGTACGCATCAAGATAGTCTTCATTAAATTCAAATGAGCTGTCCTTGGCAAGCAAATTCGACAAGGGTCTCGAGATCTTGCTGAAATCCTTAATGAAATGTCTATAAAATCCAGCATGATCTAAAAAGATCATACTTGTCGGACCGAGGTTGGAGGTGGGAGTTTTGAAATTACTTCGACTTTAGCCTTGTCTACTTCATTCTCCTTCTCAGATATAATGTGTTGAGCACGATTCCTTCTTGAACCATGAAATGACTTTTCTCCCAACTTGCCACTAAGTTTGTCTCTATACAATGTTTGAGTACTTTCCTAAAATTTTGGAGACAACCATCAAAACTGGGACCAAACACTAAAAATCGTCCATAAAAACCTTAGAAACCTATCGATCATATCTGAAAAGATGGCTAACATATATTGCTGAAATGTGGCTGGCGCATTGCAAAGTCTGAATGGCATGCGCATTAAGGTAAATGTTCCATAAGGACAAGTGAAGGTAGTGTTTTTTTGGTTCTAAAAAAAAATAGGTACCTGGTTATATCCTAATATCCATCCAGAAAATAGAAGAAGCCCTAATCGTCAGTCATTCTAGGATTTGATCAATGAAAGGTAATGAAAAATGATCTTTCTTAGTAATGGCGTTGAGTTTCCTGTAATCCACACCACTTACCAACCAGTTGTTGTATGAGTGGGAAGTAACCCACCTTCGTCATTTTCTACAATAGTAATACCTGATTTCTTAGGTACTACCTGAGTTGGACTGACCCATTTACTATCTGAAATCGAATAGATGATTCCTGCATCTAGCCATTTCACTACTTCTTTCTTTACCACCTCTGATATGTTTGGATTCAGTCTCCATTGTATATCCCTATATGGTTTGGCTTCTGCCTCATAGTAAATATGGTGCATGCAGATGGAGGGATCAATACCTTTTACATCAGCAATCATCCAACCAATGGCCTCTTTGTACTCTTTCAGTACATCTATGAGCTGGGCTTCCTGTCAGTGGTTAAGTTAGAGGCAATGATTACTGAGAGGTATCATTGGGTCAGAGAAATATATACTTCAACGTGGTCGGAAGGGGCTTTAATTCAAAGGTTGGTGGTGCTTCTAATGATGGGGCTATCGGTGTACTGGAGGGGATGGGCAATCATTCATATTTG
Source organism: Elaeis guineensis (assembly GCF_000442705.2). Taxonomy (NCBI): domain Eukaryota; kingdom Viridiplantae; phylum Streptophyta; class Magnoliopsida; order Arecales; family Arecaceae; genus Elaeis; species Elaeis guineensis. The sequence continues at coordinate 87,827,948 of NC_025995.2, forward strand.
ATGGTCCATGGAGGAGTGGATCTTGAGTTGAGTGGTTTGAATAGAGCATTGACTTTTTTCATGTATCCATTGTCATTGTAATTTTGACATCGAAATGGGCTAAAGAATTTTACAACGGGTCCTTAAAAAGTATGGTGGGAGTGACTTCTTCAACTAGTTCCTCAAGCATATTCACCTCACTAAGGTCATTAATCAGGATCCCATGGTGGCATTGAACATGTTTAACTTCAGCTTTTTATTTTTGAATGACGCATCTATGACCCCCATTCTGCTGTTAAAGCAAACATTAGCTATAGCAAAAAATGGTCGACCTAGGATAATGGGAATTTGGCTTGGGTTACTTTCTGATTCATATCCAAAATGAGAAAGTCTACAGAAAAATAGAACTCATCCACCTTAACTAGCACATCCTCTATCATTCCACATAGAATTTTGACAGATCTGTCAGCTAATTGTAAGGTCAGTGATGTGGGTTTCAATTCTCCAAACCTAAAAAGTTGATATACCGAACTTGGAAGGAGATTAACACTCGCTCCCAAGTCCAATAGGGCTTGCTTAATGGTTAGACCTCCTATAACACAAGAAATGATAGGGGCACCGGGGTCCTTGAGTTTGGGTGGGGTTGCATGCTGGAAGACTAAGCTGGCTTGCTCCATTAGATGGACTTATTTTGGGATATGTGTCCTAGATTTGTATTTTTGGGTGCAAAATCATTCAGAAACTTAGCATAGATGGGGACTTATTGGATAGCATCCAACAGAGGGAGGTCTATATGGACTTGTTTAAATAGCTTGAGCATTTCATTCATCTTAACTCCCTTTTTATCCATGGGTAGAGGATTTTCTAGAGCACTTGGGAATGGGGCCTTAAGGATGAGTGCTGGAGGAGTTGGTTCATGCCTCTCCTTAGGATCTTCTTTGTTTTCAATTGATTCAATTTTTGCCTGCGATTGGGTTGGTTCTTGTGATGGCCATTCTAAGGTCTTTCCATTTCTCAAGGTCATAATGGCTTTTGCATGTTCAGAAAAAGTTTCTGGGGTATTGAATTTCTCAGCCATGTACTACCCTCTTGAATTTCCAACAAGTTGACTAGGCAATTTACCCTCCTCCCTTCTACTGAGAGCATTGGCTAGTTGACCTATTTGAGTCTCTAGCTTTGCAATTGTCTGAGTGTGGGAGTGGAGGATTTGTCAGATATCTTCCTCAAAAGAAGGGATATAATTTGGGAAAGACTGCACGGTATGTTGATGCTGGTTATTGGATGGATTCGTATACTGTGATTTTTGATAATTGTATTTTTGGAGGATCGGGTTGACCATATTTTATGATTTTTAGAAGAAATTTGGATGATTCCTCCAACTGGGATTGTAGGTATTCGAGTAAGGATTATTTACTGATCTAGAAATATTTTGGATTTGGACTTGGTGGGCTTGCTTCCGAACAAGATCAAAAAATTGATATGCGGCTGGACAATCACCAACAGAATGGATGGGACTCAAACAAATCAAACAAGCATCTTGTACTTGTGTGGATGGGGATGAGGTGGTGTAACCAACTTGTAGTAGTCGATCAAGTTTTTGAGAGATTATTTCATCTATCCTGCTGTGGATGTCTATCAATTAGCCCACTTCATACGACCCACCTCTTTTGGGTCTCGATGTGGGAGCTTCCCTAGACATGTAATGCAACGAATTTTCACTTAGGTTTCAAAGAGCTGCCATGCCTCATGCTCACTTTTAAGCATGAACATCCCACCACAAGATGAGTCAACTATTTATCTATGCTTTTCTGACAAACCTTCATAAAAGCACTGGACAAGTTGCCATTTAGAAATGGCATGGTGAGGATATTTTTGGATGAGATCTTTGAGCCTCTTCCATGTCTCATGGAACATCTCCCCCTATATCTAAAAAAATTGGTTATGAATTTTCTAATCTGATTGGTTTTTCCTATAGAAAAATACTTTTTGAGAAATTCTCGTTGAAGTTGGTCCTAAGTTGAAATGGTGATCGAGTCTAAGGAGTTTAGCCAGTATTTGGCTTTATATCTTTAAGAGAGAATGAGAATAGCTTTAACCTAAGGGCATCATCTGAGAAATTTTAGATTTTGACAGTTGAACAAATCTCAATAAATTCATCCAAATGCTTGTATGGATCCTCGTTACTAAGTTCGTAGAAAGATGAAAGCATTTGGATCACATTAGACTTAATCTCATAGTGCGATGCCTCTACAGATGGCACTTGGATGCAGAGGGAATAGGTGTAAGATGAAGGAGTAAAATACTCTCTCAATTGTCATGTTGGATCATTATCCTTGGGGTTCATGTTCTTAGCTCGAATGGTCTTCAGGGTGTTCTTAATCTCTGGATCTAAGGGTTGTAATTCTGGTTATAATGATCTACGACCAAGCATACACCCACAATTCTAGAGCAAACCCTAAATTTTTTAAATTTTTTAAACAATGGAGGAGAGAAGAAGAAGAAGAAAAGTTCTAAAGATGCAAATCCTAGAAGATCCTAACTCTAAGAAAGAGAGAGAAGAAAGTTGTTATTTATTTATTTATTTATTGTGATAGCAAACAAGTTGCACAAAACAATCCTAACTAGGGCTTACTTAGATCTAGAAGCTCCTAACTTCTAAATTAGCCTTCAAGCACTCCAAGTTCAAAACTGACTAACCAAGTTGGCTAGATAAGTGTAAAATTGATGGAAGGCTCCTCGTACTTTCACAACAGACCTAATTAGATACCTTTCTTCGAGACATAATTTTTGAACCACTTTCCTAACCACCGATCAATTAACCAATTAAAACTTGGTCCAACCCTTGGGCTCTCTTGTCCTATTGAGCTCGAGTGTCCCTAAGGTCAGCATCTAATTAATGTTAGCTAAGGTTTGGGTTATGCAGATGCAAGAAAGTGATTTGTGGATTAAGAAAGGATGATCAAATCTCTACCTTATCTTATATTAGGGTTAGTGCCCTTAAAGTCAATTATAGATATGCAATACACCAAGAAAGATGTTCAAGCATAAGTAGAAGATTTTTATTTTTTTCTATTTTTGGTTTCTCTATGTCAGGTAAGAGTTATGAAAGTTTTTATTTTTTTTTCTTTTCTTGATTATGTATTTTAAGTAATTATAAAAAAAGAAAGTTTGAATTAAATTCAAATGTTAAGGGTCAACTTGAAATAAAAGGTAATGATTCAAATCAAATTAGAATAAAAGGCAAGTAAAATAAAACAAGACAAAAATAGAGGGTAAAAATCTAGTAGTAAAAAAAGGGAAGACAGTTAAGCAGATAAGGTAATTATGCAACAAAATAAAGTAGTAAATTTGAAGTTTTTTTTTCTGATTTCTTCTTTTGAAACAACGGTGCCAAGATTCTCCAGCAATGGTGTCAAAATCTGATGCATGTCGTAGTGCACTGAAGATTAATTAATTTCTAGTTCACTCCTATTCCGTAGAATAGTGGTGAGACCAGGTTGAACCCACAAGAACCTTAGGCTTGGTTGTGTTCAAAAGGAGAAAAGCAAAAAAAGAGAAAAAGAAAAAGATTCCTAAAATTAGAACTTTGTTAATTAATACTGAAAGTAAACAAAAAATAGATCAAGTAAAAAAAGATGCTTCGGAGTTTGAATCCAACTTTAGTCAGATTTGTATTTTGAAAGATGCAATACTCTATGATTAGATCATAATACAACCTATTTCTATTGAGTACGAACCATACCCTTAGATCATGATTCATCCCGCTAGAATATGGTTTGTTCAGGATATGATTTCACAGAAAGAAAGAAGCAATTTACAATCTTCAAGATAATCTATCTTTGGAGAGTACAAACCGTATTCGTAGATCATGGCTTATCCCTACTTAGTATAGATTATTCAAAAAAAAAATTTTAAAAAAATATCTAAATATTCAAAATGAAAGAATTTTATATTTTATTACATCGAATCCAAATACAAAAAGATATATCAAAAAAAAAATAAATCTGATTACAAATGGTATCTACTTCTCGAAGTAGTGGATCTTTAGCCGCGCATCGAGAGGAGGCTGTAGGTTGAATTCTGATGCATTCTGGGGACTTTTGAAGACGATCTTTGTACCCACAGACTTCTGACTTCCAGATCTGAATCCGTCTCTAGAGATGAAAGGGATGAAGAAAATAAAGAGGATGAATAAGGTTTCTGGAGTGAAAGTTGTGGCGACAAGATCTCTAAGTGGAAGAAATATGGGGGCGGCAACCTAGAAGTGTGTGAAGAGAGAAAGAGGACGACTAGGTTTCATGTGGTAGAGAAAAAGAGAAGCATGGCCTATGAAAAAAATCAAGAAGAAAGAGGACGACAGCATATGGAAGTATTTATGGAGGCTTAGGGCTAGCTGATAGGAGAGGAGGAGGTTAGGTCTATTTATAGACTCTCTTGGACACCTAGGGTTTGCACTTTCCTTCCTTAGCAAATAGTGCTTCATATAGCAATTGGGAGACATCTTGCACTGGCCCATCTGAAATTTTTGATCTCTTTTCTTCATCAGCCCTCCTGGATCCATAGAATCCCGCAAATTAGGTAAGTTGGAGCCACCCAAATGAGAATGTAGTATGCACCTTGAATTCTTCCATTTGTGCCGCCTAAGTCTTTTGCCCAGACATGTGGTCTTTAATTAAGACTATTGTTAGCTGCTTTTGATCCTTTCCAAGTTAGCTTCTTGTCATCCAAATATGGTTGCCTAATTTATTCTCTGCACCAAGAGAAGATGGGCTGAATCTGGGTGTGTTAGCTGCTACCTATTATGTTTAACATTGTTACCATCTTGAATTGCTTGCCACCTTTCATCTGAAATCTAATTTTAAATTCATAAATTGTGTTCCATAGCTAATTCTCTCAAGAGTGGGACTGGTCTTACATAATTTGGAGTGCTGTAGCCTCTCATTCAGGGTCCTCATGCCAAGATGATCAAAATCTAGGGTGGTTGATGTGCACCATCATGAAGAAAGAGATGATGACATACCATATATGGATCCAAGAGCCAAATTGATGATTTTGCTCACGTGTGTAGAAGCATGATGTGGTGCGAATCAGATTTGGCAGGAATTTGAAAGAAATTATTGCTTGGAAAAAGGGCCGAGTTTAGAAGTTTATTTTGTTCTTCCTAATTCACCATGATCTCCAGCCACCATCATTTTCATAATAGCAAGACGCAATCAAGGTTGTTTTATTCTTCCTAATTCACCATGATCTCAACCACCATCATTTCATAGTAGCAAGATGCAGCCAAAGTTATTTTGTTCTTCCTAATTCACCATGATCTCCAGCCACCATCATTTCCATAGTAGCAAGATACGGCCACTATCATTTTTTTTGTAGCAAGATATAGCCACCATCATTTCTATGAGAGTCAAATTCGGTTATTTCTTTCTATTTACTGAATTTATCTTATATTTTCTCTCTTATCTGTATAAAGGGAGGCGACTTATGTATTCAATTCAGATTTCAATGAATGAAAATGAGTGTTGCTGATTTCTCTTATCTAACCCCTGTGTGTTAGTGGCGAGTTATAAACCCTAGAACTTATTACTCACATTCTTCTTTTCTTGAGTGTGGCGTTCTACCCTTTATGATCTGATTGTGGCGATTTTCTTATCAATCAGATTTCTAAGGTTTATTTTTTTTTCTCTTTTTCTGTGCTCCAACCTTTATTCTTACCTACACAAGATAGTTATTTAGACCTGGACACATTAGTTTGGTATCAGAGCCTGAGGGAGTGTTTGACATCTAAATCATGTCTGGAGGAGACGAGGCCCCTATCATTCCTAGAGGCATGAGTCTGGAACAAGCTCAGATTATGGGGCTCCAGCGGTGTCAAGAAGAGATGATGGAGCAACTCAATCGCCTAACACAAACGTTTGAGCGGTTGGCAATACTTCCCCCACCACCACAGCGGCATGGCCATCCAGCACCACGATGAGTTGATCGCAATGATGAAGAGGAATATGACGAACCCGGGATGATGATGGTGTGGAGGAACACCCATGGCAAAGGCGGCAACAAAGAAGTTCGGGAGACAATATTAAGATGAGGATCCCATCCTTTAAAGGAACCAGCTCACCCGAAGAATATCTGGAATGGGTGCAACGTGTGGAGAAGGTCTTTGAATGTCAAGACTATTCTGAGGTAAAAAAATATAAACTTGCTGCCCTTGAATTCACTGATTATGCTAATCTTTGGTGGGAGAATGTGAAAGCTCAGCGTAGGAGGGATGGAGAAGAGGAGATCCGAAACTGGAGGCTTATGAAGCGGATCATGGAGAAGCGATTTGTCCCTCAATATTATAAGCAGGAGCTGTACATCAAGTTACAAAGCTTGAGACAAGGGGAGATGTGTGTTGAGGATTATGTCAAAGAATTTGAGATATTGATGATGAGATGCGATTTGCGAGAACCTCAAGAACAGACCATTACAAGGTTCTTAGGAGGCTTGAATAAGGAGATTGCTGATACGGTGGAGTTGCAATCTTATGTGTTCCTTGACGATGTGATCAAACTTCCTGTTAAAGTGGAGAGACAGCGCAAGCGTGGTGCAAGTAAGCCAAGTAAGACTACCAACTCATCTTCGTTATCACCATGGTCCGTCCCTAAGACGGTGCCAAAACAAGTAGAAAAAGGTGATTCTAGCAAGCAAGTCATAGATGCGGCAAAAAAAAAGAGGTGGGAAATTCACAACCTCCCAGACGAAGTCGAGATATCAAGTATTTCAAGTATCTTGGTTACGGTCATATAGCCTCTGAATGTCCAAACAAGAGGGTGATGTTCATTCGGGAGTCACAAGAAGAAATTGAAAGTGAAGATGAGGCTATTTTGGAAGAGGTAAAAGAAGATTATGTGGAGTTTGCAGATGAAGGAGAGCTGTTGGTTATTCGTCGCAACCTGAACCTACAAGCCAAAGTGGATGATGAGCAGTGCGAAAATATCTTCCATATCAGGTGCACCATCCAGGATAAGATATGTGGTATTATCATTGATGGAGGTAGCTGTACCAATGTGGCTTCTACTATTTTGGTAGAAAAACTTAATTTGGTGACTATGAAGCATCCCCGTCCCTATAGATTGCAATGGCTTACTGACGATGGTGATGTGAAGGTTACAAAGCAGGTTGTAGTACCTTTCTCTATTGGCAAGTCCTACAAAGATGAGGTTGTTTGTGATGTGGTTCCTATGAAAGCCAGCCATCTTCTTTTGGGAAGGCCTTGCAGTACGATCGGAGGACTATTCATGACGGCTTCAAAAACACCTATTCATTTGCCAAGAATGGGAAGAATATAGTGTTGGCACCACTTAGCCCACAACAGGTCCAGAAGGATCAGCTTGTGATTGAAAAGGGCAAGAAAGAGAATCTATTTGCCAACAAGGGGGAAGTGAAGCAAGTTTTGACTAACCATGAATTATTTTTGTTCTTGTAGCTAAGCAGGTTCCAAGTGAAGAAGTCTCCCTTCCACCGCAAATGAAGGAGATCTTGGAGGAATTTACAGATGTATTTTCGGAAGAGTTACCAAAAGGATTGCCACCAATCAGAGAGATCGAGCATTAGATTGATCTCATTCCAGAGTTTGCCCTTCCAAATAGACCAGCTTATAGATGCAATCCCGAGGAGGCCAAGAAGTTGCAGCGGCAAGTTGCGGATCTTTTGGAGAAGGATTATGTGAGGGAGTCTATGAGCCCATGTTCAGTACCAGCTCTGTTGGTACCAAAGAAGGATTCGATTCTGGTGGTTGTGGATCGATTCTCAAAAATATCTCATTTCGTGCCATGCCACAAAATCGATGATGCTTCACATGTTGCAGAATTATTTTTCAAAGAGATAGTACATCTGCATGGTGTACCAAAGAGCATTGTGTCTGATGAGATGTCAAGTTCTTGAGTTACTTTTGGAAGATCTTGTGGAAGAAGCTTGGTACTAGATTGCTCTTCAGCACGACTTGCCACCCGCAAACCGATGGTCAGATCGAAGTGGTAAATCATACCCTCTCTTCTTTGCTTCGCACTATTGTTAACAAGAATATGAAGAATTGGGATGAGTGTTTGGCTTATGTTGAGTTTGCTTACAATCGTAGTATTCATAGCACTACTAAGCATTCTCCTTTTGAAGTGATTTATGGGTTTAATCCTATCACCCCACTTGATTTGGCACAACTTCCAATCAGCGAAAGAGTTTGTATGGATGGGAAGAAGAAAGCTGAGTTGGTTAAGTCCATGCATAAGAGCATCAAGGAGCAGATTGAGAGGAAGAATGCGGCTTATGAGAAGGCAGCCAACAGAAGAAGAAAACAAATTCGCTTGGCTCCAGGTGATCTTGTTTGGATACATCTTCGCAAAAAATAATTTCAAACCAAAGAAAATCTAAGCTCATGCCGCATGCTGATGGTCCATTCCGAGTTGTTGAGAAAGTGAATGACAATGCTTACAAGATTGAATTACCTGGTGACTACAATGTGTCCGCTACATTCAATGTTCGAGATCTTTCTCCTTACTTGGAGGATAGTTTGGATGATGAGGAAGATTTGGATTTCAGGGCAAATCCTACTCAACAAGAAAAAAATGATGTGCACCATCATGAAGAAATAGATGATCACATGCCATATATGGATCCAAGAGCCAAATTGATGATTTTGCTCACGTGTGTAGAAGCATGATGTGGTGCGAATCAGATTTGGCAGGAATTTGAAAGAAATTATTGCTTGAAAAAAGGGCCGAGTTTAGAAGTTTATTTTGTTCTTCCTAATTCACCATGATCTCCAGCCACCATCATTTTCATAATAGCAAGACGCAATCAAGGTTGTTTTGTTCTTCCTAATTCACCATGATCTCCAACCACCATCATTTTCATAGTAGCAAGATGCAGCCAAAGTTATTTTGTTCTTTCTAATTCACCATGATCTCCAACCACCATCATTTTCATAGTAGCAAGATACGGCCACTATCATTTTCTTTGTAGCAAGATATAGCCACCATCATTTCTATGAGAGTCAAATTTGGTTATTTTCTTCCATTTATTGAATTTGTCTTATGTTTCCTCTCTTATCTATATAAAGGGAGGCGACTTATGTATTCAAATCAGATTTCAATGAATGAAAATGAGTGTTGCTGATTTCTCTTATCTAACCCCTGTGTGTTAGTGGCGAGTTATAAACCCTAGAACTTATCACTCACATTCTTCTTTTCTTGAGTGTGGCATTCTACCCCTTTGTGATCTGATTGTGGCGATTTTCTTATCAATCAGATTTCAAAGGTTTATTTTTTTTTCTCTTTTTCTGTGCTCCAACCTTTATTCTTACCTACACAAGATAGTTATTTAGGCCTGGGCACATCAGTGGTCGATTGGAGGAGAGAGATTTACTACCTATTTTGGATCCTTCGCTCTTGGTTTCTTTTTTAGGCTGATGGCGCCAATAAGGAGGAGATGTGGGATCCATTGGTTGTTTGATTGGGCTCTTCTGCTTTGAGATAGAGCTTGATTCTGATGAAAGGCCCTAATACCTCCGGATAGCCTTCTTGTTGAGCAAAACTTAACCATTTCCAATTGATTTAACTCTTAAAATATGATTAAGCCAAATTAAATGTGACCTGACTCAATTACCTGCAAATGGCATGACCCAAATCACAATTATAATCAATTAATCAATTATTAAACTAATTAATATGTCACTTTATTAGATTGATTAGGACCCCCTTCATATCTCTTTTATACAGAAGTTGAGCCTATAGATCGCTAGCCATAATCTGTGTTCGTTAGATCTAGCTCTGCAAGCCTTTAGGTAACGTTCTGACCTCTATCATGAGAGGAATCTCTCTCACTCTCCCATATTGAGGTTGTTAGTTATGGATATCAAGTGCAAATTTCTCCTATGCAGCTGGCCATATGGGTGGTGTATGAGCTCATAACTGGTGTGACCTCACCATATCATCTTGGACATGCTCCTATGGAGGATTGATTTTGATTGACGGGTCTCTTCCATAATAAAAATAGTTTGAAATATTAAAAGATCAGTTTAGAATTTTTTAAAGTCGAGACGGCATTTCTTTGATAGACCCGACTTTGAGGGGGTATCCCTATTTTTTTTTTTCTAAACTGAAAATACAGCATCATTATGATGAATTCTTCTAGCTTAGGAAGCCGAGGATATACTACCGTTTTAAAAGACTTTTTGTGCTTTCATGAAGTATGGACATGGAAATGGAATATGCATATATAGAAAGTGATGGAAATACATTTATTTATATACAAAATCTTTAAAAGAATAGAATACTATATTTATTTATTTACATCTTGTTAGAGTCTGCTTTGCCGCAATCATATTTCTCCATACCCACCTATTTGCTAATTTATATATCTTCTTCAAAAACGAAAGTAGCAATGAGCAACTAGCCAGGGATTGAACATGAAACCTCTAACCAGCAAAAGCTTCAATTTCTCGGCTGTAGCCTAGTTTGATGATGTTCACAATTTGCATCGTATAATCTTTTTAACCTCAAAAAAAGCAACCATGGCCATGGTGCCCAAATTCTATATCTTGGATTTGAGTAACCTATACATACTCTTCTCATCCATGTAGCCTAGCCTGATAATGTTCACAATTTGTAAGGTATAATTTATTTAACCTTGAGAAAGCAAGCATGGACATGTGAGCAAATCCTATCAAAATCTTGAATTTAAGTAGATTACACATACTCATTTCATTTATAAAGGCCGTAATGCTTCTAAATTCCATTTTTATCTGATAGAAATGGTTATATAAACCTAATAGCTAGATTTCCTAAAGCTAGAATATAGCTTACTTTATCGCATTGCATTCTATTTTTTTAGCAAAAAGTTTTATGTAGAAGTTTTGTGAAGGAGGTGAATCAAAGTAGATTTTTTTTAAAATTTTTTTTTTGACAAAGAGAGAGAGAGAGAGATCCATGCATGCTACAATCGCTGGGTCCAATTTTTCGGCAGATACAATCCAAAATCAAATCTAAAGTCTCTAATTGCAAAGCATATAGGTGTGATCATTTCAAGTGCCAATTGCTGATCTTTAAAATTTTTAATTTCCAGATATTTTCATTTTGCCACAACTAAAACTCTTCAATTTTTGCATTAGTTTTTTAAACCATTCATACAAATGGCAAGAATAAGATCTTGAATACAACTACTAATATTTCAATGTCCTTGTGGAAAGCTTTTGGACCCATGCATTTAGCACTCTGTTGTGTTGACATAAAAATTATGATTTTGATGATACAAAATTTTTAAGTTCAGGGTTGCTCATTGTGTATTTTTGGAGTATTTAAGTGTGCATACAGTAGTGTAAAATGAACACAAAATGACCTAATAAAATGAAGAAAGAATCAACTTAAAATGCTTAAGTTGGAAGGACTGAAACAACTATTTTCAAGGTATTGCGGTAGAGGAGTCGACTTTAAGCCATGAGAAGCCGACCCTTGAATGCCCACAGGCATAAACACAAGATTGTGTTTCTAAATGGCTTTAGGAGTTGACCTTGGAAATTCACAAATTGACCTAACGTGTTGGAGAAAACTGGCACATTTTTTCGAGTTGACCATAGGTTCAACTAAGTCAACCCTAGAACAGTCTTAAATAAAAGATAAAATACCATAAAAAATAGTTGATCTACAATTTGACCTTAATTGTAGCAATCCAGAATTTCATAGTTGGAAAGTATTATTTAGATTCCTTGACCCTATATAAGTATCCAAGGACTTTCCAGTGAATAATCGATGTGGGACTATAAATACATTCCGCACAGGTCTTCACATATTTTCCCCATTTAAACTCTAGCATCCTCATCAAGTAAGGGTCAAATCTATGCATCTATTCATAAATATCACCATCGAGCCATAGTCAGCCCAATGAACTCATGCTACAATAACCCCCTAGTCCATATGAGTTATGGGCCAGATCTACTCTGATATCATTTACAATAAATTAGGATCCCATCCAAAAAGACTAGCTAGAAGATATTATTTAGATTCTTTGGTACTATATAAATACTCGAGATCTTCCCAATGAATAACCTATGTGGAACGAAATATATGCTTTCATGGGTTCTCACACTAGCAGTTCAAGAGTGAGCACCTGCCAAGCAAGAGCCGATCCAAGATCAAATGAGCTGGCTTAAGATCAAACAAATTGACTCTAGAGTGGTCTTACATGAAACATAAAAAGCAATGAAAATTAATACTTTCTTGAGTCAACCCGAGAAGAAACAAAGTTGATCCTAAAAGAATACGAGTCAACCACTTTATACTTGACACTTCAAACGGCTGATATTTCCACGAGCTTCTAACTAATTTTTGTCATCCTAATAGGCAGTTTTGCCCCTCTAACGTCTAATAGAGTTGTTCCAGCCAATTTTAGAAGTACATGAACCTTGAAATCAATTAGGAAACATAAAAAGAGAAGAAAAATTAAGGAAAAAAAAAAAAAAAGAGAAAGAGTATTTAGTGAGAGCATTCAAGAGCACATCCTTCTAATTTCAAAAGTATTGACTACAATCATTCAAGTGAAGCCTCTAAAGCATTAAAGAAGAGCCTACACAACTTCTCACATATGCTTCATTGAAATTTCAACCGCCCTATAGGAAGCTTTGTTTATTATATTTGCTTTGATTGTATTCTTATATCTTTTTTGTTATAACAAGTTTCAAGGTATTGAAACCTAACAAAAAGATCCATCCAAGTTTTAAATTAGATTGTGTACTGTAGTTAAGCCTAGGGAATGCTTAATTGAGCTGATTTGTGGTTGATTTCTAAAAAAATCAATTAGATTTGATTATGAGCCTGATCAAAATAATCAAACCAATCTTGAAAAAATTATATTGAAGTTTTCAAAAAAAATGGCTTAGGGAGTAAAAGTAGATGCTGAAATTAGTATCGAACCATAATAAAATTCTTATATTTATTATATTATATATTTTTTTATCTTGCATCAATTTCTTCTGAATTCATATTTGCACATACATGTCACAATTCTCTCACAAACATTTTATTACATAAATTTATAATTATATATATTTATTTAAATTTTAAAAATCTAATTCATCCTCTTCTTTTTAGCTACGTTACTGAGCGACACTCTTTTCACTTTTATGAGACTTAGTGGAGGGTATTTTGTTGGACTACAAGAACCTACATGTATTTTTTTAATGCAAATATAAGAACCTATATCTAGCCCATTTTTGGACATCAATGGGTTCCATGTGGACTCCAATCGGACTCTCCTTTTGTTTTCATGGTGTGATGAAAAATGTTTTTGTTATTTTATGTCACATCAAAGTTGGGCTAGGTATCAAAGGTACATCAAATTATATTATTAAAGAATTTGGACTTGACCGACCCTGGAACGACCTACCACGGGTGCTCCTCGTGCAATCTTGGCTAATCCTAAATCCACCACCAAGTTTCACTAAGCAAGTCTAGGCATACGGTCTATCTTAATTAAATCTGTAAGACAAAGTGAGAAAGAGATGGAGAGAATGAGTCTAAAATGCTGCTATCCAATATCTTGACACGTGAGGGACAACTTTTCAAAGGGAAACGGGAAGCATCGTAGAAAAGGGCCCAAATTTGAGATGAATTAGAATTTTTTAGGTGGAGTTCCTTCGAGTTGAAGTCAGGTTTCTCAGCATTAACATTATAATAATAGAAATAAAGTAGGTTGAACCATTTTAATCCTCGGAAAGAGAAAGGGAAAAGCCAACCACCAGGATTTTCTGTCTCCACGGCTTCCCTAACTAATATCATTTCTCACCCAAGAGTCCAAAACTAAGTGAAATCATGAAAGCAAATATTTGATCTTCTATTATATATGCATAATAATATGATTTTTTTTTTAAAAAAATACTCTTTATCTATCTATCCATCAATCATCTATCAATCAATCAATCAATAGATGAATAAATCAATCAATCAATCAACCAATCCATCTATCAATCTCGATCTCATGTGCACATGCCAATATTTATTTGCGTGTGCATGTGTGTCTCCATGAGATATGCATTTTTTTTTTTTCTTACTTGTTGAATCATGTACAAATATATAGTAATCATAATCTCTTTGGTTGGCTTTTCTCTTTTGTAGAATTTTATGGGGTGCTTGCTTTGCGATCAAAATTAGAATTGGAATAGCTTGAAATCAGAATTGAAATGGTCAAATCCCTCGAAGTACTGATTTATGATCGGAATCGAAATCGAAATTAAAATTAGAATGAAAATTTAAATCCATAGAGAAAAGTAGGAATTGAGTTTTATATAGATTTGACCATTTTTATTCGAAATGAGACTCCTTCTAACCAAACGGTTGGAATGAAAATCATCCATTTCGATTCTGATTTTAAACTTCTATTCTCCCCAATCAAACATCCTTTTAATTTTCTCATTTGATTAGCAGCTAATGGCAACCCACACACATGGAAGATACGAGTGCATGATTTGTTTAATTATTTGAAAGAAGATTGCTGGTGGTTCCTCTTCCGGAAGCCAGGTTGGAATTATTGGAGACTCCATTTAAAAAGGAGGAATTCTCCTGAGGCATTGTGGCCCTCGTGGATGGCCGGAGGTTTAAATTCTTTCACACGTAATCAATTTCGCAACCTTGTGCCTAACGTTGTTGTTCTTCCCCCACGCTTGAGTCATGTGTGAAGCAAAAACGGAGGATCCTCTGTCACCCTTTTTTTATAGAAAAAAGAAGATTCGTACCTTTTTCTTGTTGCCGACTTGGCATTCCGCTACCAAAAAAACAACACTGTCAATCTGGATGGGAACTTTTCTCGGTCTCAAAAGAAAGTTAGTAATGATCACTTAAATTTTGCCACTGTTGGCAGTCTTAGACTTAAAAGGAAACGGACCCTCCTGTCATTAGGTTAAAGGACAAAATTACATGTCCACATTCATCTAATAAAAGTTGCTAGAATTCTCCGAGGGATTCAATCACAAGAAAATTGTTTGGGAGAATTCTAGTCAGTATACTTCAGGAAATGTTGATAATGGGCTACAATAATATATTTTTTAGAAAAAAATGTTAAAGGGCATTATGGAACAAAAAACAAAAAAGAAAAGGGGAGTGATCAGGAAGAGAAAAATGCACAAACCGTGGTAGCCTAACAATTGGATCATGATTGTCCAAAAAATACAAATAAGGCCACTACACAACGTACTTTTAATGACCAAGGTTGGATAGCTTAGGAAATGACTTGGAATGACTTAAAATAATTTTTGTTGCTATTGAAGTCCGGCCACCAAGCTAGCATGACTAGCGAAGCTTCTGACCAGATCAGTGAGGTCGACTTGGGCTCATTGCTGACCTCTGAGCTTGAAGAAGAGCAAGATAGGAATGACCATGTTAGATGAGGATTCCGACATCTAATTTGATTTGAAACATAGAAGAAGAAGTCTATTTGCCGAAATATATCTGTTGCGGCCAATCTCCTACTGCGTCTGTCGTCGGTGAAGAGCACCTGCAAAACAATGTCTACACTGATCAGAATTATGTCCGGCGGAAACCCTTCAATGCTTAAGTTAGTAGGAAGTGGTGAACATCATATAAGAATTTTGAATATGACAGAGTCTCAGTCCAAAAGTATTTTACCAATACTATTTATTTACCTCTTTTTTATAGGTGATTCAGATGTAACCATCAAGCACATGGTCTAGCTTTTTATGGCACTAAAGGACAATTACCCCAATTATCGAGCCATAGAGTTAAAGGGCTATTTATGCCCATTAATGATCATGACACATAGTTGATAACCATTTATAACAGTTAGACACGTGAATTCTGCACATTCCGGCATCATGTGATCATGAGAAAATAAGCCGACTATATGTCGGTAGTCGTAGAGATCCGAATGAGCATCGGTCAATAACTCTGATATGCCGATGGTCATCAGTCGGATATTAATCGAGTTATCGTGATTGTCCGTTGATGGCTGAGAATAGCTGACTGTTGGTCGATCAACTGATTGTTAGTCAGCATATTATGTTTATGAGGTCGATCTAGAGTCAGAATTGGGGGACAGTTGAATTATCCCAACAATTGTCCCTCACTCTCAAGTTCAAGGTGGCCTGATGTGCATATTGTCACGTGGCCTATCACATTGGGCAAAGAAAGTTGTCACGTCACGTACTGCTTCAAGCCCCGATTTGGCTGCTAGCATTAATGATTTTTGAAATATGAGAGGTTTCCAGCTATTTTGTTGTTTCAATATCTACGAGATCATCATTGGAAGTCATTTCGAGAAAATAATTCAGTGTCCGAAGAATTCGAACGATTTGAGTAGATCTTGGCCACTTGTCCAAATATCATTAGCTCTGAGCTGTTCATGCGGATAATGATGAAGTGGCATGATCCGAAAGCAGGTGTATCGAACCATCTGATCAATAGTCTGTTTTGATGTCGTCACGTGTCGGCATCTGAAGAGATCCTGATTTAACTAATTTCATTCGGACCATTGAGGGGTCCTATATATATAAAGTCGCTTTCATCTAAACTTTACTTTTACATTTGTCACTTTCCTCTATAAGAGAAAGTTCTGCTGCCCCAGTGTTAGGTGCGTCCGAGTTTCGTTCTTTGCATCATCTTTTGACTTCAGGTCGAGTTCTCCTTTCCCTCTCTTAGGGTTTTCCTTCTTTTAGGGTTTTTCTTCTTCTAGGGTTTTTTTTTCTTCTTTAGTTCTCCATTTTCAATGGCAAGTAAGAAGGCTTCATCTTCTCGGGATAGTCGGTCAGAGAATCTGACCGACGATTCTCCTTCAGGTCCGAAAATAAAAGTTTCTTTCTTATCTGGGCCCCATGTTGAGCGACTCCGGGAACAATACCGTATCTCAGAGAATATCAGCTTTTCGCTCCTGGTTCAGACGGTCGAGTGAACTCTCCTCCTCTGGATCAAGTTGTATTTTATGTCGAGGACATTCGGGCCGATCTTTGATTTTCGAATCTAGAGTTCGTTCGAAATCTTCTTGATTACTATAGTCTCTGTCCTGCTCAATTGGCTCCAAATTCTATCCAGCTGATTATTAGTTTTACTTTATTATGTCAGCTTATCCCGAGTGATCCTCATCCTTCTCTCTTTCGATCTTTTTTTATCCTTCGTCCTCATCCTAAGGCCAAGGGTTGGTGGTTCTTCAATCCAAGAAAAGACTTTTCTTTCATCTCCGATCTTCTATTGTCCATCTATGGATGGAAGAATCAATTTTTTTTTATTTCTTCTTCTTCCCTTTATGGCTTTCCTTCATGCTGGGGCGATCCAAGAACTAACCCCAATGAGAATAGTCGACTGGATGCCGTTGGTCGGGAAGACTTCCTCCGACTGAAAGACATGAAAATTTCACCGTAACGAGAGCTGATGATCGAACAAGCTCTCTATAATGCCAGACTTAGTTCGATAACTTTTTTAGATATAACATAGTCGGTCATTTCATTTTTTCTTCTATCTATTTTTGAACTTTGTACTGATCTTTTCTTTTGACTGTAGCTATGCAGACCAAGGCACAAGTGTCGGCTGGTGACATCCGTTCGCATGCTACCAAGAAGAGGGCAGTGACCGACATTGGATCTTCCCGACCTTCGAGGAAGAGTCAAGTTGATCTTCCATCGGTACCGGCAAGGGACTCTGACATTCTGTCGGAGGCAGCCCCCGAGCCGGTCCTAGCATTATCGGCCCTGACAATACTTCTTTCGACTGAGGTTCGACAATGCTTCTTTCGACTGAGGCACCGTCTGCTGAAGCTGGGACTATGAGAGATGAAGAAGCTACGGTAGAACCATCGGTAGCTCCATCAGTGGGGGTTCGGGTTGGATTGAAAGTCGCCGTCGAATCGGAGCAATCTGTGGCTGTGCCAGCTGTTCCTCCAGCGAAACATTCTCGGGTGCAGTCAAGCACTGACTTTTCGATAGTCTCAAGCGTGCGACCATCGATTAGGGATCGAGGGAAGGTGCCGGCCACTTCGATCGATGATGGATTGTCTGTGGGCCTTCCCACACTCTTCGACATCAAGATTTCTAAAGGTGAGTCAGCCTTGGCCAATCCATCATGGGCCAGATGACTCATTGAAGCTACTCTTTTCTTGATCGATAGGGAGAACAGGAAGAATCGGATGGTGTTCAAAATGTTCTCCTCCTTCTACCCGACGATACTTAGGATAATTTTTCAACATTCCTTCTTTATTAAAAAAAAAAATCTGACTTGACTTGTCTTCTATTTTCAATAGGTGCATGATACACACACTTTAGAGAGCAGATATCGAAAGATCACTGACTTTCATCGATCATGAATGGACAAGGTGGTGGCCATCACAGCCGAAAAGACTGCTGCCGTCAAAGAACTCCAGACGGCAACTGAACGAGAGAAGAAACTTTAGGAGGAGATCTCCAGTATGATGGTCGACTTACAGTCCTCCAAAGTTGAGCTTGAGTCGGCTCATCAGAATATCACATCTCTCGAATCTCAGATCAGGAGTAAGAAGCATACCATCCATCAGCTCTGGAAAGAGAGGGATGGATGTATTGAAGAAATGGAAGCGGAGCGTGGAAGACATCGGGCCACCCTAGAGAGGCTGGCACTGGCCAATGCTAAGTCGGCCTCTGCGAAGGATGAAGCTGAGTCAGCATCGATCTCTGCGAAGGATGAAGCTGAGTCGATGAGAGATGCCCTGAGTCTGGTTGTCAAGAACTTCAAAAATTCAAAAGAATTCAAGAAAGAGATTCTCGAAGGTGGATTCACTTCCTATTACGTCAGATACGAGGATGGTCGAGATACGATCAAAAAATTATATCTGGACTTGAACTTGAGCAGCATCGTTCCTCCTAATTCGAAAGAAGAAGCTACTGAAGAGGGCGTCGCATCGGCAGAAGAAGATGCACCAACTGCACCAAGACTTGCTCTAACTACCGAAGCTGTATCAGAGCAGGAAGATGAAGAAATTGACTGGTGATTGATGTAGCATTTTTTTTTCTTTTTGTAATTAGAAAAATATTATAATCGAACTTTGGTCCAATTTTTGTAACCTTTTCTTTAATGAATGAAAAAAAAAAATTTAAGTACAAACTCTTTCTGATGTTTTCCTCTTTGTACTTTCAATGTTGTGGAATTATAGTCGGATAACTGATTACCCATCGGTGAATCAGATGTTTAGAAATAACTGTAGTAGAGTTTGTTTGTTAGTCAAATATCAGTCGACATACCTTATCTTTTAGATATTTAGATAGATAGTGATAAGCTAAATATCCTTCAACTGACCGTAGTCAAATCGATATGTCTAGATATTTGATAAACGGTAGTTAGCCAAATATCTTTCGACTGACCGTAGTCAAGTCGATGTATTTCTGATTCGATCGAGATCGAATCGACATAATATTTTGCATAGTTAAAACTAAGTCAGCATAAGTAGTCATTCGACTGGAGTCGATTTTTATAGTGAAAAACTGAGATATAGTCGATATATCGATTCTTACAGTGAAAAATGAAGATGTAGCTGATAAAAATTGATCGATTACTTATCGACTTGATGTCATTTTGTAGATGTAATTGATCGAAACTTTCATGACTCTGAATTTCAATATTTCATTCTGAATTGTACATGTAAACAGCTTTATCAAAAATACATCTTCAAATTATCGGCATTCCAAGTCTGAGGAATAGCTGTTCCATCAAGAGTTTTTAGTCAATATGTATCTGATCGAAGCATCTCGGTTATTCCGTCAGATCCTTTCCAATTTAGAGATAATTTTTTCTGATCTAAAGGCTTTAAAACTTCTGCCTTTCTTAGGACCAGATCTTCTAAATGGAAGACCTTCGGCTTAATTTTTGCATTATAATATCGGGCTATTCTTTATTGATATACTGTCATTTAAATTTGAGCTTGCTATCAGATTTTTGAAAGCAAATCTAGATCGGCTCTTCAACATTCTAAATTGCTTGGCTCATTATACTGTTCCACCCTTGCTGATGGCAATTCGATCTTAAGTGGAATCATCATCTCTATTCCATAGGTTAGGTTGAACGGTGATTCTTCCGTTGGTATGCAAGGAGTTGTTCGATATGCTCACAAGATCGGATACAATTCTTCTACCCAAAGGCCCTTAGCTTCATTCAGTCTGGTCTTGAGACCATGTAAGATTGTTCGGTTGATTACCTCCACTTCACCGTTGGATTGTAGATGGCCGACTGATGTGAGTTTGTACATAATATAAAATTTTGTACAAAATTTTTTAAAGTTTTGATTGTCGAATTATCGATCATTGTCAGTGAAGATTGTGTGTGGTAGATCGAATCTGCATATGATCGACTTCTGAATGAAATCTTCTATTTTATTTTCAGTAATTTGTACCAGTGGTTCAGCTTCCACCTATTTGGTGAAGTAATCAATGGCAACTACTATGAATTTTCTCTAACCAAATATCAGGGGAAAAAGATCGAGTATGTCAATTCTCTATTGTGCGAAGGATCATGGTACAATAATTGATGTCAGCTGACTGACCGATTGATGTTGTATATTTGCATACTTCTGATATGGTTCACCTCTTCGAACAAGTTCAGTGATATCTTTTTTCATAGTGGATCAATAATATCCTTGTCGTAAAATTTTATAAGCCAAAGATTTATCTCTCAAGTGATTTTCAAAAATCTCTTCATGAACTTCTCGGAGTGCGTAGTCAGCATCTGCTGGTCTCAAACATTTCAGTAAGGGAAGAGAAAATGATTTTTTATAAAATCGGCCATTCATTAATATATTGCGAGACCATCCATCTAAGTCGTTTGGCTTCTGAAAGATCTGTAGGTAGAGTTCCATCAGTCAAGTACAGGATAATCGGGTCCAACCAACTTGGCTAATTATTGACTTGTAACACTTCTTCGACTTTATCAATGCTTGACTATTCGAGGCATTCAATGAATGTCCGATCCAGTGAGTTGAATGAGATGGTTGTAAGTCAGAAAAGTGCATCAGTCCGAGCATTCTCTGTTCTTGGAATGTGAGAGATCTCAAAATATTTTAAGAGTCGATATGAAATCTCTCACCTTCTGAAGATACTTCATCATAACGACATCTCGAGCTTCAAATTTGTCTTTAACATACCCGATAATCAACTGTGAGTCGGTAAAGACCTTCAGGTTGTAAATATCAAGCTTTTTAGCAATCTTCAAGCCAGCTAGGAGAGCTTCACATTCGGCTTGGTTATTTGAAGCTTTAAAATTAAATCGAAAGGCATACTCAGTTACAATCTCTTCGAAATTGGTGAGGATAAAATCGGCTCCACTGCCTTGTGCATTGGATGCTCTATCAATATGTAGCACCCATACCGATGTTAAGTCGGACTTGAGAGTTTCAACTGGCTTTATTTTGTTATTGGATTCATCCTCAAGATTATTGTCAGATATGGTACACTTGGCGATAAAGTCAATCAAAACTTGTGTCTTCATTGATGGACGTGGACGATATTGGATATCAAAATCACTGAATTTTATTATCCATTTTATCATTCAACCTGAAGTATCAGGTTGGTATAAATCACCTTCAATGGCTGATCTGTCAAGATGACAATGGGATATGCTTGGAAGTATAAGCGAAGTCACTGTGATGATATGATTAGAGCGTAGATCATCTTCTCCACCTTTAAATATCTTTTTTGGTATTATGAAGCATCTTGCTGGTATAGTAAATAGATCGTTGAATTCAATTTTTATCCTCCTAGATGAGTACTGAACTAACTGTCTCTATCGAAGTTGCCAAATAGAGATACAGAGTTTCTCCAATCTTTGGTTTTGTAAGCAATGGTGGAGACATTAGATATTATTTTAGATCTTTGAAGGACTGTCGGCACTCGTCTGACCATGAGAAGTCTTTTGCTTGTCTCAAGATCTTGAAGAAGGGCAAGCATCTTTCTGCTGACCTTGAGATGAATCGGCTGAGTGTGGTGATCCTTCTATTAAGTTATTGTATCTCTTTCTGGAAGCTTGGATGCTTCATATTGATGATAGCCTTTATTTTTTTGAGATTAGCTTCAATTTCTCATTGTGATACAAGAAATTTAAAAAAATTTCAGAAGTTACCCCGAATGTATACTTGGTCAGATTCAATATCATCTGATATCATCGAAGTATGCTGAAGGCTTCTTCTAGATTCTAAATATGATCAAAAATTTGGAGGCTTTTCACCAACATATCATCCACATAGATTTTCATATTTTTTTCAATTTGCACCTTGAATATCTTATTGACTAGCCGTTGATAAGTAGTTCCGACGTTCTTTAAACCAAATGGTATTACTTTGTAACAGTAGATATCTTTGTCAGTTATGAAGGCTATGTGCTCCTCATCTTCAAGTGCCATCTGGATCTGATTGTATCCTGCAAAAGCATCCATGAAGCTTAGAAGTCGATGTCCCGAAGTTGTATCAACTAGTTGGTCGATCTTCGACAAAAAAAAACTATCCTTCAGATAAGATATATTTAGATTTATATAGTCGATACAGATTCTTCATTGTTCATTGATTTTTCTCACCACCACTACATTGGCAAGCCAATCGGGATAATTAGCTTCTTTGATGAAGCCAGCCGTAAGGAGCTTGTTAACTTTTTCGTCGATGACCTTCTATCTTTCAAGAGTAAAAAATCTTTTCTTTTGTTTCATCGGCTTAATTTTTCGATTAATATTTAGCCGATGGGTTATTATCTCTGAAGGAATGTCTGACATATCAATAGCCGACCAAATAAAAATATTGACATTTGCTCTTAGTAGATTTATTAGTTGTTGCCATTTGAGATCAGATAGCTGCGATCCAATTTGGATCATCTTCTCAAGATCTTCTTCTTTTAGTGGGATGAAAATCAATTGTTCGACTAGTTCATCCCTTTCTTCATTTTCTCTTTGATCCAATTTATAGATGGACAAAGAGTCTTCAGATTTATTATTTTGAGTGGAGATGAAGAAGCAGCATCGAGCAAGCTATTGATCTCCATGCATTTCTCCGACTACATTTCTTGTTGGGAATTGAACCAGTAAATAGTATGTTGAAACTACTGCTCTTAAGGCATTAAGTCCAGGTTGTCCAAGTATGGCATTGTAAGTTGATAAAACTTGGACGATAGTGAATGTCAGGAGAATAGTGCTTTATTGAGGATCTGTTCCTATAGTTAGTGGGAGAGTGATTTCTCCTTCCATAGTAACTGCATTTTCAGTAAAACTGACTAATAGCGTCGAGACTCTTCTGAGTCAATTAGTCGGTAGTCGCATTCGAAAGAAAATCGAGTAAAAAAAAATATCAGTTGAGCTTTCATTATCAACTAAATTTTTTTTTACATCATAGTTTGCTATCATCGTCGGGACAATGACAGCATCATCATGGAAAATCTGTATTCTCCAGACATCATCTTCTAAAAAAAATTACATTATCAAGTCATCGTTTCTTCACCGATTCTTCTTTGAAAGTTGCCCCCCGATCCTTCTGTTGCCCAGAAATCATATTAATGACTTCTGTCGTTGGTTGATTATTGATCATTTTTCAGCTTGTGGCTGAGGCTGTTGGTCAGTGAGAGGTTGAGTCGAACGGTCTCGTCAAAATTTTTTGAGATAGCCTCATCGAATCAGGACCTCTATTTCATCTCTGAGTTGGATGCATTGTTCGGTATCGTATCCATGATCACGATAAAACTGACAGTATTTCTTTCTGTCATGGATCCTCAATGGTACTTTCATTGGGCGGGGGTGTCATAGATACTCCTCTCCTTCGATCTCCATGAAGATCTATGCACGGAGAGCAAAAAGGGAAGTATAGGAGTCATACCTGCCATAGCTATTTTGCTTTGGACTCCATCGTCGAGGCGAAGCTCGTTTATTGATGGTTGGCCGACTTGATTCGGTCGGAGCTTCACTTTTTTTCTGCTTCTTTTTCTGATATTTTTCTTCTATTTGGCGTCGGTCAGAAGCACCCTCACCTACACGAATATACTTGTATGCGTGATCTAAAAGTTCAGCATAGGTCTGAAGGAGAGTTTTGTCTAGAGAATAGATAAATCTAGATCTCCTCAGACCCCTCTTCATGGCCGATATAGTTATATCTTCATTGAGGTCCCTGACCTCAAGTGTGGCCACATTGAAACGAGCCACAAAATCTCTCAACATCTCTGTCTCATCTTGCTTAATGGAGAAGAGACTGTTTGATGTTCATGGCACCTTTCGGCTAGTGCTGAAACAAGCCACAAAAGAATACTCAAGCTACTTGAAGGAGTTAATACTCTCCGACTGAAGCCCAAAATACCAGACTCGAGCAGCCTTCCGAATAGTCACCAAAAAGTCGATACATAATAGGACATCGGTTGTCCCCTGGATCATTATGAGAGCCTTATAGCTATCTAAATGATCGATTGGATCGGTGGAGCCATCGTATGGCTCCATTTGCGGTATCTTGAACTGAGATGGAATCAGTTCGTCCAGGATGTGCTGAGAGAAAGGTTGGGTAGTGTGAAAGTCATAGTCATTGGAGGACTTCAGATCTTCCATCTGAAGTCGGGCAAATTGATGATCGATCTCGTTGAACTTGCGCTCGTAGTCATCGAGCCGTCATTGTCTAGATAATCTAGAGATAGAATCCCCAAAGAATTTGAAGATAGAGAAGCAAAAGGCGTACGTAGTCTTTTTCTTTCTTGATACTATGTACATGTGAAGGAGAGGGAGAATGTCGCAAAAGATGGATGGTATGATGGAAGTGTCAAGAATGTGGTTGTCCATCTCGATGAGAGTGTCGAGACGGTCGTCGCTCTGGAGATGAGGAGGGTGAATGCCGTGGAGGACGGTGGCTGTGCCTAGATGGCACTGAATGAGCCATCGACTCCTCAACCGACAGGTGCTGCTGTTGTTGTGTTTGTTGTTGTTGGAGGCTGTGGACTGCCTCCGTTAATACCTTCATTTTCTGCATTAAGGCAGCAATTTGCGCATCCATAGTAACTACAGGAAGCGAAGAGCTGGGCTCTACTAATGAAGGTGGGGGAGGAATATTATCCCAACGAAAAGATTTTCTCGTAGATCCTGTTGAATGTTGAGCTCTGATTTTTGCCATGGTTACCCATATCCCCCCTACCTAACGCATCAATCTGTTGCAGTCAATCTCCTATTGCGTTTATCGTCAGTGAAGAATACCTACAAAATAACATCCACATTGATCGAAATTATGTCCGACGGGGATCCTCCGATGCTTAAATTAGTAGAGAGTGATGAACAGCAGATAAAAATTTTGAATATGACAGAGTCTTAGTCCAGATGTGTCTTACCAATGCTGTTCATTTACCTTCCTTTTATAGATGATTTAGATGTAATTGTCGAGCACGTGGTCCCACTTTTTATGGCACTAAAGGGCAATTACCTCAATTATCAGGTCATAGAATTAATGGACTGTTTATGCCCACTAATGATCATGATACATAGTTGATAACCATTTATAACGGTTAGACATGTGGGTTCCACACATTCCGATATTATGTGATCATGGAAAGATAAGCCGACTATATGTCGATAGTTGTAGAGATCCAAATGAGTATCGATCGATAATTTTGATATGCCGATGGTCATCGATCGGATATTAACCGAGTTATCATGGTTGTCCGTTGATGGCTGAGAATAGTCGACTATCGGTCGGTCAACTGATTGTTAGTCGGCATATTATGTTTATGAGACTGATCTAAAGTCAGAATCGGGGGTTGGTTGAATTGTCCCAATAATATCTAATAGAGGATCCTACCTAAGTCAAGCAGAGAATTCAAGAAATAGAGGAAATCTGAGAAAGAAAGATTTGAGCAAGTGATAGGGCAAGCCTTAGATGAGTCTCTCTGATAATCTTTTTTATAGATGAAGCTCATTGAAATCCGTTAGAGTCTATTGGAGCCTATTGAAAGTTCGCTCGAGGAGAATCTTAGCTAACCTTGGATCTCAACTACTTAACTTCCAATCTTATATGGCTAAGATCATTAAATAATGGGTCGAATTGCAACCACCTTCTGTTGGGCAATTCTTAACCACTCATGAAGTGATGGGCCAAGTGGCAAGCACCGATAGGTCTGATTCTACCTGATTCTGATAGAGTAGCGATCATGCGGTGGTTGTTTATTGGTAGACTCTGATTTAGGCCTAATAATTATAAATTTAAATTGATTTTTCTGTCTCCTCGCCTAAAGTGCAACCAATAGGGGTGAAAGTGGAATGAATATTATCTGTTCGAATCCGAATCCATATCCGAATAAATCCAAATATAGATAGAAATTTAAAAACTCAACTAATATCCATATCCGTATCTATATCCATTAAAAAAAATAGATATGGATATGGATAGACAACTATCTAATCCATATCTGAATATCCAAATATAATTCTATATAATTTTATTCAGTACTTATTAATTTTTTAAAAAAATATACAACCATATAAATATATTTTTAACTTAATTTATTATCGATTTAGTAATATGTTTGACTTTGTAGCCATAAAGTTTAATTATCTAAGTTATATCCATCATTATATCCATACTTTCAGTATTCAAATTATATCTTTATCTATTTAAAATAAGTATGGATATGAATTTTTGCATCTAAATAATATCCATGTCTATATTTGCATTCGTCAAATAAAACAAATATGGATATGAATATACTGATATCCAATCCATATCCAATCCGAATTTAGCCCTAGCAACCAATGTAATAAAAAGTGGCAAGGCTTAACAAAGAAATTTTCTAAAGTGACAAGTCACATTGATGCCTCAGTATGGTAAGAATTAGGCAAGGACTGTTACACTTTAATGGATAGATAAGGGATGCATGTGGCCAGGAAGATAGGATATATTTAATAATTTCAAATATATGGCCACTCATAAGAAAATTGATAGAACTAATAGATAATAAAATTAGCAGAGTTAACATATCTTAGCTACGAGAGAATAAATGGATAGAAAAGAAAAAAATAAAGAAAATTGATTAAAAGGGCTATAAGCTTCGGTATATAGGAACAAATAGAAATAAAAAGAAGGTAGGAATTATTGTGATAGGAGTTTAAATGATGAGGTTGTAGGCATCAAAAGAGTAGAGAATACCATAACCTTGAGAAAATTAGTATTAGAAGAAGAGTCCATTAATATTGTTGCGGCCTGTCTCCGATGGGGTGGTTGGTCAAGGGCCAAGCCACTGCGCCTGAGTGTCAGACGACAGAAAATTGAAAGAGGATGCCTAGTCATCAGAGATCGGTGCACAGTCGAAGAAGCTGAGAGCAAGGGCTGGTGGTGAGTGCCGAAAATGATCTCCATCCTACATCGGGGGTGTGAGACCTGCAAGGAAAGTCCCGCCGGAGGTTGCTCCGATAAGGACCCTCTGACGTTCAAGTTAGAGATGTCGCTTGATAGAGAGTGGAGCAGAGTTTTGACGTTAGGATCTCAAGCATGTGCACATGAGATATACATACTTGGAGGAGTCCCCGCTTATCTCTATTTATAAAGGGAGCAAAGTCAATGATGAAAGGATGGACGGTCATTGCGAGTGTGTCCCATCATATAAAGGCACATGGGGCATCTTTAAATGATCCTGATGGAGGGCGTACCTTATGTTCAGCATGCAAGTGGCCGCGATGGTGAACACTACCATGCGTGTGTCATAATTAATGAGCTTGTGGCTTCCCATCATGGCATCCAGCCAGCCATCTAGGGTATGGCTTCTAGATGACGTGATTTGATGTGACTTGATAGGATAGCATAGTAGCCACATTTAGCATTTGGCTGCTCGACTGACGCCCATACCCTGAGGTCTGAAAGTCAGATGAGTGAGTCCATGGAGTACTGCTACTTGATCGGATAGTCGGTAGAACACCGAGAAAGTAGTCGGCTATGCGTCGAATGTCGTCAATTAGCCGAAGGTCATATGTAGGCTGCATGTAGATCCAAGTCAGCTTAGTACCAAGTTGGCTAAGCCTGTTACCTTTAATCAGTGAAGTATCGTCAATCTTAGTCGATGGAAAATTGATCAGAGCAAGGCCCGTCAATCCAAGTCAAGTCAGACCACAGCAACCTGGTCGGCATGGCGCACTTGGTCGATTAGGAGGTTGTTGCTCCTAGATTGATTTTGATGATTACAAAGCAGATTGAAGGGATACAAATAATTTTAAAATGAAAAAGTCCTTATGCTCTTCAAGGGCAAAATCATAATTTCACTAAAATCCTGATTTGATAGTATCATTTGATAGAACAAATGATTTGTAAACTATTGGTGAAAATTTCATTATTTTTGGACTTATATTTTTGAAGTTATGAAGGTTTGAAGTGCATGAGTCGACTCATGAGTCAACTCATGGCACTATGAGCTGATTGGCACGCAAAAAATTCTCATGGCACGCTGGATTTTTTGGCTTGGCACGACCTGTGAGTCGACTCATGAGTCGACCCACAAGGCATGAGTCGACTCATGAGTCGACCCCTGCTGATTTGAGCCAAGAATTTCCAGAAATCCATGTTTCTGGTCTTTGCAACAGAAGTCGACTCATGAGTCGACTCCTGAAGCATGAGTCGACTCATGAGTCGACCCCTGCGATGGAAAATGTCAGCAACGGCTATTTTTTTGCCCATTTTAATTGCCTTTTATGCTTCCTAAAATTGCTCTAACGGCTCTTTATCTGCCTAAATTGTTTTCTCTTGCTTCTAATGCTATAAAATATTTTAAATGGTGAAAGAAATTGCAGATCGAAAAAGATCAAAGCAGATCAATCGGCAGATCAAACGAGAGATCAAATTCATTGAGAGGATCCAAAATATACACGAAGTGATAAAAGAGATATTTGAGAGAAAAAAAAAAGAGGATCCAAAATCCACATGAGAGATTGTGAAAGAGATTCAAGAGCATTCAAAGAGAGGATTTGTCACGCCTATTGTTTCAACCTTGATCTAGAGATCGTTCAAAGCCTTCAAGAGATCTTCAATCAACGATCATCCTCTTCTCAAGCATTCATTCAAGCGTTCATCCACCTTGAGAAAATTCAAAAAGGATTTCTTCATTTGAGTAAAGTATTTTTATTGTTATATTCACTCATTTAAGGAGCTGTTATTGTATTAATTTGTGCTCTAAATTTTCTTACTCTTGTAAGTATTTGTTCTTATTTTTGGAGGATTTCCAAAATAAGAAAAGGTTGATCCGAACCTGAAATCGGAGTGATTTGAGTTTACTTGTACCCGGGAAAACAAGTAGACTAGCTTGGGATAGCTAGTGTCGGAGTTTTTGACGTTTTGTATTCGGGTTGAATACAAGTATAGTGGATTGAAATTCTCAAGTAGGAGCTTGGAGAGTGGATGTAGGTGCAAGGTTGGCACCGAACCACTATAAATCCTTGTGTTTGTGGTGTGCTTTATCGCTTCACTTTATTTCTTTATTATATCTTTGCATTCCTGCTTTAGGTAATTAATATTGAATTAAAATCTTTGTCTTGTTCATCATAAGTAATTAATTAAGCCTAAAATTTTTAGAAACCCAATTCACCCCCCCTCTTGGGTTGCATAGCTGGGCAACAAGTGGTATCAGAGCCCGGTGCTCTAGCCCGTCTTTGATCTAACAATCAAAGAGCCAAAGATCTATGGCAACCCATGTCGGTACTTCTCTAGCCGAGGGGCAATCTACAAACCGACCTCCACTTTTCAATGGGTCTAATTATACCTATTGGAAAGCTCGGATGAAGATATTCATACAAGCACTCGACTATGATATGTGGAGTATCATAGTGAACGGTCCTCACACACCCATCAAGATTATAGATGGTAAGGAATCAACCAAACTCGAGAAAGAATGGGATGAGGTTGACAAGAAATTGGCACAATTAAATGCCAAAGCCATGAATGTTCTTTATTGTGCACTAGATGCAAGTGAATTTAATCGCATTTCTACTTGTGCATCTGCTAAAGAAATATGTGATAGGTTAGAAGTAACCCATGAGGGAACAAATCAAGTAAAAGAGTCTAAAATAAACATGCTTGTACATAAATATGAATTGTTTAAAATAGAGCATGATGAGTCCATAACTGCTATGTTTACTCGTTTTACTGATATAATTAATGGTTTGAAGAGTCTTGGCAAATCTTATACTAACAGTGAGCTTGTAAGGAAGATTCTCAGGTCATTGCCTAGAACTTGGGAAGCCAAAGTGACTGCCATCCAAGAAGCAAAGGACTTGAACACTCTACCTCTAGAAGAGCTTCTTGGATCCTTGATGACTCATGAACTTAGCATGAAGCAACATCAAGAGGATGAAGTCAAAAAGAAAAGAATCATTGCCCTCAAATCCACAACTTCGCCTGATTATGAAACGGATGACACTGAAGATGAAGAACAGGATGAAGAGATGGCACTCATCACCCGGAAATTTAAGAAGTTTCTAAGAAAAAGGAAACAGGGGATGAGAAAGAGATTCACAAAAGGGGAACAAAGCAAAGAAAAAGAGAAAGATCAACCCCTTGTATGCTACGAGTGCAAGAAGCCTGGACATTTCAGATCCGAATGTCCACAACTGAAGAAAGGTCCCAAGAAGTTCAAAAAGAAAGCAATGATGGCGACTTGGAGTGCGAGTGATGACTCAAGCTCTGATGAGAAAATCTCAACAGAACAAGCCAACCTGTGCCTGATGGCACACGAAAATGAGGTAACTTCTGAATCCACTAGTGAATTTACTTTTGAAGAATTGCATGAAGCTTTCTATGATTCAATTGATGAATTAAAGAAACTAGGGAAGAAAAACAAAGAACTGAAATTGAAAAATCAGTCCTTAATAAAACAAGCTGAAAACCTTTCATTTGAAAAATCCACCTTAATTCAAGAGAATCAAAACTTAAAGAATGAAATTAACAAACTGAAATCTATAGTAGATAAGTTCACCTTAAGTTCAAACAAACTAAATATGATCCTTGATAATCAGAAAGCTATATATGATAAGGCTGGACTTGGCTATAAACCTCTGAAGAAACAAAAATTTCTGAAGGATATTTATGTAAATTATTCAAGTAACAAGTCTACAAATACTTCTTGTTTCAAATGTGGAAGAATAGAACATAAATCATACACATGTCTTATTAACAAATATGCAAATACAAAAAAAATATGGGTTCCAAAAGGAACCATCTTGACTAACCTGAAAGGACCCAAGAAAGCTTGGGTACCTAAGACAGAAACTTGACCTTTGCTTGCAGGTGTGTCTAGCATCCCAAGAAGGAAACAGGAAATGGAATCTTGACAGTGGATGCTCGAGACACATGACTGGTGATGAATCACAATTCATCACGCTTGATGCTAAGGATGGAGGGATGGTCACCTTTGGAGATAATGGCAAAGGAAAGATCATCGGGATAGATAACATTGGTATCACTCCCTCCAATTACATTGAGAATGTTTTATTGGTTAAAGGTTTAAAGCATAACTTACTTAGCATTAGTCAATTCTGTGATAAAGGGTATAAAGTAGTTTTTGAATCATCTGTTTGCATTGTGACTAGTCCTATTAACGATGGTATTAAATTTATAGGACATAGGCATGGCAATGTTTATATGGTAGATTTGAATGATTTAGCTAAATTAGACATGCAATGCCTAGTTTCCTTAAATGCTAAAATTAATGAGACTAGTTGGCTGTGGCATCGTAGACTTGCACATATTAGCATGCATTCTCTTTCAAAATTAATTAAAAAGGATTTAGTTCTCGGTTTGCCAAAATTGAGTTTTGAAAAAGATAGAATTTGTGATGCATGCCAATTAGGTAAACAAACTAGAGTTTCATTTAAATCCAAAAATACTGTTTCAACTTCTAGACCTTTAGAGCTCTTACATATGGACTTATTTGGACCAACTAGAACCACTAGTCTAGGAGGAAAATGATATGACTTTGTAATTATAGATGATTACTCTCGTTTTACTTGGGTTTTCTTTATGGCACACAAAAATGAAACTTTTCATATTTTCACTAAATTTCATCGAAAAGTCACTAATGAAAAAGGGTTTTCAATTCAAAATATTAGAAGTGATCATGGAACTGAATTTGAAAATCAAGATTTTGAAAATTTTTATGATGAAAATGGAATAGGCCATAATTTCTCTGCTCCTAGGACACCCCAACAAAATGGGGTAGTTGAAAGGAAAAACAGAACCTTAGAAGAAATGGCCCGTACCATACTTTGTGAAAGCAACCTTCCAAGATATTTTTGGGCGAAAGCAATTAACACAGCATGTTACATTTTAAATCGTGCTTTGATTAGACAATTTTTAAAGAAAACCCCCTATGAAATTTGGAAAGGAAGAAAATCAAATATTGCATATTTTCATATTTTTGGTTGCCGATGTTTTGTATTAAATAATGGCAAAGAAAAACTTGGTAAATTTGATGCAAAATCAGATGAAGCAATCTTTCTAGGTTACTCCACTAGTAAAGCATTTAGAGTTTTCAACAAAAGAACTTTAGTAGTTGAGGAGTCCATACATGTTGTTTTTGATGAAACTAACGATCTTCCTTCAAGGAAGAATGAGAGTGTTGATGATGCAGATCCACTAATAGAAGGTATGAAGGAGATCACTCTAAAAGATTCAGCAACTCCAGAAGACAAGGATCAAGAAGACGAACAAAATGAGAGAGGTGAAGAAACTCAAGAACAACCTCAAGGTACAAATGACCTACCCAAGGAATGGAGGTATGTTCACAACCACCCTAAGGAGTTAATTATTGGTGATCCTATGCATGGGGTAAAAACCCGTTCTTCACTTAGAGATGTAGTTAATCATTGTGCTTTTGTATCTCATCTTGAACCTAAAACTTTTGAAGAAGCTGAAAATGATCATAATTGGATTAATGCTATGCAAGAGGAAGTTAATCAATTTGAAAGAAATAATGTTTGGACCTTAGTAACAAGACCTAAAGATCATTCAATAATTGGCACAAAATGGGTCTTTAGAAACAAATTAGATGAGCATGGAAATGTAATTAGAAATAAAGCAAGACTGGTTGCTAAGGGATATAATCAAGAAGAAGGAATTGATTTTGATGAAACCTTTGCACCTGTTGCTAGATTAGAAGCTATAAGACTTCTACTTGCATACGCTTGCTTTATGAAATTCAAATTATTTCAAATAGATGTTAAAAGTGTATTTTTAAATGGATATATCTCTGAAGAAGTATATGTAGACAACCTCCTAGATTTGAAAATCATGCTTTTCCTAATCATGTCTTTAGATTAAATAAAGCTTTATATGGATTAAAACAAGCACCTAGAGCATGGTATGAAAGGCTAAGCAATTTTTTACTAAATAATGATTTTTCAAGAGGTAATGTAGATACAACCCTATTTATTAAAAGAAATCAAAATGATATGCTAGTTATACAAATTTATGTTGATGACATAATTTTTGGGTCTACTAATGAATCCCTTTGTCAAGACTTTGCTAAGCTTATGCAGGGGGAGTTCGAGATGAGCATGATGGGAGAACTCACCTTCTTCCTCGGACTCCAAATCAAACAATCAAAAGAGGGAATCTCCATCACCCAAAGCAAGTACACCAAGGAACTACTCAAAAGATTTGGAATGGAAAACTGCAAACAAATTGGCACACCAATGAGTCCCTCATGTAAGCTTGACAAGGATGATGAAGGTAAATGTGTAGACTTAAAATACTATAGAGGTATGATTGGCTCATTATTATATTTAACTGCAAGTAGGCCTGATATCATGTTTAGTGTTTGCTTATGTGCTAGATATCAATCTAATCCTAAAGAATCTCATTTGAATGCTGTTAAAAGAATCCTTAGATACTTAAATGGTACTCAAACTCTAGGGTTATGGTACTCTAAGGACTCACATATTAATTTATTAGGATATTCAGATGCTGATTTTGCTGGATGTAAATTAGATAGAAAAAGCACAAGTGAAACTTGTCAATTTCTTGGAGTTAACCTAATCTCATGGTTTAGCAAGAAATAAAATTCAGTGGCACTGTCTACGGCTGAGGCCGAATACATTGCAGCCGGAAGTTGTTGTGCTCAAATCTTATGGATTAAGCAACAACTCAAAGACTTTGGAATCAAACTTAATGAAATACCAATAAGATGTGACAACACAAGTGCCATAAATCTATCTAAAAATCCAATTCAACACTCAAGATCCAAACATATTGAAATAAGACATCATTTTATAAGAGAACATGTTCAAAACAAAAACGTAATTCTTGAATATGTTTGCACTGAAAATCAATTAGCTGATATCTTTACAAAGGCCCTTAGTGAGGATAGATTCTATGAAATTAGGAGAAATCTAGGAATTCTAGATCCATATGCCTAAATTTTCTCTCAATTTTCAAGAATTGATGTCAAAAACTCTTAGAGCTCAATTTTCAACATCTATCCTGGTCCCAAAAGCTCAAGTTTATCATTCTAAAAACTTATCATTGAGCAAAACTCCTTCTCCCAAGATTTCAAATTTTTCTGGAATTTATTCATATTTTTCTTAATTTTCTGAACTTCATGAGTCGACCCCCATGAGTCGACTCAATGGCAAATTTGTAAATCCCACCAACTTCAAACGGGTTCATTGTTTTTATAAGGGACCCTGTTCGTGAGACGACTCATCTTCTCATCGTCCTCCTTCCAAAAGCCGTCTTCTCCAACTCTTTTTGCTCCAAATCTAAGGATTTATTTCGAGGCAATTCTCCCTCCTCCTCTCCACCAAAAATTGCCACCTTAGAAAGAGATTTTTTGTGCTTTCTCGCATTGCTTGGCGTGGTTCAAACGTGCCCTAGCACTTTACCGAACTTCCAAAATCCACTTACTTTCTCCACCAAAATCCTTCTTTACTCTCTTGTGATCCCTCTTCCACTCAATCAAGTGTTCATCCAAGTCTCTTTGCCTGCTAATATATTGAATATGGCTCCGAAGATGAAACTTCCCCAAAGAAGAAAATCAATCCGTGAGCCTGAAGAAATTATCCGAAAGAAAAGGCATGCTCAGTCTTCAACTGCTCCCACTCCAGTTTCAGTACCTGCTCAAGGTCCCCCTCAATCCTCCATAAGCCCCAGTAAGAACCCTCTTTCTGATAGAAAAGTAGAAACCGAGAAAAATATAGATTTTCGGTTCTTTGAAGATGAGGGCTTTACTTTTGCTACCAAGATTAAAAATCAAGGATGGGAACTCTACTGCTCCCTTAAAGAAGTCACCTATGTTGACCTAGTTAGAGAATTCTACCAGAACCTACTTTATGGAAATGGGTCAGTGACTTCAACAGTCAAGGGAATTAATATCTGCTTGGATTCTAGGATATTGGGAGAAATACTTCAATTGCCTAGTGAAGGTTATTCTTATATGGAACTCCCAGTAAAAGAAGAGGGGATCAGAATTATTTTAGGAAAAACTTATTCAGGAAGTTTAAACAAATTGGAAGCAAAGATTTTGTCTATTGAGATGAGGATCCTGCATCAGATGGTAACAAAGCTCTTCTTTCCTAGGAGTGGTAGACATGACTTACTTTCCAGCAGAGATGTATGTGTCATGTTTCATGTCATCACTCAGACCCCCATGAACCTCCCTGCATTTATGATAGAGGCCATGAGAGAAACTTTGAACAGATCCAAGGCACACTTGCCTTATGGTATGGCCCTTACTAGAGTATTTAGGAGGTTTGGAGTTAGTTGTGAGGGGGAGGCTGCTACTAAGCTCTCTCATGTGGACACTTTCAACCAACACACCCTGCACCGAATGGGATTTACAAAGATTGATGGTGGTTGGATCAAGGGAGCTGAGGAGAGAGCTGAGGAGAGAGCTGAGGAAAGAACTGAAGATAGAGCTGAAGACAGAACTGAAGGCAGAGTAGAAGAAGAAGGTCCATCATCTCCTGTACATGACTTCAGGGCAGCATCACCACAGATCCAGTTCATTCCTGATACTGAGGCTGGCCCTTCAGAGTTTACTAGGATGCCCACACCAGTGTATCAGCCAGAAAGCAGAGCACCTCATTCAGAGTTCAGACTGGCTGACGATCAGATCGAGCATATTTCACAGCGTGTGGCTTCTTTGCTGTCTAGCCAGTGGAGTAGTACTTCTTTTGCACCTGGAGCTACTTCTTCTGATCAGACCATTACTCCCCACATCTCCATTTTATTTCAGATGATTTCAGATCAGTCCATCCGGATTCAGCAGCTTGAGGACACAGTCTGGAGACTGACTGGCAGAGTTCTTGACTTGCAGGGGCAAGTCCTTGCATTGGCCCATCCTCAGCCACAGGAGTCTACTATTGAGGTCACAGACCTCACTGCAGAGGCTGGCAGACTCAGAGGAGCACTAGAGGGTGGATATGAGTTGCTGAGGAAAGAAATCCGAGGATCGAGTGAGCATGCTACCACTCAGTTCACTGCTCTACTTCAATCTGTTTCTAGAGCATTGAACGTACTTGATTCCATCAGACTCACCCTTTCTGTTCAGTCCTTAGCATCTCAGCGTACTCAGCTACCCAGTTCATCTCGCTCTCCTGCTCGTGCCAGAGACAGACGGGGTAGAGGACGCACTTCTGATCCATCAGCTTCTCATACCATATCTGATGACTCCGATCCATGACTTTGTCTTGATTATTACTAGATCCTAGGTGTTAGTGTCTTGTTCTAGGATCTGTATCTGGGGGCCATGTATTGACAATTAGCTGGTTAATTTTTATAATAAGAACCTTGTAATGAAATAATTATGGTTTTAATGAAATCATCTTTTACTTATATTTCTACCTTTTGTAATGATGTTGATCATATTTTGGTTATATATATTCTCCTTGTTGAAATATTGTCTTCTCTTTGTTGTTGTTTGCTGTTGATTATTGCTATATTAAGGGAGAGCAAACATCTGTGATAAACTCTAAAAGGGGAGAAATTAAAGAATGTTTCAGAAAAAGGAAGAGTTAACCATGTTTGATGATGTCAAAAAGGAGGAGAAATTAAACAAAAATTGAAAAAAAAAATTATACAAAAAAAAAAATTAAAAAAAAGGGGAGAAATTAAGCAAAAATTTGAGAAATTAAGCAAAAAAATTTGAGAAATTAAGCAAAAATTTGAGAAATTAAACAAAAATTTGAGAAATTAGGTATCAGATAGAAATTAAACAAAAAGCTATCCATCGAAAGCAAAACCATAAATTATGAGCAATTAAACAAAATTTATGAGCAATTAAAGAAAAAGCAATCAAAACTACAAATTATGGGAAATTAATGAATGAATTGAAAATTTAAAGAACAATATCAAAAATACAATGCTTTACATATGCTTACTTTGATACATCTTTTGAAATTTTATTTACCTTGATACATCTTAAGAAATTTAACTTACTCTGATACACCCTAAAATTTCTTTTAACTTGCTCTGATACATTATAAAATTTGCTCTGATACAGTGTGAAATTTTCTCTGATACATTGTAAAATCTTTTCTGATAACATTGTAAAAATTATTTTTCTTGCTCTGATACATTGCAAAATTTATTTCTTTTCTCTTGGTCTGATATATCTTAAACTCAAAATGAGCTAATACACTTTCAAAATCAACTCGTAAACATACTTTGGCACACATATTTTTTTAGCACATAAGTATTTTTTTTTTCTGATGCTAAAACTAAAATCAAATGAGAATGAAATTTTCAAAATATAGCTCAATCTGATAACAAACACAAGTTTTTCGCTCTAACACCAAAATCACATAATCAAATGAGCATATCTTCAAATCCTTAAGCAAATGGACAAATTATTTTTGTAAATGACCATTTATATTACATGCCAAAAGAATCATACTCTTTTCAAGCATATACACCTATAATGCATTCTTTTGAAATTAGTGATTCACATAAATATTTTTGTTCAAATATTTTGTCATCATCAAAAAGGGGGAGATTGTTGCTCCTAGATTGATTTTGATGATTACAAAGCAGATTGAAGGGATACAAATAATTTTAAAATAAAAAAGTCCTTATGCTCTTCAAGGACAAAATCATAATTTCACTAAAATCCTGATTTGATAGTATCATTTGATAGAACAAATGATTTGTAAATTATTGGTGAAAATTTCATTGTTTTTGGACTTATATTTTTGAAGTTATGAAAGTTTGAAGTGCATGAGTCGACTCATGAGTCAACTCATGGCACTATGAGCTGATTGGCATGCAAAAAATTCTCATGGCACGCTGAATTTTTTGGCTTGGCACGACCTGTGAGTCGACTCATGAGTCGACCCACAAGGCATGAGTCGACTCATGAGTCGACCCCTGCTGATTTGAGCCAAGAATTTCCAGAAATCCATGTTTCTAGTCTTTGCAACAGAAGTCGACTCATGAGTCGACTCCTGAAGCATGAGTCGACTCATGAGTCGACCCCTGCGATGGAAAATATCAGCAACGGCTATTTTTTTGTCCGTTTTAATTGCCTTTTATGCTTCCTAAAATTGCTCTAACGGCTCTTTATCTGCCTAAATTGTTTTCTCTTGCTTCTAATGCTATAAAATGTTTCAAATGGTGAAAGAAATTGCAGATCGAAAAATATCAAAGCAGATCAATCGGCAGATCAAATGAGAGATCAAATTCATTGAGAGGATCCAAAATATACACGAAGTGATAAAAGAGATATTTGAGAGAAAAAGAAAAGAGGATCCAAAATCCACACGAGAGATTGTGAAAGAGATTCAAGAGCATTCAAAGAGAGGATTTGTCACGCCTATTGTTTCAACCTTGATCTAGAGATCGTTCAAAGCCTTCAAGAGATCTTCAATCAACGATCATCCTCTTCTCAAGCATTCATTCAAGCGTTCATCCACCTTGAGAAAATTCAAAAAGGGTTTCTTCATTTGAGTAAAGTATTTTTATTGTTATATTCGCTCATTTAAGGAGCTGTTATTGTATTAATTTATGCTCTAAATTTTCTTACTCTTGTAAGTATTTGTTCTTGTTTTTGGAGGATTTCCAAAACAAAGAAAGGTTGATCCGAACCTGAAATCAGAGTGATTTGGGTTTACTTGTACCCGAGAAAATAAGTAGACTAGCTTGGGATAGCTAGTGTCGGAGTTTCCGACATTTTGTATTCGGGTTGAATACAAGTATAGTGGATTGAAATTCCCAAGTAGGAGCTTGGGGAGTGGATGTAGGTGCAAGGTTGGCACCGAACCACTATAAATCCTTGTGTTTGTGGTGTGCTTTATCGCTTCACTTTATTTCTTTATTATATCCTTGCATTCCTGCTTTAGGTAATTAATATTGAATTAAAATCTTTGTCTTGTTCATCATAAGTAATTAATTAAGCCTAAAATTTTTAGAAACCCAATTCATCCCCCCTCTTGGGTTGCATAGCTGGGCAACAGAGGTGAGGGAGAAGGCTAGTCAGACAAGGGCCGAGAATCTACCCCAACACCTGTCCCCCCAACTTCTGAGTCCAATTGTGTAGCTTTAATCGAGCAAAGGGATTTAGTCATCGAGTGGATCTGGGTCGCCATTTCTGACAATCTTTCATTTAATGTTGCCCCAAAGACTGCATTCGATCATCTAATCGCTTCGTTAAGTGAACTGCTACTTTGTCATTTTGTAGGATGTGCGGCGGCTTTGTCACATCGTAGATCATGTGGCAATAAATACCATAGTGCTCAAGACGATCCTGTATAATAATGGCAAAAGATCAAATGATAGAGCAATAATTAGCAAAGGTACTTGAGTCATCCATGTGTCAATCATCCATTGGCCCGACTCGTAGTCATGCAGATTCAGCTGATTTGGCGCAATCTCAATGGCAGTGCATCGAAAAGTCGAGAAAATAATCGATGAAGATCGTTGCCACACATCGAGATATCCGAGAAAGGCATGATTCTCAGCATCAATCCTAACTGTCAAGAGAGTTTATAAAGATGGGTTGGCCCCGCCTAAGTTCTGCTCCTAATTTTAGTGCCTTCGCTTCCAGTTCCTGATCCTTTACCTCTCTATAGAGAGTTTAGGATCCCTAGGGCTTTGGCTTCATTGCAATCGGCCATCCCCTTTGTTGTTGGTCTTTATCACTATTGGTCCTCCCTCATCGGTCTTTTGATCGTCGTCCCCCCATTTCCTTTTGAGGTTACGCTCCTTCTCCTTCTCTTTCAAGTTTTTGCCTTCGAGCTCTCTTTCTTTCATGGCTTCTTCTAGTAGGGGGTCCAGAGATGAGAACTTGATGAGAGACTAAGGTTCTCAGACTCTGACTACTCGGAGGGAGATCGAGGAGACTCCTCGGGATGAACCGGAAGAGGCCTCATCTCGACAGGATCATCCCGATCCTGAAGGGTCAGATGAACAGTCGACTCTCGAGGACCTTCTCGAACCTCTTGTCGAGAAGTTTGAGTTATCTAAGGCCACTATTCTCCGACTAAGAGATCACTATCACATCCCTAATCAGTATCGGCTGATGGAGCCCAACGAAGAAGGTCGGGTTATCCGTCCTTCTGATGGCTACATCACCATCTATAAGAAGTTTCTTCACTCGAGGCTCTGATTTTCTCTTCACCCTTTCTTTACCAATGTCCTTGATCGGTACAAGGAGTTTTCTGCCAAGCTCACCCTCAATTCTTTTAGAATTTTATCTTCTTTCATTGTCATTTGTCACCTTCTTCGGACTCTCTTTATGTTGAAGAAACATCCTCGAAAATAGAGATGGTGGTTCTTCAGTCCTCGGCCTAAACATCAGTTTATCACCGAGCTTCCCTCTTCCATCCATGGGTGGAAGAACAAATTTTTCTATATAGCTGCTGACTGCCCTTGGGGCTTTAGTTGGACCTAGACCACTCCCAATCTGTCCCCAAATAGGAACGATGTAATCCTAGCTAAAGATCGAAAGCAATATGACAAACTATTCGACATCTTGATCCCTCCACAGCAGAAGCTCCTTAAGGAGCAATCATTGTATGACATCGAGATAAGTCCGACCAGCCACTTATGTAGTCTTCTTTCTGTAGATCTTCGTAGTTTCTCTTTCTTTTCTTTCAGACTGATTTGTTTTTGTTATTATTTTGTAAGCATGAGGGTTTCGATGGCAACTCTCTGACAGGCTGTCAGGAAGAAGAAGTCGGCATCCAATTTTGGTGGACCTTCACATCCGTCGAAAAGGCCAAGGAAGGAATCTCCTCAGGTGCTGAGGAGCACACAGCCACTGTCGCCACCCCGACCACTACTGAGGCCTGCCTCACCGATGCCTCCTATCAAAGCCATTGCAGGAGTCACAGCCGCTCCTACCGATGATGATGTCATCATCGTTGAGGCCCCAGTCAAGCTAGCAAAAGTGGTCCAAGCTCTGTCGGCCCAAGTCGAGATGAGTGGTGATCGAGCTCCTAGGTGGGGGGGTGCCGACAAAGGGAAGGCCCCTATCTTCACCGTCGACTATGGTCTGGATACCTCTTTCGAAGAGGCCACTGTCACCCTAGGGATGTGCTTCAAGGCCATCGAGTAAGCACTCCAAGACCACCGACTCATTGGGGAGTTGATGAAGATGGTGATATTGCCTGCAGACTGGAAAGTTAGAAAGGCTCACCCAGTATCAAAGATCTTGTCAGGCTCCTACACATCATTATTTTTGGTAAGTCTTTGACCTCTCTTCTTTGGTACTTTTTCCAAATACTTGTTGGCTGAATAAATGACTTAACCAAATTTTTGATCTTCTCTTTCACAGATAATACACAACATGATGATTTCATACGAGGGGTTGATCGACTTTGCATGGCTCAACACTCAGCTTGAAGATAAGGCCCAGATCGCTCATGCTCGGGTTGAAGTCATCGAGGAGCTTCTCCGTGCTGCTAAAGAGCAGGAGAGAAAGAGCCAGGAGAAGATCACCCCACTAGAGACTGAGTTGGTATCTTTGGAGATCCAATGGAAGAAAGACAAGGAGGAGCTTGAAAAGCTATGGGCCGACTACCAGAAGGAGATGGAGTAGGTAGAAAGTGCGCTCACCGAGGAAAGGAGCAAGCGGCAAGAAGCTGAGAAAGCTACCAAGGAGCTAAAGGAAGTCGAGAGGGCCACCAAGGAACTGAAAGAAAAATTGTCGACGGTAAAAACTCAAGCTCAGGAGGCAACTTTTTAGGCACTGGTCGAGTTTTGCGAATCAAAGGAGTATGAGATGGAGCTTACTGAAGCCTCTGTGGATGCATACCGACTCGAATTCGAGGACTGCAAGAGAGCCATCAGCCGACTGCAGCCCAAGTTGGACCTAAGCGGGATACAAGCCGATAAGGTCCGGATGAGGAAAAATCGGGAAGCAAAGAGGAGGCAGGCGCCATCGAAGAAGATCGACCTTCACCTTCTTAGGCTCCCTTATATTTTTGGCTTTTTGTCCTTGTACTTTTTTTCCTCTATTTTGTAATTTATCCTTTTTTTGTAATGAACTCCTTTTCGGTAATGAAATGAAATGATTTTCTTCTTCTTTTTTTGCAAATCTGACTTATGTTCATATTCATTTGCATGTCTCATTCTTTGCTTATTTACTTGCCTTTCTGCAAAAAAATAGCTAAGTAGTCGAGAAGACTTAGTAAAGCAATCGGAGGTAGCAAATCAAGTAGACCGTAACCAAATTTATAGACTTAAGAAAGTTTCTAAATCATGTAGTCGATTTTGTAGATGGACTTAGCTGGATTTGAGTCATAGTCGTAGATCATTTATCATAGATCAAATATCGTAGACTGTTCCACCGAATCAGAACTTAGTCGATTTTGGATCAATTGATCCTTTGTCATTCGGGATTAAGCCGACTAATCATAATTTTTTTTCACTTGGGTCTTACATGCGAACCGTAGCTCAGACGCCCGCGGCCCTTGGGCCATAGCAAGCATGCTTACAACCATCGGACCTTGCGGCTCCATTAAACAGGTATCAGTCGAATAACGTTTCGTCGGTTACTAACCGACGAAGATGTAGTCTGGCCGGATGTCAAGTGATCAATTTGCTCGATAAATTATGGAGTACTTAAACTATTCGGTACAGGATTGTACAAAAGAAAATCTTTTATTGGCAAGGTATCCTTATTGGTAGTACATCCATAGATTTTCGACATTCCAGATTCGAGGAATCTCTGTAACGTCCCAGTTTTTAATTTTGTATGCCCCTAATCATAGAACTGCTAAAATTTTGTAGGGACCTTTCTAATTTGGAGATAGCTTTTCTTGCTCGACTGGTTTGGAGATTTCGGCTGTTCTAAGGACAAGGTCTCCTACTCAAAAGATTTTGGGCTTGACTCAGGAGTTGTAGTATCGAGCCACTCTTTGTTGATAAAAAGTCATCCTTAGTTGAGCTTGTCTCCAAATTTTATTGAGCAGGTTCAGATCAGCTTGTCGTTTATCCAAATTGGTTGATTCGTCATAATGCTCCATCCAAGTTGAAGGTAGGTCGATTTCAATCAAGATTATGGCCTCCATCTCGAATGCTAATTTGAAAGGAGTCTCTCCGATCGAGATCTGAAAAGTTGTTCGGTAAGATCATAGAATACTGTAGAGTTCATCGACCTAACACCCTTTGGCTTGATCAAGTCTTGTTTTCAGGCCTTACAGGATTATCTTGTTGGTCACCTCAGCTTCTCTATTGGATTATAGATGTCCAACTAAACTAAGTTTGTGAATGATATGATACTTTGTACAGAACTCTTCAAACTTGATATTGTT
This sequence comes from Elaeis guineensis, assembly GCF_000442705.2. NCBI lineage: Eukaryota > Viridiplantae > Streptophyta > Magnoliopsida > Arecales > Arecaceae > Elaeis > Elaeis guineensis. The sequence continues at coordinate 87,871,642 of NC_025995.2, forward strand.
GAATTGTTGGCTGTTGTCGGTGATGATTATTTAGGATAGATCAAATCGACAAATGATAGATTTTCATAGGAAGTCAGTGAGCTTTCACTCCATTATTTGTGCCAATGGTTTAGCCCCCACCCACTTGGAGAAGTAGTCAATGACGACGATAATGAATCTTCTTTGTCCACTGGTAGGTGGAAACAGACTGAATATATCGACTCTCTATTAATCAAATGGCCAAGGTGCTGAAATGATGAGGTGACTCGATGGAAGTCTTTGAAAGTTGGAAAATCTCTGACATCGATCGCACTTCTACACCAAGTTAGCAGTATCCTTCTGCATGGTTGGCCCATAATATTTTTATCGGAGGATCTTGTAAGTTGGCGACTTGTCCCCTAAGTGGTTGCTGCAAATATCTTTGTGTACTTTTTGAAGAGCATAATCGGCTTCGAAAGGCCAAAGACATTTGAGCCGGGGCAGGGATGCTAACCTTCTGTAGTGTTGGTCATCGATGATCATGTATCGAGTCATCAGTCTCTTCATTCGACATGCCTCAGTAGGATCAACCAGCAAGGTTTTGTTAGTCAAATAGTCGACAAATGGATTGATCCAACTTGGTTCATGACCAACTTGGATCTAGTGAATTTCTTCTTCAAAGTCGATGCTTGGGTTCTCAAGATACTCAATGAAGATATTTTTCAGTTCACTGCAGCTAGAGGTAGCAAGTCAAGACAAGAAATCAGCTCTGAGCATTCTCCAATCGAGGGATGTGGAAGATCTCAAAATAATCGAAGTGTGTTTGTAGAGATTTGAGCTTATGTAGATATATGGAAAGAATAGGATCTCGGGCCGCATATTCTTCTTGGGATTGTTCGGCAATCAGCTACGAGTCAGTGAACACCCTTACGCATTTTACACTAAGATCTTTAGCGATCTTCAGTCTAATTATTAATGCTTCGTACTCGACTTGATTGTTTGAAGCTTGAAAATTGAACCGAAGTACATACTCAGTTACCATCCTGTCAATATTGGTTAGAATGTGGCCCGCATCGCATCCTTACGCATTTAAAACTCCATCCATATGTAGGATCTATGCAGGTTCCAAAGTATCTTCTTGGGACTGATCTTCGACTTGGTCATCCTCGGTTGGGGTGCACTCGATGATAAAATCGATGAGTATCTGAGCCTTTATCGAAGATCGCAGAATATAAAAAAGGTCAAACTTAGTGAATTTGACTGCCCACTTAGTCATTCTTTCTGCGGTGTTTGATCGATGGAGTAGAGTCCTCAGGAGAAGATCGATCAAGATTTTTATCGAATAGATCTGGAAGTAGGGTCGTAGTCGTCAAATAGTCGTAATGATTGTGAAGATAACTTTTTCGATCTGAGAGTACCTTATTTCGATCCCATACATATCCGACTTACATAGTAGATGGGCTTCTGCATCTTGCTTTTTTTTCAAACCAGCACTGAGCTGACAGCTTCAGAAGTTGTGGCCAAATACATGAGCAGTTTGTCATTAGTGTTTGGCTTTATCAGGAGTGGAGGGGAGCCTAAATACTACTTCAGGTCATTGAAAGTCTTCTGACACTCTTCCATCTAGGTGAAGTCTTTCATCTACCTAAAGATTTTGAAGAAGGGGAGGCATCATTCTGCAGATTTGGAGATAAATCGGCTCAAGGATGCAATGCGTCCTGCCAGTTTTTGAATATCCCATCGAGAGATTGGGGGCCTCATGTCGAGAACTGTCTTGAACCTTTCGAGGTTGGCCTCGATGCCTCACCTCATAACCATAAAGCTAAAAAACTTCTCTGAAGCGACGCCAAAGGCACACTTTGTCGGATTTAATTTTATTTGATCACTCCTCAGGACGTCGAAGGCTTCAACCAGATCGTCGATATGGAGGATAGCCTCGATGCTTTTCACGAGCATGTCATAGACGTAGACCTCCATATTACAGCTGATTTGATTTTTGAAGACTTTATTGACCAACTTCTAAAATAAAGCTTCGACTTTTTTGAGATTGAAAGGCATGACTTTGTAGCAGTATAAGCCTTTATCGATAATGAACATCGTCTTCTTCTTATCCTCGGATGTCATTCGAATATGGTTGTAATCAAAGAAGACATCCATGAAGCTAAGTAGCTGATAGCCTGATGTAGTATCGATCAATTGATCAACCCATGAAAGTGGAAAGCTATCCTTGGGATAGGCTTTATTCAAGTCAGTGTAATCGATGCATATCCGCCATTTGCCATTTACTTTCTTGACCATCACAACATTTGCAAGCCAATTGGGTAGATTGCCTCACGAATGAAGTTGGCTGTTAGTAGCTTGTCGATCTCTTCGTCAATGGTCTGCTGTCGCTCAAAAGGAAAAGCTTCTTTTCTTTTATCTCATCGATTTGTGGTTGGCGTCGATATTTAGTCGATAGACAATCATTTTAGAAGGGATGCCTGACATGTCTGAGGCAGATCAAGTGAAGACATCTACATTCTTTCTCAGAAAGTTGATCAGCTTCTTCCATAGTTCGTCACTTAATGAAGATCTGATCTAAATGGTTTTAGTCGGATCCTCATTGTTAAGGGGTACTGAGATAAGTTGCTCTGTAGGTTCTCCCCGACTTTCTTCTTCTCTCTGATCCAGTTCATCATCGATGGGAAGAGCTTCAGTTGGCCTATTTTTTTTTATTATGGTTAGGTAATATTGTTGGGCCAGCTGTTGATCCCCCTCATTTCTTGTCAGGAAGCGCACAAGCAACTGGTATGTCAAGACGATCACTCAAAGCACATTTAACCCAGATCGTCCCAAGATGACGTTGTAGGTAGAAAAGACTCAGACCATGAGGAAGTTGAGATGCACGATCGATTGCTGAGGTGGTCGTCCAGCAGCAATGGAAAGTTTAATTTCTCCTTCTACTTTGATCAAGTTGCCCGTGAACCCGACTAGAGAAATGTTGACTGGTTTAAGTTGGTTGGTAGAGAGTTGCATTCAAGAGAAATGATCATAGAAAATCATGTTAGCGGAGCTTTCATTATCAATAAGACATCATTTTACATCATAATTAGCTATTATCATTGATACAACAACAACATCATTGTGAGAAGTTTGAACTCCTTGTAGATCTTTCTCGGAGAAAATGATATCATCATTTGCCTACTGATGCTTGGAGGTGCCTTTCGAGTCATCTTCCCCCTGGGGTCTCGATCCCGTTGAAATCATGCTGATCATACCCGTCGTAGGTTGAGCGTGGGCTTCTTTTTCGGGATGCGACTGTGGTGGTGGATTAGACGATAGCTACATAGGTCATTTCTGCACATACTTTCTGAGATATCCCCATCTTATTAGGTCCTCTATCTCATTCTTCAACTGGATGTACTACTCGATGTCGTGACCGTGATCATGATGGAACCAATAGTAGTGCTTCCAATTACGAGACTTCGACTTCATCAGCTGAGGCCATCGAAGGTAGCTCTCCCCCTCTATTTCTATGAGAATCTATATGTGAGGAGCAACTAAAGGGGTGTAGAAGTCATACCTGTTGTCAGAGTTTTTGATCTTCAAATTTGGTCAAAAAGGTGGAACCTTTTTTTCAGTACAGATTCAGCTGTGCCCCGCAGAGGTTTCTTCCTTCATCTTCTTATTCTTCTGACCTTTGCCTTCGGACTGGTGTCGGTCAGTCGTACTTTGTTCGATGCGAATGTACTTTTGTACGTACTCAAAGAGCTCAGCATAGGATCGAAGGAACATCTTGTCCAAGGAGTGAGTGAACTTGGAGCTGCGCAGTCTCCGCTTCATGGCTACGATGGCCATCAGCTCATTGAGATCCTTGATCTCCAAGATGGCAGCATTGAAACGTACCATAAAGTCCTGTAATATTTCTCCATCCTACTGTCTGACAGAGAAAAGGCTGTCAAAGATCCATGGCACCCTTCAATTGGTGCCGAAGTGTGCTATGAAGAGTTGCTCAAGCTGCTCGAATGAGTGGATGCTCCTCGATTGAAGCCCGAAATATCATGTTTGAGCAATCTTTTGGAGGATAACCAGAAAAATGATGTAGAGGAGGGCGTCGGATGCCCCCTGCAAAAGCATGAGAGCTTTGTAGCTCTCGAGATGGCTGAGTAAGTCGGTGGAGCCATCATATGACTCCATCTGCGGCATCTTGAATCGACTAAGAATCAGCTCGTCGAAGATCCGTCAAGAGAAGGGTGGATACGTGCTGATGCCGAGCTCATCAGTGAAATTTCGATTATTTGTCTGGAGCTGATACATGCGACGATCGAGCTCTCTCAGCTTACGATCGTATTCATCCAACCGTTGCTGAGACTCATCAGGATGTCAAAGATATCTTGGGGTAGAACCTTTTTCAGAAGAAGAACTTGATGGAGATCGCAACCTCTTCCACTTGTGTGGAGCTCACCAAAGGGAAGGAAGTCGGTGATCGTCGGAGTCGATACCTGGAGCATGTCGGGAGTCAGGTTGTGGTGACCGTCGGATGGGTCGAGGACTTATCCGGTGGAAACATCTAGCAGAGTGGTGGGATAAAGAATGGGGTCAGTGACTATGTCGGGAAGGCACACCATGCGATGCTGGCTCCTCCGACCGTCGTTGCTTCTGTTGCTGCTAGAGTCAGAGGCCATAGACGACCCCCATCAAAGTTTTCACTTGTTGCACAAAGGTAGCAAATTGCGGATGGACCGCTATCACCATCGGTCGTGAAGTGCTTGGCTCCCTGACGGTTGTCAGAGGCGCATCACATTGCGATGAATGTCAAGTGGAGCTTGCAAAAGTATTTTGCACTCTCATCTTGACCATGGTGGCTCTTGGGGGAGTACTCTTCTTTCTCTACCTTCGTGCGTGCCCCCCTACCTGGTGTGCTAAACTATTGCGGCATATCTTCGATGGAGTGGTCGATTGAGGATCGAGTTGCTGCACCTGAGTGTCGGATGGTAGGGAAGCAACAAAGGATACCTAGTCGGTGGAAATGGGTGCACAGTCGAAGAAGCCAAGAGCGAGAGTGAGGATAGGCGGCAAGTGCCAATGATGATCTCTGTCCAATGCCAGAGGTGCGAGACCTGTAAGGGAAGTCCCATCGAAGGTTGCTCCTGCAAGAATCCTCCGACGCTCAAGTTAGAGATGTCACTCGACAGAGAGTGGAGCAGAGTTTTGGCGTTAGGATCTCAAGCGTGTGCACGTAAGAAATACATACCTGGAGGAGTCCCCGCTTATCTCTATTTATAGAAGAAACAAAGTCAATGGCAGAAGGATGGACAGTCATTTCGAGCCTGTCCATCATATGGAGGCGCATGGGGCATCCCTAAATGATCCTGATGGATGGCGTACCTTATGTTCGACGTGCAGGTGGCTGCGGCGACGGACGATATCATGCATGTGACATAATTAATGGGCTCATAGCTTTCTATCATGGTGCACAGTCAGCCACCCAAGATATGACTTCTGGGCGACATGACTTGATGTGACCTGACGGGATAGGATGACGGCCACATTTAGTATTTGGCTACTCAATTGATGCCTGTGTCCTGAGGTCCGAAAGTTGGATAAGTGAGTCTGCAGATTAGTGCTACTTGATCGGATAGTCAATAGAACACCGAAGAAATAATCGGCTATACGTCGAATATCGTCAGCTAGCCGAAGATCGTATGTAGACCGCATATCAATCCAAGTTGGCTTAGTACCGACTTGGCTAAGTCTGTTGCCTTTAGCCGGTGAAGTATCATTGATCTTGACCGATGGAAAGCCGATCGATGCAAAGCCTGCGGATACAAGTCGGCTGGACCATAGCAACTTGATCGGTGTGGTGCACTTAATTGGTTGAGAGGCGACGGAGAAGGATAGTCGGACAAGGGCCGAGGATCTACCCCAACAAATATCATTAGTGTTTATACTCCTCAAGTTAGATTAGATGATGTTACAAAGTAATTTTTTAGGAGGACAAGGATAGACTAATTCAAGAGATTTCTAACGGAGGAAAAATATTTAATTAAAGAGATCTGAATGGACATTTCATAAAATATGGTACACATTTTGAGCATGAAGGTTACAGTTTGAGATATAGAAATGCGTATAACTTAGTATTGGTTAACTCTTACTTTGAAAAGAAAGACCCTCACTTAATGATAACCTTTAACAATGGGTATGATATAATCAAATAGATTTTGTCCTTATAGAAAGAACTAATTAAGTTTTGTCTAAAGATTGGAAGATTATATTGGTTGAGAGATTAATCACCCAATATAGCTTGGTGGTTTTGAATGTGTGTTAGGAAATGGAAGAAATTGACTCAATAATATAGAAAATCAAGGACTAAGTGGTTAAATTTACAAGAAGTGTAATAAATAATTTTAAAGGACAAAATCATAAAAGAAGAAAAATAGAGTCTAGATGGCGAAATCATTACCATGTAGGAAGAGATTGTTACCAATTGAGAACATAGATCATAAAGATATTAGGAGAACCAAAAGGAAAAAAGACTATCAGATAAGAAAACATGATAATGGAATAAGAAAGCTCTTTTGAAAGTTTAAACCAAAAGAGAGTGTTACAAAAGATTATGTAAATAAAGGAATTGAGAAGATGAAAGTAATAAGGTGACTAAGAAAAAAGTTAAGAAGAAGGTACGAGGAGTTGGATTTAAGATGTATGTAGAGTTATGTCACAAGGTAAAAACTAAGAGTAGGGAAAAAAATATCTATAAAATTTCAAGACTAAGAGAAAGAAATCCTAAGGACTTATTTAGGTTAAATATATAAAAAATGAAGATCTAAATTTTTGGTTAAGGAGCATGAGATCTGTTAGAATTTGATACATCGAGATTCAGCCCATATTGAGCCTACAGCGAGGTTCGCGGTGAAAAACGGAGTCCAACGAGACTAAGATCACCCAAAATAAAGTTTGGACGGAGAAGATACGAGCTTTTGAAGTCGGCACAAAATTCGAGGTGGCGGAGGACCGTCGGCGGCTGGCGGTGGGCCGGCGGAGCGACGGTGGTGCGGCTGCAGGTGGTGGTGCGCTGCCCAGACGGGGCCAACACACGGGACGCCCGGCCCAGGCGGGCGCGCGGCCCAGCTGAGCGTGCAGCCCAGCCCGTGCACGGGACCGTGTGCGGGCACGGCCTAGGCCCACGCGCGCGGGCCGGCCCAAGCCCAGGCACCTTACCTGGGCCTGTACCCCGGTCCATCATGGATCAGGCGGTCCATAGCGGACTGCGTGGACGTTTTTCATGTATTTCTCGCGGTCCACAGTACTATTTCATAGACTGGAGCACGATCGAAGGGCCCAGGGACGTCCCGATCTTGATCCGATGGTCTGGGGCCTTGATTTGGGTTATTTTAGCTGTGTTTGGGTTCGATTAGAATTGAGAATCCTAATCTAATATAACTTTTAGCCTTTAAAAAGGTCTGTGACGCACAGAAGAAAGGTGAGTGGTCTGGTTTTTTTGCTGAGGAAGCTGCACGGAACCCGAGAAGAGAAGGAGAGAGAGGCGTGAGACCGCTGTGAGAGAAGGAGCAAGGCTTCTGGACAGCGGATGCCAGTCACTTCAGGGGTTCACGAGGTCTTCCAAGAGAGAGAGAGCTTTTGAGAGAGAAATTTTTAGAGAGAGAAAATTGGGTGTACAAGGATTGAGGGTGAGATCTCTTCTTGTAAAATTTTTTTTTTCATAATGAAGTTTGCATGTTCCGTGGAGGTGAGCCTTTTTATGGCTGATCCACGTATTTTGATTGTTTTGTTTTATTTTTTCTTTCTTCCTGCTGCATCGCGTGGTATTGAAAAGGTCTTGGGAGGTGGTGTCCTGACCAGTCATCCATCCAATAAGATCAAAAGAGGATGAAAGTCATTTTGATACGCTGTTCAATGTAAGTATTGTAAATAATTTAGAATACCTTTTTAGTTTTATTAAGGATAGAAATATTAAGTATATATAAAAACTAAGTATCTAAAGTAAAGGAGGCTATGAAAAAAAGATGAAAATTAAAAAAAAAAAGTTACATGTGATGGAATCTCATTAAGGTTAGGAAGTGTTTAGGTGATACAAGACTTAGTTGGCTAATTTATTTAGTAAGATTTTAGAGACCAAAAAAATGCTTGACAAATGAAGAAAGAATATTATGATATCGACTTATAAGAATAAAAATGATATAATTATTCTAACTATCATGATATTAAACTCATGAGCTATGCTATGAAAGTATGGAAGGGAGTGATCGAGGATTAATTTAGGTATGACAAAAAATATCAGAGAATCAATTTAGTTTAATATTAAAAAGTTTTATCATAAAACTAATTATTTTTTGTTATGTGAAGGTTCATGGAGAAGTATAGAGAAAAGAGACAAATCTTCATATATTTTTTTATTAATTTTAAGAAAGCATATGATAGAGTTCTGAGAGAACTTTTATGATGAATGTTAGAAAAGAAAGGAGTTTTCAATAAATAAATTAATTTGGTTAAGAACATGTACGATAAAGTGGTTACTAGTGAGAGAAGTATTGATTTAGGATGATATTCTTTGATGCATGTTGTTTACAGATGATATAGTCTTAGTGCTAAAAATAAGGTTAGAGTTAGTAAGTTAGAATTATGGAGGAGTACATTAGAATCCAATGATGGTAAATTAAATGGGATCAAAAAAGAATATATGGCATATGGCTTTAGTAAAATTAGAAATAGAGATGAAGATGGTGCAAAAATTGAGGATCATGAAGTTCCAAAAATAGAACTTTTACGATATTTAGGATCAAGTATTCATAATGAATGAGAGATTGAAGAGGATGATATCTATAGGATTAAAGTTGTTGAATAAAAAAGAGAAATATAATCGGGATCTTATGCAATCGTTATATACCTACCAAGTTAAAGAAAAATTTTTTATGAGATAGAGACACAAACCAACTATATTTTATTTATAGAATATTATATAGTTATAAAACGACATATGCAAAAGATGAGGATGGTTGAAATAAAAAGTTAAGATGGATATCTGGTAATATAAAAAAATATAGAATAAGAAGTAAAGTTATTTATGAAAAGATGGAGATAAAATCAGTCAAAGACAAATTAAGTGAAGGATGACTTAAATGCTTTCGATATATTCGATGTAGACCAAAGGATGCACTAAAACTAAAGAAGTGATTTGATACATAATGAAAGAGAGATAGATAGAGATAGAAAAGGAATTACATAGAATGATATAGTAAGAAAGGACTTAATATCTAAATATCTTTTAAATGGTACAGCATTAAACTAAGTGGTATAAAGGAAAAGGATTTATGTAGATCCCATCTAGTTTGTAATAAAACTTTAGTTTAGTTGAGATGAATTTTATCACACACTTTAATAAAAGTATTATTATCATACTAATTTAACAATGCATCCTTTTTTATTTATATGCCCTAAATTGCCATACTGCATTAAGTGTGCCATAGATTCCATCATTAGCACAACCAGATATCATCACCTCATAAAAATGAGCTTAATAAGGAGTGGCTTATCATAGTGTGAAAATTAGAAAATTAAGTAGGATCAACAAAGATTACATAGCATGCAGTTGGAGAAAAATTAGAAATAGAGATGAAGATAATGTAAAAATTGAGGATCATGAAGTTTCAAAGAAAGATCTTTTATGGTATTTAGGATCAAGTATTCATAATGAAGGATAGATTGAAGAGAATGATATCTATAGAATTAAAGTTGGTTAAATAAAATGAAAAAGTATAGCCAGGATCTTATATGATCATAATATACTTGCCAAGTTGAAGAAATTTTTTTTATAGGATCGCGATACAATCAATTATCTTTTATTATATAGGATATTATATAGTTAGAAAACAACATTTGTAAAAGATGAAAATGGTTGAAATAAAAATATAAGGTGGATATCTGATAATATAAGGAAAGATAGAATAAGAAATGAGAAGTCATTCAATAAAAGATAGAGGTAGAACCGGTTAAAAATAAATTAAGAGAAGAATGACTTAAATATTTTGAACATATTCAACATAGTCCAACGGATACCTCAGTACGAAGAAGTAATTTGACACATGAAAAAAAAAAGACGGATAGAGATAGAAAAAGAATTATATGGAATGATATGATAAGGAAGGACTTAATATTCAAACATCTTTTAGATGGTGTGGTCCTAAATTAAGTGGGATGGAGGAAAAAGATACATATAGATCCTACCTAGTTTGGATTAAAATTTAGTTTGCTTGAGATGAATGCTATCACACACTTCAAAATCATCCTAATTTAACAATGCATCCTTTTTTATTTATCTGGCCTAATTGATATACTGTATTTGGTGTGCCATAGATTCCATCATTAATTAGCATAATCAGATCCAATCATCTCATAAAAATAAGCTTAACAAGGGGTGGCTTATCATTTTCTCCTTGGCAATACATGATAATGGCCATTCTAATCTTTGATAAGATGTCTATCGAAACTAAAAGAGAAAAAAAAAAAAAAAAAAAAGGAAAAGAAGGAACAACCTCCAAATGCCACCCTGGTGGGCATCACTATCAATCATGAAGGTTCTTAATAAAGACATCGTACGTCCATTCTGCATGACACCTTTACTCAAATCATGACTAGGTTGGCACTCTAGTAACAAGTAATACCTACTTAGATGTGTCCACCTCCGATCCTCACCAAGAAGCCAAGCCCTCAATTTTGACCACTCTGTCTCGAAGGATCCTCAATGCGCGTCCCTAGAAAACTCTCCCATAAGGGAAGTACGGTTCTTACCAAAAGAAAAAAAATAACAGCTTTTAAAGTCACATCATGCCATTAAATTAGAGCATGCGTTGAAAAGTTGAGGTGACAACCCTATTTAGGTGCCAAACTTTCCATTGACGTTGTCAATATAACTCCCACATAAGACAAAAGAATGCAAATATAGTTCCACGTACGTGCCCATCACCGGCATGATCTATTTGTTTTTATATATAAAAAAGAATCACAACTTTTTATTGAACTGAAACCATCGGCTTCAGCAGCCCTCATTAATGCTGTTGTCTTACCCATTGTCTGTCCTTGATGGTGGCACCGACGGTGTTAGCTGTAGCTTGTCCCTTCCTTGAATGGTGCAGTCACCAAATAAGTCTCCATTGTTTCTCACAGTGCACACTCATAAAGCATGAGGTTGCCAGGCCTAGAAGCCTGATGATGGCTTAAGTCTTAGACATAAACAAAAAGGAGCGAAAAGGTTTAAAGTAGATTAAGGCTTGAAAGTGAGTTAAGCAACCACTCTTTTCTTCGTAAGTATCACTTCCTTGATCTACAGTACTAGGTTTATAATATTTTATGAAGATAGATGGAGAAGAAACTGCAGTACAGTAGCAAACAGCATGATTCATGTGACATCTCATTGCAGGTCAAGGTCGTGGACCCACGTGGCTCATATAATTTATTATTTTTTTAAAATTTAAAATATAAAATTAGAGATAAACTTTTAGTTTTACTTTCAATTTAAAAACAGCTCTCCAATTAAATTTTATTTAAAAATAATTTCCTATTTCAAACATAAATTAAAAACAACTTCTTATTTTTGGTTGAAATTATGCTTATACCCCTATACGATAAGACAGTATTTCTTGACAATAGACAGTATTACATTATATTAATGCAGTATTTCTTTATAATAATTCAGCATTACTTTATTATATTACATTAGTATAGTATTTCTTTGTAATAAGGCAGTGTTACTTTATTATATTATATTAGTATAGTATTTCTTTACAATAAGACAATATTACATTATATTAATGCAGTATTCTTTTATTATAATGCAATGTTGCTTTATTATATTATATTAGTGTAGTATTTATTTACAATAAGATAGTATTATATTATCATAATGTAGTACCACTTTACAATAGCGCAGTATTGTTTTATAATAGCATAGTACTGTTTTATAATAGTACAATATTTTTTATAATAATACAATATTATTTATAATAGTATAGTATTATTTATAATAGTGCAGTATTATTTTATAATAGCGCAGTGTAGTATTACCTTATAATAGCATAGTATTATCTTTACTAAATAGTGTAGTATTACCTTATAATAGCACAGCACTGTTTTATAATAGTATAGTGCTATTTATAATAGTACTGTATTGTTTTATAATAGCACAGTATTATTTTATAATAGTATAGTATTGCTTTATAATTGCAGGAGCAATTTAATCATTTCATGCTATTTGGAGAGTTGCTTTTAAGTTATATTTCAAATAGGGAGTATTTTTTACTTGAAACTTAAATGGAAAGCTATTTTTAAGTTTAAACTCAATTGGATATTTTCCATTCGTCTACTCTTTAAAATATATCTCTTATTGAATGCATTTTAAACAAAAAAAAAAATCTTTTGTTAAAGTTTATGAGACAAAATATGAAAATTTATTTGTGGATTTTGATACGAGAATTACTTATATAAAAGTTCTCCATCAAGCACACATCCACATTTTTTTTTCTATTTGGTAAGAGACACGTATCCACATTGTTCAAATAGAGAATGGACCGTGTGGGTCTTTAGTGATCTGACTGTATGAAGGTGGAGACACCAGGCAAATAGATACCAACTATTTTAGAAAATTTTTTGTTAATAATATATTCTGCCGACGATTCTTGTTCTTATTCTTGTTGGTTTTTTTTTTAATGAAGACTTAACTATCAGTATGGGACCCTCCTCTTGAGAAGAGATGTTCAATGCTTTTCCGGATCACTACGAGTGTGACATCTTAGGCAGACATAACTTGATGAGCATGATAAGTATATTTTTGGAGTCATCTTGGTTTTGGCATAATGTGTCTATCATTATCAGAATGTGTAGGTTGGTTAGAGAGTCTTTTCATCTAAACTTCAAACACAAATATCTTAATTACATGTATACAATACATATTATTTTGAATTAATGTTTAATCATCATTATAAAAAAAAAAAAAGCAATATTTGAAGAAGGCATTGCTTTAGAGAAAATTGAAGAGGCAAAGGACATTGCGCGGATCTTTCAATATTAGTATAGGTGAAGCATTTGATCCTTCCACAAAAACATAAGATGGTATTAGGTCACTCTGTACAAATAGCTAGGCTCTTTCAGGACGTGATCCCATCACCCTCAAGGCTCATCCTTACTCATAACCCAAGTTAAGTAATTCTGACAGAATCGAAGGGAAACCCTAGCAGCATTGCATATTCCTTTTTTTTTTTTTTTTTTGCCTAATAAACCCTTAGGTTGTATGTCAGCCACACATAGCTTGAACTGTGATAAGCATAATGCTTAGCTATTGCCAGCCAATTATAGACTCCACACATCATCTGCTCAAGACATCCACAAACACACACAAAAATAAATAAATAAATAAATAAAATGCATTTCTAACCAATCAAGTGAATCCCAAACACTACTAATTATGATATCAATGTTGCACTCATAACCTTCTCTTTTTCTTTTAGATTAACCATAAAAAATTATTTCTTGATATTTTTAAGTTAGAAATTTATTACTGCTATCTAGGTCAAAACTTGTTAAGCAATACCCACCAAGATCAATGCAGCAGCTCCTCCCATCATAATTCCATATTTCAAGCGAACTCATTCTACCAACACCATTTTAAGTAGTTTTTCTCACCCACTGATCCCACAAGATTGGATGATACCAAAATAAAGGTTGCATCCAAGGGTTAGTCAGTGGGTGTCCAAGTGAGTTTTGTGCTACATGTTTCTGGGAGTAGAAATCTTCTTTTTTCTCTTTTTTTTTTCTTTTTTTTTTTGATGTAATTGAGTTAAAAAAAAATCTAACTCACAAATATTATTATTAATATACTTAGAGGTACATGCTAATGCAGTTACATATAGTTATAATGTGAGGGTTGGGAGCTAATTCTCGTCCATCATCAGAATTTTCTAGGCTTAGAGAGTCTAACGTCAGGTTGAAGACTCAACGAATCTGAATCGTGACAGTTCATAAACTACAGATTATAACTGCTCATGCTCTCGTGATTCTTGCTTTTCAGGAGTAGAAATCTTCTTTAAGTAGCATGAAAGTACATACTATTCAAACAGATCATCTGCGTCCAGATTAATAAGAAGTTAATACTGACTCCACTGCAAAGTATAGTATGAGGGATGGAGATTCCCACCTCCTTCATCCCATGAAGTCCATTTAATTTTCTGAACTAGCATCTCTCCTATAACACAAAAACTAAAAAGCCAAAGGGAAGGAATTAGAAATATATAATAAAGGGAATTGGACAGAATGATATTGAACATGAAGTGGTCACTCCAGAGAATACTAATCATCCATAAGCTTCATTATGTTTACTTCAATTATTATTGTTTTCATGAGCCAAGTAGATCATGCCAAAGCTTCTTTTGTCATTTTGTGGACCATTACGGCTTTCCGGCGTTAAGGCCCATGTCATAGCACGGATTGGTTTATAAACTTTCATATCACAATTCTATAGCTCCAAATGGATGAAGTGATCCTGTTTCACAAAACTATAAATGAATATATCAACTTGTTCAAAGCACTACTTAGAATCCACACATTTATATGTCCAACTTGCTCGACCTGTCGTTAGTGAGGCTTATGAGTTGATTCTTGGTTAAAGGCCTCGCATATCCGACCATGGTAGAAAATTTGCATCATTGGTCTCTTTATTGGGAAGCAAAAGGAGGTTGTTAGGAGATTCTGAACATTTTGGTTTCAT
>NC_025995.2:87886454-87906111 GCF_000442705.2 Elaeis guineensis
CTCTACCTACAGATCTTTCAGAAGCCAAACGACTTAGATGGATGGCCTCGCAATATATTAATGAATGGCCGATTTTATAAAAGATCATTTTCTCTTCCCTTACTGAAATGTTTGAGACCAGCAGATGCTGACTACGCACTCTGAGAAGTTCATGAAGAGATTTTTGAAAATCACTTGAGAGGTAAATCTTTAGCTTATAAAATTTTACGACAAGGATATTATTGATCCACTATGAAAAAAGATATCGCTGAACTTGTTCGAAGAGGTGAACCATATCAGAAGTATGCAAATATACAACATCAATCGGTCAGTCAGCTGACATCAATTATTGTACCATGATCCTTCGCACAATAGAGAATTGACATACTCGATCTTTTTCCCCTGATATTTGGTTAGAGAAAATTTATAGTAGTTGCCATTGATTACTTCACCAAATAGGTAGAAGCTGAACTACTGGTACAAATCTCTGAAAGTAAAATAGAAGATTTCATTCAGAAGTCGATCATATGCAGATTTGATCTACCACACACAATCTTCACTGACAATGATCGATAATTCGACAATCAAAACTTTAAAAATTTTGTACAAAATTTTATATTATGTACAAACTTACATCAGTCGGCCATCTACAATCCAACGGTGAAGTGGAGGTAATCAACCGAACAATCTTACATAGTCTCAAGACCAGACTGAATGAAGCTAAGGGCCTTTGGGTAGAAGAATTGTATCCGATCTTGTGAGCATATCGAACAACTCCTTGCATACCAACGGAAGAATCACCGTTCAACCTAACCTATGGAATAGAGATGATGATTCCACTTAAGATCGAATTACCATCAGCAAGGGTGGAACAGTATAATGAGCCAAGCAATTCAGAATGTTGAAGAGCCGATCTAGATTTGCTTTCAAAATCTGATAGCAAGCTCAAATTTAAATGACAGTATATCAATAAAGAATAGCCCGATATTATAATGCAAAAATTAAGCCGAAGGTCTTCCATTTAGAAGATTTGGTCCTAAAAAAGGCAGAAGTTTTAAAGCCTTTAGATCAGAAAAAATTGTCTCCAAATTGGGAAGGATCTGACAGAATAACTGAGATGCTTCGAACAGATACATATCGACTAAAAACTCTTGATGGAACAGCTATTCCTTAGACTTGGAATGCCGACAATTTGAAGATGTATTTTCGATAAAGCTGTTTACATGTACAATTCAGAATGAAATATTGAAATTCAGAGTCATGAAAGTTTCGATCAATTACATCTACAAAATGACATCAAGTCGATAAGTAATCGATCAATTTTTATCAGCTACATCTTCATTTTCCACTGTAAGAATCGATATATCGACTATATCTCAGTTTTTCACTATAAAAATTGACTCAAGTCGAATGACTACTTATGCCGACTTAGTTTTAACTATGCAAAATATTATGTCGATTCGATCTCGATCGAATCAAAAATACATCGACTTGACTACGGTCAGTCGAAAGATATTTGGCTAACTACCGTTTATCAAATATCTAGACATACCAATTTGACTACGGTCAGTTGAAGGATATTTAGCTTATCACCATCTATCCAAATATCTAAAAGATAAGGTATGTCGACTGATATTTGACTAACAGACAAACTCTACTACAGTTATTTCTAAACATCTGATTCACCAATGGGTAATCGATTATCCGACTATAATTCCACAACATTGAAAGTACAAAGAGGAAAATATCAAAAAGAGTTTGTACTTAAATTTTTTTTTTCATTCATTAAAGAAAAGGTTACAAAAATTGGACCAAAGTTCGATTACAATATTTTTCTAATTACCAAAAGAAAAAAATGCTACATCAATCACCAGTCAATTTCTTCATCTTCCTGCTCCGATACAGCTTCGGTAGTTAGAGCAAGTCTTGGTGCAGTTGGTGCATCTTCTTCTGTCGATGCGACGCCCTCTTCAGTAGCTTCTTCTTTCGAATTAAGAGGAACGATGCTGCTCAAGTCCAAGTCCGGATATAATTTTTTGATCGCATCTCGACCATCCTCGTATATGATGTAGTAGGAAGTGAATCCTCCTTCGAGAATCTCTTTCTTGAATTCTTTTGAATTTTTGAAGTTCTTGACAGCCAGACTCAGGGTATCTCTCGTCGACTCAGCTTCATCCTTCGCAGAGGACGATGCTGACTCAGCTTCATCCTTCGCAGAAGCCGACTTAGCATCGGCCAGTGCCAGCCTCTCTAGGGTGGCCCGATGTCTTCCACGCTCCGCTTCCATCTCTTCAATACATCCATCCCTCTCGTTCCAGAGCTGATGGATGGTATGCTTCTTACTCCTGATCTGAGATTCGAGAGATGTGATATTCTGACAAGCCGACTCGAGCTCGACTTTGGAGGACTGTAAGTCGACCATCATACTAGAGATCTCCTCCTAAAGTTTCTTCTCTCGTTCAGTTGTCGTCTGGAGTTCTTTGACGGCAGCAGTCTTTTCGGTTGTGATGGCCACCACCTTGTCCATTCATGATCGACGAAAGTCAGCGATCTTTCGATATCTGCTCTCTAAAGTGTGTGTATCATGCGCCTATTGAAAATAGAAGATAAGTCAAGTCAGATTTTTTTTTTTTAATAAAGAAGGAATGTTGGAAAATTATCCTAAGTATCGTCGGGTAGAAGGAGGAGAACATTTTGAACACCATCCGATTCTTCCTGTTCTCCCTACCGATCGGGAAAAGAGTAGCTTCAATGAGTCATCTGGCCCATGATGGATTGGCCAAGGCTGACTCACCTTCAGAAATCTTGATGTCGAAGAGTGTGGGAAGGCCCACAGACAATCCATCATCGATCGAAGTGGCCGGCACCTTCCCTCGATCCCTAATCGATGGTCACATGCTTGAGACTATCGGAAAGTCAGTGCTTGACTTTTAGCGAAAATTTTATGCAGGGGCAAAATGGTAATTTTAAAACTTTTTCAAAATTACTATTTTACAGTAGAATTATTAATTAATCTCATTAATTAATACTAATTAACCCTACACTAGGATCTAAATATGATACAACAGCATGCATTTAAATTTGAAATTCAAATTTGAATCAGTAAACCTTTTACAGTACTATGTTCAGAACACATCACCTTTTGCGGGTAGTTGATCACCGCAATCTGATCACCGTCAGGGGGCTCTGATCGTTACATCACAGCCACACAAATGTCTGGCCTCTGCAGATCATCCACACGAAGCTCCCGTCTGATCAGCTCCTCACGAATGCTAGTTCGTGATTTCACCCTTTTGATGGCAGATGTTGATCGAACTCCTTCGATCAATGTGTGCCGACTCCTCGGATGCTTCAGATCATTTGCACAATTTTTTGAGAGGCTGATGGATCTTTCCCTGAAATTTGGTGGACTCACGACACTCGTGGCACACCAATCTCACTTCCCAAACCCTAGGTAGAAACCCTAGGGTACACACTAGAAACCCTGCGCTCAATTTTCTTTCTTTTCTTTCTTTTTCTCTCGGAAGGTTTTGGACCTTCACCTTGTGTACAAACTTTCCTCACACCCCAAAGTTTCTCTCCTAAAATTTTTATGCACGTCCCACCTTTCTCCTCTTTTTAAAACAACGTCGAACGTGTCTTATCCGCATGAGAGGATAAAGATAAGTGGTTGCACATTTGAATTCAAATCAAATTTGAATTCAAATGCAAAACCAACTCATCCCTATCCACTTGTGCATGAGAAGAGAAGGGGCGTGAGTTGATTTGTCCATGGAGAGTTTACATGAGAAACATTTTCTCGTATAAAATATGGGGCGCACAAGATAAGACCACGGTGCATGGATTAGTTGGTTGCTCATTCAAATTCAAACTTTCTTTTGAATTTGAATGGCCAACCAACTTATTTTTATCCAGATATTTGGCGCACAAGGGTGGGTGTGGGATGGATTATGCGTGGAGAAAATGTATGAGAAGTTGCTTCTCGTGAATTTAAATATGCACAGAAGAAGTGAGGTGGCGCAGGGAGAAAAGTCAAGGTGGTTTGAACCTAATTGAGCCAACCTAATCTAAATAGGTTAAGCACAATTAGAATAAATTAAATCCAACTTAATTAAGCTTAATTAGGCTCAATAAAATCTTAATCAAATCAAAAATTAACTAAACCTAATCTCTGATCAAATCAGGGACTAAACCACCTTAGCAATTAGGTCAACATTTAACCTAATCGGGTCAATCCAAACTGAATCCAATTCAATTGGACTTGATCCAAAAATAATTACTCAATCAAATTGAGTTAATTAGCGATCAAATCACTAATTAAACCTCTCATAAATATTGAGTCCAAATTCGATGGGCAATCAGGCATCAGAGACCATCGATATGAAACCCTAATCAAAGAGTTCAAATTTCAAATTTAAAATTTAAAATTCAAAAATTTGACCCCGGTACTCAAAATGTGCGAAACTCATGATAAGAGAATCCTAATTCTCAATCATAGAGTCCCAGACACATAAGACTCATAATCAGCCATCTGATCAGAAAGGAACCACTAATGTGTGTGACCCCGCAGGTTCGAACCTAAGTCGGTAGCACATGAACCAATTCCTGTACTAATCGAAGTGACCATCTAGCAATGGTACCCGATGACCGGATAGATCGAATAATCACAATCGCAACATTCAGAACCTACGTGAATATGGTTACCGTATAATTCATCCCTTTTGACCCCTGTGTTTAGGACGACTCAGGGTTAAACTGTCAACCCTGATGATATCATCCGAATCGTGCTCAACTCAATTAGTCCTGTGACTCCTCACTAGGACTACCCTGGCCAAGGTTTTGCTAAATTGAAACATGACTGTACACAGCTCCTAAACTGGAGTGGTCAATCCCATCTTGACACACACACCGACAAGTCAAGTACTTGACTACACCCAGCAGCCTTCCGTCATTGAATTAAAAATTCAGGTAGTCCAGTGCCTAAGTGCAGTGAGTTGCTTGCAAGTCACCGTGGCGGTCTCAGGTCGGAGGGACATTTATACCCATATCCCATCGGAGCAAATCTTGACAGCAGAAATAGCTCCGGAGTTGGTCACGTTCAGTGCAGATGTACCATTACATCTCACCTGTATGCTATACCAGTGTCTCCACACTCTTTGGTTATGAGGACAACCAACCCATATGGCACACAACGACCTATGCTCGAAAAACATTATCGTCCTTGGTAACAACGTATCATTTGGTTGCGAACATGTTTAAGGACTAAGCGATAAATCCTCCTTTGTCGAGTCTAAATAGTCCTAAGGACTTCACCACAACACAGGAGTTCATTAGAAGATGAAACATTTGTGATGAAAAAATACCAAAATAACTTTTATTTATTTATAATTCATGTACTAATACAAAAGGAGCACAACCGTCAACAGGCTGACGATTGGCTTTGGGACACTATTCCCAACAATCTCTCACTTGACCTAAAGCCTATCGGTGCAGTATCTAATACCCATCTTCGACTTGTAGTCGTTGAACTCCTTCACCGCAATGGCTTTAGTGAATGGGTCGGTCAGGTTCTCCTTCCCGTCGATCTTCTGAAGGTCGACGTCATCTCGATCCACGATCTCCCGGATGAGATGGTAGCGACGCAGAATATGCTTCGTCCGCTGGTGTGCCTTTGGTTCCTTCGCCTGAGCAATGGCTTCAGAGCTGTCGCAGTAGAGCAGAACTTGACCAACAAGGGAGGGTGCTACTCCGAGCTCGATGATGAATTTTCTCAGCCACACTGCTTCTTTGGCAGCATCTGATGTAGCAATATACTCCACCTCGCATACTGAATCAGCCACAGTGTGCTGCTTGAAACTCTTCCAGCAGACAGCCCCACCATTAAGGGTAAAAATAAATCCTGACACACTCTTGCTATCATCACGATCAGACTAGAAACTAGAGTCTGTAAATCCTATAAGTCTCAAGTCTGATTCACCATATATAAGCCACTGGTCTTTAGTATTTCTTAAATACTTCAGGATGGTTTTAACAACCTTCCCGTGATTCTCTCCTGGATCAGATTGGTATCTACTCACTACCCCTAGTGAGTATGCCACATCTGGTCATGTACATGTCATGGCGTACATGATAGATCCCACTGCCGAAGCATATGGAATCCTACCCATACGCTCTCTCTCTTAAGGTGTTGTCGGACAATCCCTCTTCGAGAGAGAATTTCCATAGCCTATCGATAGATAGCCTTTCTTGAAATTTTTCATGCTGAACCTTTTCAGCATAGTATCAATGTACGTGGACTGGGATAAACCAAGCAATTTTTTGGATCTATCCCTATAGATCCTCATCCCTAGGATGTAGGAAGCTTCTCCCAGATCCTTCATGGAGAACTGTGACGATAGCCAAATCTTTATTTCCTGTAATGCAGGGACAAGTCAAGTACTTGACTACACCCAGCAGCCTTCCGTCATTGAATTAGAAATTCAGGTAGTCCAGTGCCTAAGTGCAGTGAGTTGCTTGCAAGTCACCGTGGCGGTCTCAGGTCGGAGGGACATTTATACCCATATCCCATCGGAGCAAATCTTGACAGCAGAAATAGCTCCGGAGTTGGTCACGTTCAGTGCAGATGTACCATTACATCTCACCTGTATGCCATACCAGTGTCTCCACACTCTTTGGTTATGAGGACAACCAACCCATATGGCACACAACGACCTATGCTCGATAAACGTTGTCGTCCTTGGTAACAATGTATCATTTGGTCGCGAACATGTTTAAGGACAAGCGACAAATCCTCCTTTGTCGAGTCTAAATAGTCCTAAGGACTTCACCACAACACAGGAGTTCATTAGAAGATGAAACATTTGTGATGAAAAAATACCAAAATAACTTTTATTTATTTATAATTCATGTACTAATACAAAAGGAGCACAACCGTCAACAGGCTGACGATTGGCTTTGGGACACTATTCCCAACATTGACTGCACCCGAGAATGTTTTGCTGGAGGAACAGCTGGCACAGCCACAGATTGCTCCGATTCGACAGCGACTTTCAATCCAACCCGAACCCCCACTGATGGAGCTGCCGATGGTTCTACTGTAGCTTCTTCATCTCTCATAGTCCCAGCTTCAGCAGACGGTGCCTCAGTCGAAAGAAGCATTGTCGAACCTCAGTCGAAGGAAGTATTGTCAGGGTCGATAATGCTAGGACCGGCTCGGGGGCTGCCTCCGACAGAATGTCAGAGTCCCTTGCCGGTTCCGATGGAAGATCAACTTGACTCTTCCTCGAAGGTCGGGAAGATCCAATGTCGGTCACTGCCCTCTTCTTGGTAGCAGGCGAACGGATGTCACCAGCCGACACTTGTGCCTTGGTCTGCATAGCTGCAGTCAAAAAAAAAGATCAGTACAAAGTTCAAAAACTGATAGAAGAAAAAATGAAATGATCGACTATGTTATATCTAAAAAAGTTATCGAACTAAGTCTGGCATTATAGAGAGCTTGTTCGGTCATCAGCTCTCGTTACGGTGAAATTTTCATGTCTTTCAGTCGGAGGAAGTCTTCCCGACCAACGGCATCCAGTCGACTATTCTCGTTGGGGTTAGTTCTCGGATCGCCCCAGCACGAAGGAAAGCCCTAAGGAGAAGAAGAAGAAATAAAAAAAAAATGATTCTTCCATCCATAGATGGACAATAGAAGATCGGAGATGAAAGAAAAATCTTTTCTTGGATTGAAGAACCACCAACCCTTGACCTTAGGATGAGGACGAAGGACAAAAAAAGATCGAAAGAGAGAAGGATGAGGATCACTCGGGATAAGCTGACATAATAAAGTAAAACTGATAATCAGCTGGATAGAATTTGGAGCCAATTGAGCAGGACAGAGACTATAGTAATCAAGAAGATTTCGAACGAACTCTAGATTCGAAAATCAAAGATCGGCCCGAATGTCCTCAACATAAAATACAACTTGATCCGGAGGAGGAGAGTTCACTCGACTGTCTGAACCAGGAGCGAAAAGCTGATATTCTCTGAGATACGGTATTGTTCTCGGAGTCGCTCAACATGGGGCCCAGATAAGAAAGAAACTTTTATTTTCAGACCTGAAGGAGAATCGTCGGTCAGATTCTCTGACCGACTATCCCGAGAAGATGAAGCCTTCTTACTTGCCATTGAAAATGGAGAACTAAAGAAGAAAAAAAAAACCCTAGAAGAAGAAAAACCCTAAAAGAAGGAAAACCCTAAGAGAGGGAAAGGAGAACTCGACCTGAAGTCAAAAGATGATGCAAAGAACGAAACTCGGACGCACCTAACACTAGGGCAGCAGAACTTTCTCTTATAGAGGAAAGTGACAAATGTAAAAGTAAAGTTTAGATGAAAGCGACTTTATATATATAGGACCCCTCAATGGTCCGAATGAAATTAGTTAAATCAGGATCTCTTCAGATGCCGACACGTGACGACATCAAGACAGACTATTGATCAGATGGTTCGATGCACCTACTTTCGAATCATGCCACCTCATCATTATCCGCATGAACAGCTCAGAGCTAATGATATTTGGACAAGTGGCCAAGATCTACTCAAATCATTCGGATTCTTCGAACACCGAATTATTTTCTCGAAATGACATCCCAATGATGATCTCGTAGATATTGAAACAACAAAATAGCTGGAGACCTCTCATATTTAAAAAATCATTAATGCTAGCAGCCAAATCGAGGCTTGAAGCAGTACATGATGTGACAACTTTCTTTGCCCAATGTGATAGGCCACGTGACAATATGCACATCAGGCCACCTTGAACTTGAGAGTGAGGGACAATTATTGGGATAATTCAACTGTCCCCCAATTCTGACTCTAGATCGACCTCATAAACATAATATGCTGACTAACAATCAGTTGATCGACCAACAGTCAGCTATTGTCAGCCATCAACGGACAATCACGATAACTCGATTAATATCCGACTGATGACCATCGGCATATCAGAGTTATCGACCGATGCTCATTCGGATCTCTACGACTACCGACATATAGTCGGCTTATTTTTCCATGATCACATAATGTCGGAATGTGCAGAATTCACGTGTCTAACTGTTATAAATGGTTATCAACTACGTGTCATGATTATTAATGGGCATAAATAGTCCTTTAACTCTATGGCTCGATAATTGGGGTAATTGTCCTTTAGTGCCATAAAAAGCGAGACCATGTGCTTGATGGTTACATCTGAATCACCTATAAAAAAGAGGTAAATAAACAGTATTGGTAAAATACTTTTGGACTGAGACTCTGTCATATTCAAAATTCTTATATGCTGTTCACCACTTCCTACTAACTTAAGTATTGAAGGGTTTCCGCCGGACACAATTCTGATCAGTGTAGACATTGTTTTGCAGGTGCTCTTCACCGACGACAGAGCAGTAGGAGATTGGCCGCAACAGATATATTTCGGCAAATAGACTTCTTCTTCTATGTTTCAAATCAAATTAGGTGTCGGAATCCTCATCTAACATGGTCATTCCTATCTTGCTCTTCTTCAAGCTCTGAGGTCAGCAATGAGCCCAAGTCGACCTCACTGATCTGGTCAGAAGCTTCGCTAGTCATGCTAGCTTGGTGGCCGGACTTCAATAGCAACAAAAATTATTTTAAGTCATTCCAAGTCATTTCCTAAGCTATCCAACCTTGGTCATTAAAAGTACGTTGTGTAGTGGCCTTATTTGTATTTTTTGGACAATCATGATCCAATTGTTAGGCTACCACGGTTTGTGCATTTTTCTCTTCCTGATCACTCCCCTTTTCTTTTTTGTTTTTTGTTCCATAATGCCCTTTAACATTTTTTTCTAAAAAATATATTATTGTAGCGCATTATCAACATTTCCTGAAGTATACTGACTAGAATTCTTCCAAACAATTTTCTTGTGATTGAATCCCTTGGAGAATTCTAGCAACTTTTATTAGATGAATGTGGACATGTAATTTTGTCCTTTAACCTAATGACAGGAGGGTCCGTTTCCTTTTAAGTCTAAGACTGCCAACAGTGGCAAAATTTAAGTGATCATTACTAACTTTCTTTTGAGACCGAGAAAAGTTCCCATCCAGATTGACAGTGTTGTTTTTTTGGTAGCGGAATGCCAAGTCGGCAACAAGAAAAAGGTACGAATCTTCTTTTTTCTATAAAAAAAGGGTGACAGAGGATCCTCTGTTTTTGCTTCACACATGACTCAAGCGTGGGGGAAGAACAATAACGTTAGGCACAAGGTTGCGAAATTGATTACGTGTGAAAGAATTTAAACCTCCGGCCATCCACGAGGGCCGCAATGCCTCAGGAGAATTCCTCCTTTTTAAATGGAGTCTCCAATAATTCCAACCTGGCTTCCGGAAGAGGAACCACCAGCAATCTTCTTTCAAATAATTAAACAAATCATGCACTCGTATCTTCCATGTGTGTGGGTTGCCATTAGCTGCTAATCAAATGAGAAAATTAAAAGGATGTTTGATTGGGGAGAATGGAGGTTTGAAATCAGAATCGAAATGGATGATTTTCATTCCAACCGTTTGGTTAGAAGGAATCTCGTTTCGAATAAAAATGGTCCAATCTATATAAAACTCAATTCCTACTTTTCCCTATGGATTTAAATTTTCATTCTAATTTTAATTTCGATTTCGATTTCGATCATAAATCAGTACTTCGGGGGATTTGACCATTTCAATTCTGATTTCAAGCTATTCCAATTTCAATTTTGATCGCAAAGCAAGCACCCCATAAAATTCTACAAAAGAGAAAAGCCAACCAAAGAGATTATGATTACTATATATTTGTACATGATTCAACAAGTAAGAAAAAAAAAATGCATATCTCATGGAGACACACATGCACACGCAAATAAATATTGGCATGTGCACATGAGATCGAGATTGATAGATGGATTGGTTGATTGATTGATCGATTTATTCATCTATTGATTGATTGATTGATAGATGATTGATGGATAGATAGATAAAGAGTATTTTTTTAAAAAAAAATCATATTATTATGCATATATAATAGAAGATCAAATATTTGCTTTCATGATTTCACTTAGTTTTGGACTCTTGGGTGAGAAATGATATTAGTTAGGGAAGCCGTGGAGACAGAAAATCCTGGTGGTTGGCTTTTCCCTTTCTCTTTCCGAGGATTAAAATGGTTCAACCTACTTTATTTCTATTATTATAATGTTAACGCTGAGAAACCTGACTTCAACTCGAAGGAACTCCACCTAAAAAATTCTAATTCATCTCAAATTTGGGCCCTTTTCTACGATGCTTCCCGTTTCCCTTTGAAAAGTTGTCCCTCACGTGTCAAGATATTGGATAGCAGCATTTTAGACTCATTCTCTCCATCTCTTTCTCACTTTGTCTTACAGATTTAATTAAGATAGACCGTATGCCTAGACTTGCTTAGTGAAACTTGGTGGTGGATTTAGGATTAGCCAAGATTGCACGAGGAGCACCCGTGGTAGGTCGTTCCAGGGTCGGTCAAGTCCATATTCTTTAATAATATAATTTGATGTACCTTTGATACCTAGCCCAACTTTGATGTGACATAAAATAACAAAAACATTTTTCATCACACCATGAAAACAAAAGGAGAGTCCGATTGGAGTCCACATGGAACCCATTGATGTCCAAAAATGGGCTAGATATAGGTTCTTATATTTGCATTAAAAAAATACATGTAGGTTCTTGTAGTCCAACAAAATACCCTCCACTAAGTCTCATAAAAGTGAAAAGAGTGTCGCTCTGTAACGTAGCTAAAAAGAAGATGATGAATTAGATTTTTAAAATTTAAATAAATATATATAATTATAAATTTATGTAATAAAATGTTTGTGAGAGAATTGTGACATGTATGTGCAAATATGAATTCAGAAGAAATTGATGCAAGATAAAAAAATATATAATATAATAAATATAAGAATTTTATTATGGTTCGATACTAATTTCAGCATCTACTTTTACTCCCTAAGCCATTTTTTTTGAAAACTTCAATATAATTTTTTCAAGATTGGTTTGATTATTTTGATCAGGCTCATAATCAAATCTAATTGATTTTTTTAGAAATCAACCACAAATCAGCTCAATTAAGCATTCCCTAGGCTTAACTACAGTACACAATCTAATTTAAAACTTGGATGGATCTTTTTGTTAGGTTTCAATACCTTGAAACTTGTTATAACAAAAAAGATATAAGAATACAATCAAAGCAAATATAATAAACAAAGCTTCCTATAGGGCGGTTGAAATTTCAATGAAGCATATGTGAGAAGTTGTGTAGGCTCTTCTTTAATGCTTTAGAGGCTTCACTTGAATGATTGTAGTCAATACTTTTGAAATTAGAAGGATGTGCTCTTGAATGCTCTCACTAAATACTCTTTCTCTTTTTTTTTTTTTTTCCTTAATTTTTCTTCTCTTTTTATGTTTCCTAATTGATTTCAAGGTTCATGTACTTCTAAAATTGGCTGGAACAACTCTATTAGACGTTAGAGGGGCAAAACTGCCTATTAGGATGACAAAAATTAGTTAGAAGCTCGTGGAAATATCAGCCGTTTGAAGTGTCAAGTATAAAGTGGTTGACTCGTATTCTTTTAGGATCAACTTTGTTTCTTCTCGGGTTGACTCAAGAAAGTATTAATTTTCATTGCTTTTTATGTTTCATGTAAGACCACTCTAGAGTCAATTTGTTTGATCTTAAGCCAGCTCATTTGATCTTGGATCGGCTCTTGCTTGGCAGGTGCTCACTCTTGAACTGCTAGTGTGAGAACCCATGAAAGCATATATTTCGTTCCACATAGGTTATTCATTGGGAAGATCTCGAGTATTTATATAGTACCAAAGAATCTAAATAATATCTTCTAGCTAGTCTTTTTGGATGGGATCCTAATTTATTGTAAATGATATCAGAGTAGATCTGGCCCATAACTCATATGGACTAGGGGGTTATTGTAGCATGAGTTCATTGGGCTGACTATGGCTCGATGGTGATATTTATGAATAGATGCATAGATTTGACCCTTACTTGATGAGGATGCTAGAGTTTAAATGGGGAAAATATGTGAAGACCTGTGCGGAATGTATTTATAGTCCCACATCGATTATTCACTGGAAAGTCCTTGGATACTTATATAGGGTCAAGGAATCTAAATAATACTTTCCAACTATGAAATTCTGGATTGCTACAATTAAGGTCAAATTGTAGATCAACTATTTTTTATGGTATTTTATCTTTTATTTAAGACTGTTCTAGGGTTGACTTAGTTGAACCTATGGTCAACTCGAAAAAATGTGCCAGTTTTCTCCAACACGTTAGGTCAATTTGTGAATTTCCAAGGTCAACTCCTAAAGCCATTTAGAAACACAATCTTGTGTTTATGCCTGTGGGCATTCAAGGGTCGGCTTCTCATGGCTTAAAGTCGACTCCTCTACCGCAATACCTTGAAAATAGTTGTTTCAGTCCTTCCAACTTAAGCATTTTAAGTTGATTCTTTCTTCATTTTATTAGGTCATTTTGTGTTCATTTTACACTACTGTATGCACACTTAAATACTCCAAAAATACACAATGAGCAACCCTGAACTTAAAAATTTTGTATCATCAAAATCATAATTTTTATGTCAACACAACAGAGTGCTAAATGCATGGGTCCAAAAGCTTTCCACAAGGACATTGAAATATTAGTAGTTGTATTCAAGATCTTATTCTTGCCATTTGTATGAATGGTTTAAAAAACTAATGCAAAAATTTAAGAGTTTTCGTTGTGGCAAAATGAAAATATCTGGAAATTAAAAATTTTAAAGATCAGCAATTGGCACTTGAAATGATCACACCTATATGCTTTGCAATTAGAGACTTTAGATTTGATTTTGGATTGTATCTGCCGGAAAAATTGGACCTTGCGATTGTAGCATGCATGGATCTCTCTCTCTCTCTCTCTCTCTGTCAAAAAATTTTTTTTTAAAAAAATCTACTTTGATTCACCTCCTTCACAAAACTTCTACATAAAACTTTTTGCTAAAAAATAGAATGCAATGCGATAAAGTAAGCTATATTCTAGCTTTAGGAAATCTAGCTATTAGGTTTATATAACCATTTCTATCAGATAAAAATGGAATTTAGAAGCATTACGGCCTTTATAAATGAAATGAGTATGTGTAATCTACTTAAATTCAAGATTTTGATAGGATTTGCTCACATGTCCATGCTTGCTTTCTCAAGGTTAAATAAATTATACCTTACAAATTGTGAACATTATCAGGCTAGGCTACATGGATGAGAAGAGTATGTATAGGTTACTCAAATCCAAGATATAGAATTTGGGCACCATGGCCATGGTTGCTTTTTTTGAGGTTAAAAAGATTATACGATGCAAATTGTGAACATCATCAAACTAGGCTACAGCCGAGAAATTGAAGCTTTTGCTGCTTAGAGGTTTCATGTTCAATCCCTGGCTAGTTGCTCATTGCTACTTTCGTTTTTGAAGAAGATATATAAATTAGCAAATAGGTGGGTATGGAGAAAGATGATTGCGGCAAAGCAGACTCTAACAAGATGTAAATAAATAAATATAGTATTATATTTTTTTAAAGATTTTGTATATAAATAAATGTATTTCCATCGCTTTCTATATATGCATATTCCATTTCCATGTCCATGCTCATGAAGCACAAAAAGTCTTTTAAAACGGTAGTATATCCTCGGCTTCCTAAGCTAGAAGAATTGATCATAATGATGCTGTATTTTTAGTTTAGAAAAAAAAAAATAGGGATACCCCTCAAAGTAGGGTCTATCAAAGAAATGCCGTCTCGACTTTAAAAAATTCTAAACTGATCTTTTAATATTTCAAACTATTTTTATTATGGAAGAGACCCGTCAATCAAAATCAATCCTCCATAGGAGCATGTCCAAGATGATATGGTGAGGTCACACCAGTTATGAGCTCATACACCACCCATATGGCCAGCTGCATAGGAGAAATTTGCACCTGATATCCATAACTAACAACCTCAATGTGGGAGAGTGAGAGAGATTCCTCTCATGATGGAGGTCAGAACGTTACCTAAAGGCTTGCAGAGCTAGGTCTAACGAACACAGATTATGGCTAGCGATCTATAGGCTCAACTTCTGTATAAAAGAGATATGAAGGGGGTCCTAATCAATCTAATAAAGTGACATATTAATTAGTTTAATAATTGATTATAATTGTGATTTGGGTCATGCCATTTGCAGGTAATTGAGTCAGGTCACATTTAATTTGGCTTAATCATATTTTAAGAGTTAAATCAATTGGAAATGGTTAAGTTTTGCTCAACAAGAAGGCTATCCGGAGGTATTAGGGCCTTTCATCAGAATCAAGCTCCATCTCAAAGCAGAAGAGCCCAATCAAACAACCAATGGATCCCACATCTCCTCCTTGTTGGCGCCATCAGCCTAAAAAAGAAACCAAGAGTGAAGGATCCAAATTAGGTAGTAAATCTCTCTCCTCCAATCGACCACTGATGTGCCCAGGCCTAAATAACTATCTTGTGTAGGTAAGAATAAAGGTTGGAGCACAGAAAAAGAGAAAAAAAAATAAACCTTTGAAATCTGATTGATAAGAAAATCGTCACAATCAGATCACAAAGGGGTAGAATGCCACACTCAAGAAAAGAAGAATGTGAGTGATAAGTTCTAGGGTTTATAACTCGCCACTAACACACAGGGGTTAGATAAGAGAAATCAGCAACACTCATTTTCATTCATTGAAATCTGATTTGAATACATAAGTCGCCTCCTTTTATATAGATAAGAGAGGAAACATAAGACAAATTCAGTAAATGGAAGGAAATAACCAAATTTGATTCTCATAGAAATGATGGTGGCTATATCTTGCTACAAAGAAAATGATAGTGGCCGTATCTTGCTACTATGAAAATGATGGTGGCTGGAGATCATGGTGAATTAGGAAGAACAAAATAACTTTGGCTGCATCTTGCTACTATGAAAATGATGGTGGTTGGAGATCATGGTGAATTAGGAAGAACAAAACAACCTTGATTGCGTCTTGCTATTATGAAAATGATGGTGGCTGGAGATCATGGTGAATTAGGAAGAACAAAATAAACTTCTAAACTCGGTCCTTTTTTCAAGCAATAATTTCTTTCAAATTCCTGCCAAATCTGATTCGCACCACATCATGCTTCTACACATGTGAGTAAAATCATCAATTTGGCTCTTGGATCCATATATGGCATGTGATCATCTCTTTTTTCATGATGGTACACATCATTTTTTCCTTGTTGAGTAGGATTTGCCCTCAAATCCAAGTCTTCCTCATCATCCAAACTATCCTCCAAGTAAGGAGAAAGATCTCGAACATTGAATGTAGCGGACACATTATAGTCACCAGGCAATTCAATCTTGTAAGCATTGTCATTCACTTTCTCAACAACTCGGAATGGACCATCAGCACGCGGCATGAGCTTAGATTTTCTTTGGTTTGGAAATCGTTCTTTGCGAAGATGTATCCAAACAATCACCTGGAGCCAAACGAACTTGTTTTCTTCTTCTGTTGGCTGTCTTCTCATAAGCTGCATTCTTCCTCTCAATCTGCTCCTTGATGCTCTTATGCATGGACTTAACCAACTCAGCTTTCTTCTTCCCATCCATACAAACTCTTTCGCTGATTGGAAGTGGTGCCAAATCAAGTGGGGGTGATAGGATTAAACCCATAAACCACTTCAAAAGGAGAATGCTTAGTAGTGCTATGAATACTACGATTGTAAGCAAACTCAACATAAAGCCAAATACTCATCCCAATTCTTCATATTCTTGTTAACAACAGTGCGAAGCAAAGAAGAGAGGGTATGATTTACCACTTCGATCTGACCATCGGTTTACGGGTGGTAAGTCGTGCTGAAGAGCAATCTAATACCAAGCTTCTTCCATAAGATCTTCCAAAAGTAACTCAAGAACTTAACATCTCGATCAGACACAATACTCTTTGGTACACCATGCAGATGTACTATCTCTTGAAAATAATTCTGCAACATGTGAAGCATCATCGATTTTGTGGCATGGCACGAAATGAGATATTTTTGAGAATCGATCCACAACCACCAGAACCGAATCCTTCTTTGGTACCAAACAGAGCTGGTACTGAACATGGGCTCATAGACTCCCTCACATAACCCTTCTCCAAAAGATCCGCAACTTGCCGCTGCAACTTCTTGGCCTCCTCGGGATTGCATCTATAGGCTGGTCTATTTGGAAGGGCAAACTCTGGAATGAGATCAATCTGATGCTCGATCTCTCTGATTGGTGGCAATCCTTTTTGGTAACTCTTTCGGAAATACATCTGTAAATTCCTCCAAGATCTCCTTCATTTGCGGTGGAAGGGAGACTTCTTCACTTGGAACCTGCTTAGCTACAAGAACAAAAATAATATCATGGTTAGTCAAAACTTGCTTCACTTCCCCCTTGTTGGCAAATAGATTCTCTTTCTTGCCCTTTTCAATCACAAGCTGATCCTTCTGGACCTGTTGTGGGCTAAGTGGTGCCAACACTATATTCTTTCCATTCTTGGCAAATGAATAGGTATTTTTGAAGCCGTCATGAATAGTCCTCCGATCGTACTGTCAAGGCCTTCCCAAAGAAGATGGCTGGCTTTCATAGGAACCACATCAAAAACAACCTTATCTTTGTAGGACTTGCCAATAGAGAAAGGTACTACAACCTGCTTTGTAACCTTCACATCACCATCGTCAGTAAGCCATTGCAATCTATAGGGACGGGGATGCTTCATAGTCACCAAAAATTAAGTTTTTCTACCCAAAATAGTAGAAGCCACATTGGTACAGCTACCTCCATCAATGATAACACCACATACCTTATCATGGATGGTGCACCTGGTATGGAAGATATTTTCGCGCTGCTCATCATCCACTTTGGCTTGTAGGTTCGGGGTTGCGACGAATAACCAACAGCTCTCCTTCATCTGCAAAACTCCACATAATCTTCTTTTACCTCTTCCAAAATAGCCTCATCTTCACTTTCAATTTCTTCTTGTGACTCCCGAATGAACATCACCCTCTTGTTTGGACATTCAGAGGCTATATGACCGTAACCAAGATACTTGAAATACTTGATATCTCGATTCGTCTGGAGGTTGTGAATTCCCACCTCTTTTTTTTTGGCCGCATCTTGTGACTTGCTTGCTAGAATCACCTTTTTCTACTTGTTTTGGCACCACCTTATGGGACCATGGTGATAACGAAGATGAGTTGGTAGTCTTACTTGGCTTACTTGCACCACGCTTGCGCTGTCTCTCCACTTTAACAGGAAGTTTGATCACATCGTCAAGGAAACATAAGATTGCAACTCCACCGTATCAGCAATCTCCTTATTCAAGCCTCCTAAGAACCTTGTAATGGTCTGTTCTTGAGGTTCTCGCAAATCGCATCTCATCATCAAACATCTCAAATTCTTTGACATAATCCTCAAACACACATCTCCCCTTGTCTCAAACTTTGTAACTTGATGTACAGCTCCTGCTTATAATATTGAGGGACAAATCGCTTCTCCATGATCCACTCATAAGCCTCCAGTTTTTGGATCTCCTCTTCTCTATCTCCTACGCTGAGCTTCACATTCTATCTTCCCACCAAAGATTAGCATAATCAGTGAATTCAAGGGCAGCAAGTTTATATTTTTTTTACCTCAGAATAGTCTTGACATTTAAAGACCTTCTCCACACATTGCACCCATTCCAGATATTCTTCGGTGAGCTGGTTCCTTTAAAGGATGGGATCCTCATCTTAATATTGTCTCCCGAACTTCTTTGTTGCCGCTTGGCTTTGCCATGGGTGTTCCTCCACACCATCATCATCCTCGGGTTTTGTCATATTCCTCTTCATCATTGCGATCACTCGTCGTGGTGCTGGATGGCCATGCCGCTGTGGTGGTGGGCGGAAGTATTGCCAACCGCTCAAACGCTTGTGTTAGGCGATTGAGTTGCTCCATCATCTCTTCTTGACACCGCTTGGAGCCCCATAATCTGAGCTTGTTCCAGACTCATGTCTCTAGGAAATGATAGGGGCCTCGTCTCCTCCAGACATGATTTAGGATGTCAAACACTCCCTCAGGCTTCTGATACCAAACTGATGGTGCCCAGGCTAAATAACTATCTTGTGTAGGTAAGAATAAAGGTTGGAGCACAGAAAAAGAGAAAAAAAAAATAAACCTTTGAAATCTGATTGATAAGAAAATCGCCACAATCAGATCACAAGGGATAGAACGCCACACTCAAGAAAAGAAGAATGTGAGTGATAAGTTCTAGGGTTATAACTCGTCCACTAACACATAGGGGTTAGATAAGAGAAATCAGCAACACTCATTTTCATCTCATTGAAATCTGAATTGAATACATAAGTCGCCTCCCTTTATATAGATAAGAGAGAAAATATAAGATAATTCAGTAAATAGAAGAAATAATCGAATTTGACTCTCATAGAAATGATGGTGGCTATATCTTGCTACAAAGAAAATGATAGTGGCCGTATCTTGCTACTATGAAAATATGGTGGCTGGAGATCATGGTGAATTAGGAAGAACAAAAATAACTTTGGGCTGCATCTTGCTACTATGGAAATGATGGTGGTTGAGATCA
>NC_025995.2:87906211-88039303 GCF_000442705.2 Elaeis guineensis
GTGTAGCGAAAATTTAGTGCAGGGGCAAAATGGTAATTTTAAAATTTTTCAAAATTACTATTTTACAGCAGAATTATTAATTAATCTCATTAATTAATACTAATTAACCCTACACTAGGATCTAAATATGATACAACAGCATACATTTAAATTTGAAATTCAAATTTGAATCAGTAAACCTTTTACAGTACTGTGTTCAGAATACATCACCTTTTGCGGGTAGTCGATCACCGCAATCTGATCACCACGGGGGGCTCTGATGTCTCATCGCAGCCACACAAATATCTGGCCCTGCGGATCATCCACACGAAGCTCCCGTCTGATCAGCTCCTCACGAATGCTAGTTCGTGATTTCACCCTTTTGATGGCAGATGTTGATCGAACTCCTTCGATCAATGTGTGCCGACTCCTCGGATGCTTCAGATCATTTGCACATTTTTGAGAGGCTGATGGATCTTCCCTAAAATTTGGTGGACTCACGACACTCGTGGCACACCAATCTCACTTCCCAAACCCTAGGTAGAAACCCTAGGGTACACACTAGAAACCCTGCGCTCAATTTTTTTTTTTTCTTTCTTTTTCTCTCGGAAGGTTTTGGACCTTCACCTTGCCACAAACTTTTCTCACACCCAAAGTTTCTCTCCTAAAATTTCTACACACGTCCCACCTTTTCTCTTTTAAAACAATATCGAACGTGTCTTATCCGCGTGAGAGGATAAAGATAAGTGGTTGCACATTTGAATTCAAATCAAATTTGAATTCAAATGCAAAACCAACTCATCCCTATCCACTTGTGCATGAGAAGAGAAGGGGCGTGAGTTGATTTGTGCATGGAGAGTTTACACAAGAAACATTTTCTCGTGTAAAATATGGGCGCACAAGATAAGACCATGGCGCATGGATTAGTTGGTTGCTCATTCAAATTCAAACTTTCTTTTGAATTTGAATGGCCAACCAACTTATTTTTATCCAGATATTTGGAGCACAAGGGTGGGCATGGGATGGCTTCTGCTGGAGAAAATTCATGAGAAGTTTTTCTCGTGAATTTAAATATGCAAGAAGAAGTGAGGTGGCGCAGGAAGAAAAGTCAAGGTGGTTTGAACCTAATTGAGCCAACCTAATCTAAATAGGTTAAGCACAATTAGAATAAATTAAATCCAACTTAATTAGGCTTAATTAGGCTCAATAAAATACTAATCAAATCAAAAATTAACTAAACCTAACCCTGATCAAATCAGGGACTAAACCACCTTATCGATTAGGTCAACATTTAACCTAATCGGGTCAATCCAAACTGAATCCAATTCAATTGGACTTGATCCAAAAATAATTACTCAATCAAATTGAGTTAATTAACGATCAAATCACTAATTAAACCTCTCATAAATATTGAGTCCAAATCCGATGGGCAATCAGGCATCAGAGACCATCGATATGAAACCCTGATCAAAGAGTTCAAATTTCAAATTCAAAATTTAAAATTCAAAATTTTGACCCCGGTATCCAAAATGTGTAGAACTCATGATCAGAGAATCCTAATTCTCAATCATAGAGTCCCAGACACATAAGACTCATAATCAGCCATCTGATCAGAAAGGAACCACTAATGTGTGTGACCCCGCAGGTTCGAACCTAAGCCGGTAGCACAGGAACCAATTTCTGTACTAATCGAAGTGACCATCTAGCAATGGTACCCGACGATCGGATAGGTCGAATAATCACAATCGCAACATTCAGAACCTATGTGAATATGGTTATCGTATAATTCATCCCTTTTGACCCCTGTGTTTAGGACGACTCAGGGTTAAACTGTCAACCCTGATGATATCATCCGAATCGTGCTCAACTCAATTAGTCCTGTGACTCCTCACTAGGACTACCTGGCCAAGATTTTGCTAAATTGAAACACGACTGTACACAGCTCCTAAACTGGAGTGGTCAATCCCATCTTGACACACGCACCGACAAGTCAAGTACTTGACTACACCAGCAGCCTTCCGTCATTGAATTAAAAATTCAGGAAGTCCAGTGCCTAAGTGCAGTGAGTTGCTTGCAAGTCACCGTGCGGTCTCAGGTCGGAGGGATATTTATACCCATATCCCATCGGAGCAAATCTTGACAGCAGAAATAGCTCCGGAGTTGGTCACGTTCAATGCAGATGTACCATTACATCTCACCTGTATGCCATACAGTGTCTCCACACTCTTTGGTTATGAGGACAACCAACCCATATGGCACAAAACGACCTTATGCTCGAAAAAGTTGTCGTCCTTGGTAACAACGTATCATTTGGTCGCGAACATGTTTAAGGACTAAGCGACAAATCCTCCTTTGTCGAGTCTAAATAGTCCTAAGGACTTCACCACAACACAGGAGTTCATTAGAAGATGAAATATTTGTGATGAAAAAATATCAAAATAATTTTTATTTATTTATAATTCATGTACTAATACAAAAGGAGCACAACCGTCAACAGGCTGACGATTGGCTTTGGGACACTATTCCCAACAATCTCCCACTTGGCCTAAAGCCTATCGGTGCAGTATCTAATACCCATCTTCGACTTGTAGTCGTTGAACTCCTTCACCGCAATGGCTTTAGTGAATGGGTCGGCCAGGTTCTCCTTCCGTCGATCTTCTGAAGGTCGACTTCACCTCGATCCACGATCTCCCGGATGAGATGGTAGCGACGCAGAATATGCTTCATCCGCTGGTGTGCCTTTGGTTCCTTCGCCTGAGCAATGGCTCCAGAGCTGTCGCAGTAGAGCAGAACTGGACCAACAAGGGAGGGTGCTACTCCGAGCTCGGTGATGAATTTTCTCAGCCACACCGCTTCTTTGGCAGCATCTGATGCAGCAATATACTCCGCCTCGCATACTGAATCAGCCACAGTGTGCTGCTTGGAACTCTTCCAGCAGACAGCCCCACCATTAAGGGTAAAAATAAATCCTGACACACTCTTGCTATCATCGCGATCAGACTGGAAACTAGAGTCTGTAAACCCTATAAGTCTCAAGTCCGATTCACCATATATAAGCCACTGGTCCTTAGTATTTCTTAAATACTTCAGGATGGTTTTAACAACCTTCCAGTGATTCTCTCCTGGATCAGATTGGTATCTACTCACTACCCCTAGTGAGTATGCCACATCTGGTCGTGTACATGTCATGGCGTACATGATAGATCCCACTGTCGAAGCATATGGAATCCTACCCATACGCTCTCTCTCTTGAGGTGTTGTCGGACAATCCCTCTTCGAGAGAGAAATTCCATGGCCTATCGGTAGATAGCCTTTCTTGGAATTTTTCATGCTGAACCTTTTCAGCATAGTATCAATGTACGTGGACTGGGATAAGCCAAGCAACTTTTTGGATCTATCCCTATAGATCCTCATCCCTAGGATGTAGGAAGCTTCTCCCAGATCCTTCATGGAGAACTGTGACGATAGCCAAATCTTTATTCCCTGTAATGCAGGGACATCATTCTCGATTAAGAGAATGTCATCCACATACAATACAAGAAATACTACTACTGGACCATTAGCCCACTTATAAATGCAGGGCTCTTCTCCGTTCTTAATGAAGCCATACGTTTTGATCGTCCTATCAAAACGTATGTTCCAACTCCGAGATGCCTGCTTAAGTCCATAAATGGACCTCTGTAGCTTGCACACCTTAGACTCATCTGTGGATGTGAACCCTTCAGGTTGTATCATATACACCTCTTCGTCCAGCTCTCCATTTAGGAAAGCTGTCTTCACATCCATCTGTCAGATTTCATAGTCCAGATGGGCAGCTATCGCAAGCATAATCCGAATGGATTTGAGCATTGCCACAGGAGAAAACATCTCGTCATAGTCTATACCATAAGTTGACGATATCCCTTGGCAACCAGACGGGCTTATAGGTCTCCACCTTTCCGTCTGCGCCCCTCTTCCTTTTGAAGACCCACTTACACCCTATGGGTTTTACTCCTTCGGGTGGGTCAACCAATGTCCACACATCGTTGACCTTCATGGACTCCATTTCGGATTTCATGGCCTCTAGCCATTTCTCAGAGTCAGTCTCTGCATTGCATCCATGTAGGTGATCGGATCCTCATCGTTTTCATCAAGTTCGACAGGATCACCATCCCGGACCAAGAAACATAGTATCTGTCCGGTTGATGTGGTACTCTACCAGACCGCCTTAAGGGTGCATAATCAATGGGCTCCGGATCTGATCTAATCAAATCCGGTTCAGATTCAGTAACATGTGTCGATTTTTCCACCTGTCGAACTTCGTCAAGTTCGACCTTAGAGGCAACAGTTTTTTCACTAAGAACTTCTTTTCTAAAAAAATTATCTTAAGGCTGACAAACACCTTTTGCTCATCAGCAAGGTAGAAATAATACCCTTTGGTCTCTTTTGGGTACCCAATAAAATTACACTTGTCAGACCTAGGTCCAAGCTTGTCTGTAATTAAACGTTTAACATAAGTCGGACACCCCCAAACCCTAAGGTGCGAGAGTACTGGCTTACGTCCTATCCATATCTCATATGGCGTTTTGGCTACAGACTTACTCGAAACTCTATTTAGAAGGTAACAAGCCGATTCGAGCGCATATCCCCAGAGGAAGATCGGCAGACCAGCAAACCCCATCATGGATCGAACCATGTCTAACAGGGTCCGATTCTTTCTTTCAGACACACCATTATGCTGTGGTGTTCCAGGAGGAGTCCACTGAGAGAGAATCCCATTCTCCCTAGATACGTCAGAAACTCATTGGAAAGGTATTCACCTCCTCGATCAGATCGAAGAGTTTTAATACACTTCCCAGTTTGTTTTCTACCTCATTTCGGAATAGTTTGAACATTTCAAATGATTCCGACTTATGCTTCATTAAATAGACATACCCATACCTAGATAGGTCGTTTGTGAAGGTTATGAAGTAGAAAAATCTACCTCTTGCACTTGAGCTCATGGGTCCACATACATCAGAATGTACCAGACCTAAGAGTTCACTGGCTCGCTCACCTTTTCCAGTAAAAGGTGACTTGGTCATCTTCCCAAGAAGACAGGACTCACAGGTTGGAAGTGATTCACAATCACTAACTTCAAGAATTCCTTCTTGAGCCAACCTGTTTATCCTGTTCTTATTGATATGACCTAGCCTACAGTGCCAAAGGTAGACTTCTGACACATTATCTATTCTAGAGCGTTTATCGAAGTTTTGAACCACATTAACAGCTGTGATAGTAAGTAAATTCTATTATTTAATTATCAACAAATATTGTAACACCATTCAAAATGATATTGCAAATATTTTCTTTTATTAAAAAATATAACCGTACATGGCCAAAAGGCCTACAGAAATAATATTTAATAAAAAACTTGGACAATAGTGACATTCACTCAGAATTACATTACGAGAATTGATTACAAGACTCATGATTCCTAAAGCTAGAACTGAAACTTTGCTTCCATCTCCAACGTTCAGGAACCTCTCACCTTCATCAAATCTCCTACTGACCTGCAGACCCTGCATCGAATTACAAATATGATAAGGGCTTCGGTATCCAATACCCAGGCAGTAGTATCACAAATCGAAAAGTTGCAAGGAGTTATCATATAATTACCTTGCTTCTTCTTTGGCCTGTTCGGGTCCAGGGAGGCAATGTATTGAGGACAGTTCTCTTCCAATGCCCTCTTCTTGCAAAAGAAGCACTCCGCCTGGCTCTGGTCGTGCTTCGCTTCTTGGTCTGACCCTATGCTACTGTCCCAGCATGAGATTGCACCTTCTTATTTTTCTTCTTCTTGTTCTTCTTCCCCTTCCCAAAGGGTTGACGATGAGAAGAAGACCCTCCCACTACATTCACCGACTCCTTATGGAGTTGGTGATCCTTCTCAAAGTTCTGCAGCAACCCCAACAATCCGTGGTAGTTTACTGCAGGCTTTGTCATTCGAAAATGAGTAAGAAATGGGAGGAAGGACTTGGGCAAGGAATTAAGGATCGCATCCTTACCGAGCTGCTCGTGCAGAGGAAAGCCCAATTTGCTTAGGCGCTCAATCATCTCGATCATGTACAGTACATGATCAGTGACTGAGGCCTCATCCCTCATCCGAGCATTGAAAATGGCACAACTAGTTTTGTGCCTTTCAACGTCGTCAGGCGTGCCAAAGGAGTCGTTCAACATTTGAAGCATCTCCTGTGGCTGGGCGTTCTCAAACCTTCGACTGAACTCGTCATTCATTGCTGCCAGCATAATACATCGAACGGTGGTGCGGTCATTGAGCCACTTCAAGTAAGTGTCTCGGATCGCCTTACTAGCATTCGGAGCTGGCTCCTCAGGTGCTGGATCCGTTACTACATAAAGGATCCGCTCATGCTCAAGGATGATTTTCAATTTTCGATACCAGCTATCGAAATTGGGTCCCATGAGCTTGTCATTATCTAATAATGACTGGAGCGACAGGGTAGTGGCCATAGCTGCATAAAGAAAAACGAGACCTCTATTAGTACATAAATTAATACTAAAGACTTGGACTTTAGTCTAAAGTTTTTCCCAATATTTTTACGAACTGGTAGCCTCATCCTCCAATTCGAAGAATTACTTTAATTCCTTAATGGGTACTAGAATCCACACAGACTACACACGAGCCCAACTTTGGTTGGTCAACCCATGTACATCTATGGATAGGTTCTTAACCAGTTGTTTCTCTAAACAACTTCTAATAATTGATTTTGCCCCAGAACCTAATCAGTAGGCTTTGGCCTCCACTGAAAAGATCTGGTTAGGTCCAACCATTAATATGACTTAATTTAGTGAATCGGATCAATAAATGATCAGGCCCGACTTTGGCCGGCCAACCTAACCACCATCAGAAAGACTCAATCAAATTATCATATTATGAATAATAATTCCATTAGCCAATGAGCACCAGGCCTTTGGGCCTCCAATGATCATTGAACTAATGGACTCATTATCATTCACTTAATGGGAGTCTATGACTTAGTTATCATTATAACTTAATCATTTTAGGGACCTAATAATTTTGAGAATTTTATTAAAGAATAGTAGAGAAGAAATCATCCAGCCAATTTCAATCCTCCCACTGACTTCACCAAGTCAGATTAAAAAAAGATTTAATTAAAGCTGGCATTAGGAGCACCTAAATCAGTCACACTGATTTACCTAATGACATGGGTGAGCTCTAATCACCAAGTGATCTAATCAAAATCTAACTTACCAGATTGGCCAGGTAAGTGAGATCAGTGGTGGGGATTTGCCATTAACTCGTCAATGATCGAATCAATGCGAGTAGCTCCCGCTTAAGAACCACTGGTCAAAACTGCCGAACTTACCTTAGACACCAACCGATTCATTAGTTTTAATTTTGATCAACTTAGTAAATAGGACTCCACCGCGTAGCCATGAATTAAGTCCATCTTGGTCTAGTTAAAGACATGGACCCATTCAACTACAACTATTGAAGTTGAGTCTAGAGTATCCTTGACCTAATCTAATTCAACTTTTGATTAGATTTGATCAATTACTCCATTTAGTCTATTTTTTAAGCTAACCTTAGGTCTAACCCAATTATGGACCTAATTCATCTAATCCATTGACCCACAAGTTTATGCAATTATCTTAGGTCTTAATTCACAATTCTAGACCTACTAGACAACACTTAATTCTTTTAATTAAGTACTTGGGCTGATGGGTCAGGGTTTGGCATTTCGAAAATAATTTTTAAATTTTGAAAGATTTTATTTTTTGTTCACTAAATGTGTTGACTCATTTCACAAACGGGTCAGCACAATTCATAAACAGCAATCCTATTGCTCATTTCATAACAGAAAATAACTCAAAATAAATCATAAATTTTCTTTTAGATCTAATCTAACACATTCATAATAAATTTTATAATTAAGTCATTTCGCTGCTTCATCGGCATGGGATATAATTGCATCGGCACCCCAACCGCCATAGGAGACCCCATCGAATGAGAAGAGAGGGCCTTTAAACCCTACTTTTCTCCTATGACCGGACGGCCATGGCAACCAACCCAATTAGATTACTTGCTACTTGGATCAAGTATATCTAAATATACCAATTTCAAAATTTAAATTTTGAATTTTAAATTTCAAATTTCAAATTTCAAATTTTAAATTTTAAATTTGAGATTTCAACCAAATTTTAAAT
This sequence comes from Elaeis guineensis, assembly GCF_000442705.2. NCBI lineage: Eukaryota > Viridiplantae > Streptophyta > Magnoliopsida > Arecales > Arecaceae > Elaeis > Elaeis guineensis. The sequence continues at coordinate 87,914,396 of NC_025995.2, forward strand.
TTTGAATTTCCAATCTTTGAATTTTAAATTTTGAATTTTGAATTTCAAATTTTAAATTTCGAATTTTAAATTTCAAATTTTAAATTTGAGATTTCAACCAAATTTCAAATTTTGAATTTCAAATTTGAAACTTCTAACAAATTTCAAATTTCAAATTTTTTTGAATTTTGAATTTAAATTTTGAATTTTAAATTTAAACTTATAGATTACACCTTAATCTACGCATGCATATGTATATCATATTCTAGAACCATGCTCTGATACCATTTGTAGCAAAAATTTAGTGCAGGGGCAAAATGGTAATTTTAAAACTTTTTCAAAATTACTATTTTACAGTGAAATTATTAATTAATCTCATTAATTAATACTAATTAACCCTACATTAGGATCTAAATATGATACAACACCATGCATTTAAATTTAAAATTCAAATTTGAATCAGTAAACCTTTTACAGTACTGTGTTCAGAACACATCACCTTTTGCGGGTAGTCGATCACCGCAATCTGATCACCGTCAGAGGGCTCTGATCGTCACATCGCATCCACACAAATATCTGACCTCTGTGGATCATCCACACAAAGCTCCCGTCTGATCAGCTCCTCACGAATGCTAGTTCGTGATTTCATCCTTTTGATGGCAGATGTTGATCGAACTCCTTCGATCAATGTATGCTGACTCTTGGATGCTCCAGATCATTTGCACGGTTGCTTGAGAGGCTGATGGATCTCTTCCTAAAATTTGGTAGACTCACAACACTCGTGGCACACCAATCTCACTTCCCAAACCCTAGGTAGAAACCCTAGGGTACACACTAGAAACCCTGCGCTCAATTTTCTTTCTTTTCTTTCTTTTTCTCTCGGAAGGTTTTGGACCTTCACCTTGTGCACAAACTTTCCTCACACCCCAAAGTTTTTCTCCTAAAATTTTTACGCACGTCCCACTTTTCTTCTCTTTTTAAAACAACGTCGAACGTGTCTTATCCGCGTGAGAGGATAAAGATAAGTGGTTGCACATTTGAATTCAAATCAAATTTGAATTCAAATGCAAAACCAACTCATCCCTATCCACTTGTGCATGAGAAGAGAAGGGGCGTGAGTTGATTTGTGCATGGAGAGTTTACATGAGAAATATTTTCTCATGTAAAATATGGGGCGCACAAGATAAGACCATGGCGCATGGATTAGTTGGTTGCTCATTCAAATTCAAACTTTCTTTTGAATTTGAATGGCCAACCAACTTATTTTTATCCAGATATTTGGCGCACAAGGGTGGGCATGGGATGGCTTCTATGTGGAGAAAATTCATGAGAAGTTGCTTCTCGTGAATTTAAATATGCACAGAAGAAGTGAGGTGGCGCAGGGAGAAAAGTCAAGGTGGTTTGAACCTAATTGAGCCAACCTAATCTAAATAGGTTAAGCATAATTAGAATAAATTAAATATAACTTAATTAGGCTTAATTAGGCTCAATAAAATCTTAATCAAATCAGAAATTAACTAAACCTAACCCCTGATCAAATCAGGGACTAAACCACCTTAGCGATTAGGTCAACATTTAACCTAATCGAATCAATCCAAACTGAATCCAATTCAATTGGACTTGATCCAAAAATAATTACTCAATCAAATTGAGTTAATTAGTGATCAAATCACTAATTAAACCTCTTATAAATATTGAGTCCAAATTCGATGGGCAATCAGGCATCAGAGACCATCGATATGAAACCCTGATCAAAGAGTTCAAATTTCAAATTCAAAATTTAAAATTCAAAATTTTGACCCCGATACCCAAAATGTGTGGAACTCATGATCAGAGAATCTTAATTCTCAATCATAGAGTCCCAGACACATAAGACTCATAATCAGCCATCTGATCAGAAAGGAACCACTAATGTGTGTGACCCCGCAGGTTCGAACCTAAGCCGGTAGCACAACAACCAATTCCTGTACTAATCGAAGTGACCATCTAGCAATGATACCCGATGATCGGATAGGTCGAATAATTGCAATCGTAATATTCAGAACCTACGTGAATATGGTTACCGTATAATTCATCCCTTTTGACCCCTGTGTTTAGGATGACTCGGGGTTAAACTGTCAACCCTGATGATATCATCCGAATCATGCTCAACTCAATTAGTCCTATGACTCCTCACTAGGACTACCCTGGCCAAGATTTTGCTAAATTAAAATACGACTGTACACAGCTCCTAAACTGGAGTGGTCAATCCCATCTTGACACACGCACCGACAAATCAAGTACTTGACTACACCCAGCAGCCTTGCGTCATTGAATTAGAAATTCAGGTAGTCCAGTGCCTAAGTGCAGTGAGTTGCTTGCAAGTCACTGTGGCGGTCTCAGGTCGGAGGGACATTTATACCCATATCCCATCGGAGCAAATCTTGACAGCAGAAATAGCTCCAGAGTTGGTCACGTTCAGTGCAGATGTACCATTACATCTTACCTGTATGCCATAGGAGTGTCTCCACATTCTTTGGTTATGAGGACAACCAACCCATATGGCACACAACGACCTATGCTCGATAAATATTGTCGTCTTTAGTAACAACGTATCATTTGGTCGTGAACATGTTTAAGGACTAAGCGACAAATCCTCCTTTGTCGAGTCTAAATAGTCCTAAGGACTTCACCACAACACAGGAGTTCATTAGAAGATGAAACATTTGTGATGAAAAAATACCAAAATAACTTTTATTTATTTATAATTCATGTACTAATACAAAAGGAGCACAACCGTCAACAGGCTGACGATTGGCTTTGGGATACTATTCCCAACAGGGTGGAAGAACAAATTTTTCTATATAGCTGCTGACTGCCCTTGGGGCTTTAGCTGGACCTAGACCACTCCCAATCTGTCCCCAAATAGGAATGATGTAATCCTAGCTAAAGATCGAAATCAATACGACAAACTATTCGACATCTTGATCCCTCCACAGCAGAAGCTCCTTAAGGAGCAATCATTGTATGACATCGAGATAAGCCCGACCAGCCACTTAGGTAGTCTTCTTTCTGTAGATCTTCGTAGTTTCTCTTTCTTTTCTTTCAGACTGATTTGTTTTTGTTATTATTTTGTAAGCATGAGGGTTTCGATGGCAACTCTCTGACAGGCTGTCAGGAAGAAGAAGTCGGCATCCAATTTTGGTGGACCTTCACATCCGTCGAAAAGGCCAAGGAAGGAATCTCCTCGGGTGCTGAGGAGCACATAGCCACTGTCGCCGCCCCGACCACTACTGAGGCCTGCCTCACCAATGCCTTCTATCAAAGCCATCGCAGGAGTCACAGCCGCTCCTACCGATGATGATGTCATCATCATTGAGGCCCCAATCAAGCTAGCAAAAGTGGTCCAAGCTCTGTCGGTCCAAGTCGAGATGAGTGGTGATCGAGCTCCTAGGTGGGGGGGTGCCGACAAAGGGAAGGCCCCTATCTTCACCGTCGACTATGGTCTGGATACCTCTTTTGGAGAGGCCACTGTCACCCTAGGGATGTGCTTCAAGGCCATCGAGTAAGCACTCCAAGACCACCGACTCATTGGGGAGTTGATGAAGATGGTGATATTGCCTGCAGACTAGAAAGTTAGAAAGGCTCACCCAGTATCAAAGATCTTGTCAGGCTCCTACACATCATTATTTTTGGTAAGTCTTTGACCTCTCTTCTTTGGTACTTTTTCCAAATACTTGTAGGCTGAATAAATGACTTAACCAAATTTTTTATCTTCTCTTTCGCAGATAATACACAACATGATGATTTCATACGAGGGGTTGACCGATTTTGCATGGCTCAACACTCAGCTTGAAGATAAGGCCCAGATCGCTCATGCTCGGGTTGAAGTCATTGAGGAGCTTCTCTGTGCTGCTAAAGAGCAGGAGAGAAAGAGCCAGGAGAAGATCACCCCACTAGAGACTGAGTTGGTATCTTTGGAGATCCAATGGAAGAAAGACAAGGAGGAGCTTGAAAAGCTATGGGCCGACTACCAGAAGGAGATGGAGTCGGTAGAAAGTGCCCTCATCGAGGAAAGGAGCAAGCAGCAAGAAGCTGAGAAAGCTACCAAGGAGCTAAAGGAAGTCGAGAGGGCCACCAAGGAACTGAAAGAAAAATTATCGACGGTAAAAACTCAAGCTCAGGAGGCAACTTTTTAGGCACTGGTCGAGTTTTGCGAATCAAAGGAGTATGAGATGGAGCTTACTGAAGCCTCTGTGGATGCATACCGACTCGAATTCGAGGACTGCCATCAGCCGACTGCAGCCCAAGTTGGACCTAAGCGGGATACAAGCCGATAAGGTCTGGATGAGGAAAAATCGGGAAGCAAAGAGGAGGCAGGCGCCATCGAAGAAGATCGACCTTCATCTTCTTAGGCTCCCTTATATTTTTGGCTTTTTGTCCTTGTACTTTTTTTCCTCTGTTTTGTAATTTATCCTTTTTTTGTAATGAACTCCTTTTCGGTAATGAAATGATTTGCTTCTTCTTTTTTTGCAAATCTGACTTATGTTCATATTCATTTGCATGTCTCATTCTTTGCTCATTTACTTGCCTTTCTGCAAAAAAATGGTTAAGTAGTCGAGAAGACTTAGTAAAGCAATCGGAGGTAGCAAATCGAGTAGACCGTAACCAAATTTATAGACTTAAGAAAGTTTCTAAATCATGTAGTCGATTTTGTAGATGGACTTAGCTGGATTTGAGTCATAGTCGTAGATCATTTATCGTAGATCAAATATCGTAGACTGTTCAACCGAATCAGAACTTAGTCGATTTTGGATCAATTGATCCTTGGTCATTCGGGAGCAAGCCGACTAATCATAATTTTTTTTCACTTGGGTCTTACATGCGAACCGTAGCTCAGACGTCCGCGGCCCTTGGGCCATAGCAAGCATGCTCACAACCATCGGACCTTGCGGCTCCATTAAACAGGTATCAATCGAATAACGTTTCATCGGTTACTAACCGACGAAGATGTAGTCTGGCTGGATGTCAAGTGATCAATTTGCTCGATAAATTATGGAGTACTTAAACTATTCGGTACAGGATTGTACAAAAAAAAATCTTTTATTGGCAAGGTATCCTTATTGGTAGTACATCCATAGATTTTCGACATTCCAGATTCGAGGAATCTCTGTAATGTCCCAGTTTTTAATTTTGTATGCCCCTAATCATAGAACTGCTAAAATTTTGTAGGGACCTTTCTAATTTAAAGATAGCTTTTCTTGCTCGACTGGTTTGGAGATTTCGGCTGTTCTAAGGACAAGGTCTCCTACTCAAAAGATTTTGGGCTTGACTAAGGAGTTGTAGTATCGAGCCACTCTTTGTTGATAAAAAGTCATCCTTAGTTGAGCTTGCCTCCAAATTTTATTGAGCAGGTTCAGATCAGCTTGTCGTTATCCAAATTGGTTGATTCGTCATAATGCTCCATCCAAGTTGAAGGTAGGTCGATTTCAATCGAGATTATGGCCTCCATCTCGAATGCTAATTTGAAAAGAGTCTCTCCGATCGAGATCTGAAAAGTTATTCGGTAAGATCATAGAATACTGTAGAGTTCATCGGCCTAACACCCTTTGGCTTGATCAAGTCTTGTTTTCAGGCCTTACAGGATTATCTTGTTGGTCACCTCAGCTTCTCTATTGGATTATAGATGCCCAACCAAACTAAGTTTGTGAATGATATGATACTTTGCACAGAACTCTTCAAACTTGATATTGTTGAATTATCGGCTGTTGTCGGTGATGATTATTCAGGATAGATCAAATTGACAAATGATAGATTTCCATAGGAAGTCAGTGAGCTTTCGCTTTATTATTTGTGCCAATGGTTTAGCCTCCACCCACTTGGAGAAGTAGTCAATGACGACGATAATGAATCTTCTTTGTCCACTGGTAGGTGGAAACAGACTGAATATATCGACTCTCTATTAATCAAATGGCCAAGGTGCTGAAATGATGAGGTGACTCAATGGAAGTCTTTGAAAGTTGGCAAACCTCTGACATCGGTCGCACTTCTACACCAAGTTAGCAATATCCTTCTGCATGGTTGGCCCATAATATTTTTATCGGAGGATCTTGTAAGTTGGCGACTTGTCCCCTAAGTGGTTGCCGCAAATATCTTTGTGTACTTTTTGAAGAGCATAATCGGCTTCGAAAGGCCAAAGACATTTGAGCCGGGGCAGGGATGCTAACCTTCTGTAGTGTTGGTCATCGATGATCATGTATCGAGTCATCAGTCTCTTCATTCGACATGCCTCAGTAGGATCAGCCAGCAGGGTTTTGTTAGTCAAATAGTCAACAAATGGATTGATCCAACTTGGTTCATGACCAACTTGGATCTAGTGAACTTCTTCTTCAAAGTCGATGCTTGGGTTCTCAAGATACTCAATGAAGATATTTTTCAGTTCACTGCAGCTAGAGGTAGCAAGTCAAGACAAGAAATCAGCTCGAGCATTCTCCAATCGAAGGATGTGGAAGATCTTAAAATAATCGAAGTGTGTTTGTAGAGATTTGAGCTTATGTAGATATATGGAAAGAATAGGATCTCGGGCCGCATATTCTTCTTGGGATTGTTCGGCAATCAGCTACGAGTCAGTGAACACCCTTACGCATTTTACACTAAGATCTTTAGCGATCTTCAGTCTAATTATTAATGCTTCGTACTCGACTTGATTGTTTGAAGCTTGAAAATTGAACCGAAGTACATACTCAGTTACCATCCTGTCAATATTGGTTAGAATGTGGCCCGCATCGCATCCTTGCGTATTTAAAACTCCATCCATGTGTAGGATCTATGCAGGTTCCAAAGTCTCTTCTTGGGACTGATCTTCGACTTGGTCATCCTCGGTTGGGGTGCACTCGATGATAAAATCGATGAGTATCTGAGCCTTTATCGAAGATCACAGAATATAAAAAAGGTCAAACTCAGTGAATTTGACTGCCCACTTAGTCATTCTTTCTGCGGTGTTTGATTGACGGAGTAGAGTCCTCAGGAGAAGATCGATCAAGATTTTTATCGAATAGATCTGGAAGTAGGGTCGTAGTCGTCAAATAGTCGTAATGATTGTGAAGATAACTTTTTCGATCTGAGAGTACCTTATTTCGATCCCATACAGTATCCGACTTACACAGTAGATGGGCTTCTGCATCTTGCTTTTTTTTCAAACCAGCACTGAGCTGACAGCTTCAGAAGTTGTAGCCAAATACATGAGCAGTTTGTCATTAGTGTTTGGCTTTATCAGGAGTGGAGGGGAGCCTAAATACTACTTCAGGTCATTGAAAGTCTTCTGACACTCTTCCATCTAGGTGAAGTCTTTCATCTACCTAAAGATTTTGAAGAAGGGGAGGCATCATTCTGCAGATTTGGAGATAAATCGGCTCAAGGATGCAATGCGTCCTGCCAGTTTTTGAATATCCCATCAAGAGATTGGGGGCCTCATGTCGAGAACTGTCTTGATCCTTTCGAGGTTGGCCTCAATGCCTCGCCTCATAACCATAAAGCTAAAAAACTTCTCTAAAGCGACGCCAAAGGCACACTTTGTCAGATTTAATTTCATTTGATCACTCCTCAGGACGTCGAAGGCTTCAGCCAGATCGTCGATATGGAGGATAGCCTCGATGCTTTTCACGAGCATGTCATAGACGTAGACCTCCATATTGCAGCTGATTTGATTTTTGAAGACTTTATTGACCAACTTCTAAAATGAAGCTTCGACTTTTTTGAGATCGAAAGGCATGACTTTGTAGCAGTATAAGCCTTTATCGATAATGAACATCGTCTTCTTCTTGTCCTCGGATGTCATTCGAATATGGTTGTAACCAAAGAAGATATCCATGAAGCTAAGTAGCTGATAGCCTGATGTAGTATCGATCAATTGATCAACCCATGAAAGTGAAAAGCTATCCTTGGGATAGGCTTTATTCAAGTCAGTGTAATCGATGCATATCCGCCATTTTCCATTTACTTTCTTGACCATCACAACATTTGCAAGCCAATTGGGTAGATTGCCTCATGAATGAAGTTGGCTGTCAGTAGCTTGTCGATCTCTTCGTCAATGGTCTGTTGTCACTCAAAAGGAAAAGCTTCTTTTCTTTTATCTCATCGATTTGTGGTTGGCGTCGATATTTAGTCGATAGACAATCATTTTAGAAGGGATGCCTGGCATGTCTGAGGCAGATCAAGTGAAGACATCTACATTCTTTCTCAAAAAGTTGATCAGTTTCTTCCATAGTTCGTCACTTAATGAAGATCTGATCTAGATGGTTTTAGTCGGATCCTCATTGTTAAGGGGTACTGAGATAAGTTGCTCTGTAGGTTCTTCCCGACTTTCTTCTTCTCTCTGATCCAGTTCATCATCGATGGGAAGAGCTTCAGTTGGCCTATTTTTTTTTATTATGGTTAGGTAATATTGTTGGGCCAGCTGTTGATCCCCCACATTTCTTGTCAGGAAGCGCACAAGCAACTGGTATGTCAAGACGATCACTCGAAGCACATTTAACCCAGATCGTCCCAAGATGACATTGTAGGTAGAAAGGACTCAACCATGAGGAAGTTGAGATGCACGATCGATTGCTGAGGTGGTCGTCCAGCAGCAATGGAAAGTTTAATTTCTCCTTCTACTTTGATCAAGTTGCCCGTGAACCCGACTAGAGAAACGTTGACTGGTTTAAGTTGGTTGGTAGAGAGTTGCATTCAAGAGAAATGATCATAAAAAATCATGTTAGCAGAGCTTTCATTATCAATAAGACATCATTTTACATCATAATTAGCTATTATCATTGATACAACAACAACATCATTGTGAGGAGTTTGAACTCCTTGTAGATCTTTCTCGGAGAAAATGATATCATCATTTGCCTACTGATGCTTGGAGGTGCCTTTCGAGTCATCTGCCCCCTGGGGTCTCGGTCCCGTTGAAATCATGCTGATCATACCCGTCGTAGGTTGAGCGTGGGCTTCTTTTTCGGGATGCGACTGTGGTGGTGGATTAGACGATAGCTGCATAGATCATTTCTGCACATACTTTTTGAGATATCCCCATCTTATTAGGTCCTCTATCTCATTCTTCAACTGGATGTACTACTCGATGTCGTGACCGTGATCATGATGGAACCAATAGTAGTGCTTCCAATTACGAGACTTCGACTTCATCAGCTGAGGCCATCGAAGGTAGCTCTCCCCCTCTATTTCTATGAGAATCTATATGTGAGGAGCAACTAAAGGGGTGTAGAAGTCATACCTGTTGTCAGAGTTTTTGGTCTTCAAATTTGGTCAAAAAGGTGGAACCTTTTTTTCAATACAGATTCAGCTGTGCCCCGCAGAGGTTTCTTCCTTCATCTTCTTATTCTTCTGACCTTTGCCTTCGGACTGGTGTCGGTCAGTCGTACTTTGTTCGATGCGGATGTACTTTTGTACGTACTCAAAGAGCTCAGCATAGGATCGAAGGAACATCTTGTCCAAGGAGTGAGTGAACCTGGAGCTGCGCAGTCTCCGCTTCATGGCTACGATGGCCATCAGCTCATTGAGATCCTTGATCTCCAAGATGGCAGCATTGAAACGTACCACAAAGTCCTGTAATATTTCTCCATCCTACTGTCTGACAGAGAAAAGGCTGTCAAAGATCCATGGCACCCTTCAATTGGTGCCGAAGTGCGCTATGAAGAGTTGCTCAAGCTGCTCGAATGAGTGGATGCTCCTCGATTGAAGTCCGAAATATCATGTTTGAGCAATCTTTTGGAGGATAACCAGAAAAATGATGTAGAGAAGGGCGTCGGATGCCCCCTGCAAAAGCATGAGAGCTTTGTAGCTCTCGAGATGGCTGAGTAAGTCGGTGGAGCCATCATATGACTCCATCTGCAGCATCTTGAATCGACTAAGAATCAGCTCGTCGAAGATCCGTCAAGAGAAGGGTGGATACGTGCTGATGCCGAGCTCATCAGTGAAATTTCATTATTCGTCTGGAGCTGATACATGCGACGATCGAGCTCTCTCAGCTTACGATCGTATTCATCCAACCGTTGCTGAGACTCATCAGGATGTCAAAGATATCTTGGGGTAGAACCTTTTTCAGAAGAAGAACTTGATGGAGATCGCAACCTCTTCCACTTGTGTGGAGCTCACCAAAGGGAAGGAAGTCGGTGATCGTCGGAGTCGATACCTGGAGCATGTCGGGAGTCAGGTTGTGGTGACCGTCAGATGGGTCGAGGACTTATCCGGTGGGAACATCTAGCAGAGTGGTGGGATAAAGAATGGGGTCAGTGACTATGTCGGGAAGGCACACCATGCGATGCTGGCTCCTCTGACCGTCGTTGCTTCTGTTGCTGCTAGAGCCGGAGGCCATAGACGACCCCCATCAAAGTTTTCACTTGTTGCACAAAGGTAGCAAATTGTGGATGGACCGCTATCACCATCGGTCGTGAAGTGCTTGGCTCCCTGACGGTTGTCAGAGGCGCATCACATTGCGATGAATGTCGAGTGGAGCTTGCAAAAGTATTTTGCACTCTCATCTTGACCATGGTGGCTCTTGGGGGAGTACTCTTCTTTCTCTACCTTCGTGCGTGCCCCCCTACCTGGTGTGCTAAACTATTACGGCCTATCTTCGATGGAGTGGTCGATTGAGGATCGAGTTGCTGCACTGAGTGTCGGATGGTAGGGAAGCAACAAAGGATACCTAGTCGGTGGAAATGGGTGCACAGTCGAAGAAGCCGAGAGTGAGAGTGAGGATAGGCGGCAAGTGCCAATGATGATCTCTGTCCGATGCCAGAGGTGCGAGACCTGTAAGGGAAGTCCCATCGAAGGTTGCTCCTACAAGAATCCTCCGACGCTCAAGTTAGAGATGTCACTCGACAGAGAGTGGAGCAGAGTTTTGGCGTTAGGATCTCAAGCGTGTGCACGTAAGAAATACATACCTGGAGGAGTCCCCGCTTATCTCTATTTATAGAGAGAACAAAGTCAATGGCAGAAGGATGGACAGTCATTTCGAGCCTGTCCATCATATGGAGGCGCATGGGGCATCCCTAAATGATCCTGATGGATGGCGTACCTTATGTTCGACGTGCAGGTGGCTGCGACGACGGACGATATCATGCATGTGACATAATTAATGGGCTCATAGCTTTCCATCATGGTGCACAGTCAGCCACCCAAGATATGACTTCTGGGCGACATGACTTGATGTGACCTGACGGGATAGGATGACGGCCACATTTAGTATTTGGCTACTCAATTGATGCCTGTGTCCTGAGGTCCGAAAGTTGGATAAGTGAGTCTACAGATTAGTGCTACTTGATCGGATAGTCAATAGAACACCGAGGAAATAATCGGCTATACGTCGAATATCGTCAGCTAGCCGAAGATCGTATGTAGACCGCATATCAATCCAAGTTGGCTTAGTACCGACTTGGCTAAGTCTGTTGCCTTTAGTCGGCGAAGTATCATTGATCTTGACCGATGGAAAGCCGATCGGTGCAAGGCCTGCGGATACAAGTCGGTTGGACCATAGCAACTTGATCGATGTGGTGCACTTAATCGGTTGGGAGGCGACGGAGAAGGCTAGTCGGACAAGGGCCGAGGATCTACCCCAACAAATATCATTAGTGTTTACACTCCTCAAGTTAGATTAGATGATGTTACAAAGTAATTTTTTAGGAGGACAAGGATAGACTAATTCAAGAGATTTCTAATGGAGGAAAAATATTTAATTAAAGAGATCTAAATGGACATTTCATAAAATATGGTACACATTTTGAGCATGAAGGTTACAGTTTGAGATATAGAAATGCATATAACTTAGTATTGGTTAACTCTTACTTTGAAAAGAAAGACCCTCACTTAATGATAACCTTTAACAATGGGTATGATATAATCAAATAGATTTCGTCCTTATAGAAAGAACTAATTAAGTTTTGTCTAAAGATTGGAAGATTATATTGGTTGAGAGATTAATCACCCAATATAGCTTGGTGGTTTTGAATGTGTGTTAGGAAATGGAAGAAATTGACTCAATAATATAGAAAATCAAGGACTAAGTGGTTAAATTTACAAGAAGTGTAATAAATAATTTTAAAGGACAAAATCATAAAAGAAGAAAAATAGAGTCTAGATGGCGAAATCATTACCATGTAGGAAGAGATTGTTACCAATTGAGAACATAGATCATAAAGATATTAGGAGAACCAAAAGGAAAAAAGACTATCAGATAAGAAAACATGATAATGGAATAAGAAAGCTCTTTTGAAAGTTTAAACCAAAAGAGAGTGTTACAAAAGATTATGTAAATAAAGGAATTGAGAAGATGAAAGTAATAAGGTGACTAAGAAAAAAGTTAAGAAGAAGGTACGAGGAGTTGGATTTAAGATGTATGTAGAGTTATGTCACAAGGTAAAAACTAAGAGTAGGGAAAAAAATATCTATAAAATTTCAAGACTAAGAGAAAGAAATCCTAAGGACTTATTTAGGTTAAATATATAAAAAATGAAGATCTAAATTTTTGGTTAAGGAGCATGAGATCTGTTAGAATTTGATGCATCGAGATTCAGCCAATATTGAGCCTACAGCGAGGTTCGCGGTGAAAAATGGAGTCCAATGAGACTAAGATCATCCAAAATGAAGTTTGGACGGAGAAGATACGAGCTTTTGAAGTCGGCACAAAATTCAGGTGGCGGAGGACCGTCGGCGGCTGGCGGTGGGCCGGCGGAGCGACGGTGGTGCGGCTGCAGGCGGCGGTGCGCTGCCCAGACGGGGCCAACGCGCGGGACGCCCGGCCCAGGCGGGCGCGGGGCCCAGCTGAGCGTGCAGCCCAGCCCGTGCATGGGACCGCGCGCGGGCACGGCCTAGGCCCACGCGCGCGGGCCGGCCCAAGCCCAGGCACCTTGCCTGGGCCTGTACCCCGGTCCACCATGGATCAGGCAGTCCATAGCGGACCGCGTGGGCATTTTTCATGTATTTCTCGCGGTCCACAGTACTATTTTGTGGACTGGAGCACGATCGAAGGGCCCAGGGACGTCCCGGTCTTGATCCGATGGTCTGGGGCCTTGATTTGGGTTATTTTAGCTGTGTTTGGGTTCGATTAGAATTGAGAATCCTAATCTAATATAACTTTTAGCCTTTAAAAAGGTCTGTGACGCACAGAAGAAAGGTGAGTGGTCTGGTTTTTTTGCTGAGGAAGCTGCATGGAACCCGAGAAGAGAAGGAGAGAGAGGCGTGAGACCGCTGTGAGAGAAGGAGCAAGGCTTTTGGACAGCGGATGCCAGTCACTTCAGGGGTTCACGAGGTCTTCCAAGAGAGAGAGAGCTTTTGAGAGAAAAATTTTTAGAGAGAGAAAATTGGGTGTACAAGGATTGAGGGTGAGTCTCTTCTTGTAAAATTTTTTTTTTCATAATGAAGTTTGCATGTTCCGTGGAGGTGAGCCTTTTTATGGCTGATCCACGTATTTTGATTGTTTTGTTTTATTTTTTCTTTCTTCCTGCTGCATCGCGTGGTATTGAAAAGGTCTTGGGAGGTGGTGTCCTGACCAGTCATCCATCCAATAAGATCAAAAGAGGATGAAAGTCATTTTGATACGCTGTTCAATGTAAGTATTGTAAATAATTTAGAATACCTTTTTAGTTTTATTAAGGATAGAAATATTAAGTATATATAAAAACTAAGTATCTAAAGTAAAGGAGGCTATGAAAAAAAGATGAAAATTAAAAAAAAAAGTTACATGTGATGGAATCTCATTAAGGTTAGGAAGTGTTTAGGTGATACAAGACTTAGTTGGCTAATTTATTTAGTAAGATTTTAGAGACCAAAAAAATGCTTGACAAATGAAGAAAGAATATTATGATATCGACTATAAGAATAAAAATGATATAATTATTCTAACTATCATGATATTAAACTCATGAGCTATGCTATGAAAGTATGGAAGGGAGTGATCGAGGATTAATTTAGGTATGACAAAAAATATCAGAGAATCAATTTAGTTTAATATTAAAAAGTTTTATCATAAAACTAATTATTTTTTGTTATGTGAAGGTTCATGGAGAAGTATAGAGAAAAGAGACAAATCTTCATATATTTTTTTATTAATTTTAAGAAAGCATATGATAGAGTTCTGAGAGAACTTTTATGATGAATGTTAGAAAAGAAAGGAGTTTTCAATAAATAAATTAATTTGGTTAAGAACATGTACGATAAAGTGGTTACTAGTGAGAGAAGTATTGATTTAGGATGATATTCTTTGATGCATGTTGTTTACAGATGATATAGTCTTAGTGCTAAAAATAAGGTTAGAGTTAGTAAGTTAGAATTATGGAGGAGTACATTAGAATCCAATGATGGTAAATTAAATGGGATCAAAAAAGAATATATGGCATATGGCTTTAGTAAAATTAGAAATAGAGATGAAGATGGTGCAAAAATTGAGGATCATGAAGTTCCAAAAATAGAACTTTTACGATATTTAGGATCAAGTATTCATAATGAATGAGAGATTGAAGAGGATGATATCTATAGGATTAAAGTTGTTGAATAAAAAAGAGAAATATAATCGGGATCTTATGCAATCGTTATATACCTACCAAGTTAAAGAAAAATTTTTTATGAGATAGAGACACAAACCAACTATATTTTATTTATAGAATATTATATAGTTATAAAACGACATATGCAAAAGATGAGGATGGTTGAAATAAAAAGTTAAGATGGATATCTGGTAATATAAAAAAATATAGAATAAGAAGTAAAGTTATTTATGAAAAGATGGAGATAAAATCAGTCAAAGACAAATTAAGTGAAGGATGACTTAAATGCTTTCGATATATTCGATGTAGACCAAAGGATGCACTAAAACTAAAGAAGTGATTTGATACATAATGAAAGAGAGATAGATAGAGATAGAAAAGGAATTACATAGAATGATATAGTAAGAAAGGACTTAATATCTAAATATCTTTTAAATGGTACAGCATTAAACTAAGTGGTATAAAGGAAAAGGATTTATGTAGATCCCATCTAGTTTGTAATAAAACTTTAGTTTAGTTGAGATGAATTTTATCACACACTTTAATAAAAGTATTATTATCATACTAATTTAACAATGCATCCTTTTTTATTTATATGCCCTAAATTGCCATACTGCATTAAGTGTGCCATAGATTCCATCATTAGCACAACCAGATATCATCACCTCATAAAAATGAGCTTAATAAGGAGTGGCTTATCATAGTGTGAAAATTAGAAAATTAAGTAGGATCAACAAAGATTACATAGCATGCAGTTGGAGAAAAATTAGAAATAGAGATGAAGATAATGTAAAAATTGAGGATCATGAAGTTTCAAAGAAAGATCTTTTATGGTATTTAGGATCAAGTATTCATAATGAAGGATAGATTGAAGAGAATGATATCTATAGAATTAAAGTTGGTTAAATAAAATGAAAAAGTATAGCCAGGATCTTATATGATCATAATATACTTGCCAAGTTGAAGAAATTTTTTTTATAGGATCGCGATACAATCAATTATCTTTTATTATATAGGATATTATATAGTTAGAAAACAACATTTGTAAAAGATGAAAATGGTTGAAATAAAATATAAGGTGGATATCTGATAATATAAGGAAAGATAGAATAAGAAATGAGAAGTCATTCAATAAAAGATAGAGGTAGAACCGGTTAAAAATAAATTAAGAGAAGAATGACTTAAATATTTTGAACATATTCAACATAGTCCAACGGATACCTCAGTACGAAGAAGTAATTTGACACATGAAAAAAAAAAGACGGATAGAGATAGAAAAAGAATTATATGGAATGATATGATAAGGAAGGACTTAATATTCAAACATCTTTTAGATGGTGTGGTCCTAAATTAAGTGGGATGGAGGAAAAAGATACATATAGATCCTACCTAGTTTGGATTAAAATTTAGTTTGCTTGAGATGAATGCTATCACACACTTCAAAATCATCCTAATTTAACAATGCATCCTTTTTTATTTATCTGGCCTAATTGATATACTGTATTTGGTGTGCCATAGATTCCATCATTAATTAGCATAATCAGATCCAATCATCTCATAAAAATAAGCTTAACAAGGGGTGGCTTATCATTTTCTCCTTGGCAATACATGATAATGGCCATTCTAATCTTTGATAAGATGTCTATCGAAACTAAAAGAGAAAAAAAAAAAAAAAAAAAAAAGGAAAAGAAGGAACAACCTCCAAATGCCACCCTGGTGGGCATCACTATCAATCATGAAGGTTCTTAATAAAGACATCGTACGTCCATTCTGCATGACACCTTTACTCAAATCATGACTAGGTTGGCACTCTAGTAACAAGTAATACCTACTTAGATGTGTCCACCTCCGATCCTCACCAAGAAGCCAAGCCCTCAATTTTGACCACTCTGTCTCGAAGGATCCTCAATGCGCGTCCCTAGAAAACTCTCCCATAAGGGAAGTACGGTTCTTACCAAAAGAAAAAAAAATAACAGCTTTTAAAGTCACATCATGCCATTAAATTAGAGCATGCGTTGAAAAGTTGAGGTGACAACCCTATTTAGGTGCCAAACTTTCCATTGACGTTGTCAATATAACTCCCACATAAGACAAAAGAATGCAAATATAGTTCCACGTACGTGCCCATCACCGGCATGATCTATTTGTTTTTATATATAAAAAAGAATCACAACTTTTTATTGAACTGAAACCATCGGCTTCAGCAGCCCTCATTAATGCTGTTGTCTTACCCATTGTCTGTCCTTGATGGTGGCACCGACGGTGTTAGCTGTAGCTTGTCCCTTCCTTGAATGGTGCAGTCACCAAATAAGTCTCCATTGTTTCTCACAGTGCACACTCATAAAGCATGAGGTTGCCAGGCCTAGAAGCCTGATGATGGCTTAAGTCTTAGACATAAACAAAAAGGAGCGAAAAGGTTTAAAGTAGATTAAGGCTTGAAAGTGAGTTAAGCAACCACTCTTTTCTTCGTAAGTATCACTTCCTTGATCTACAGTACTAGGTTTATAATATTTTATGAAGATAGATGGAGAAGAAACTGCAGTACAGTAGCAAACAGCATGATTCATGTGACATCTCATTGCAGGTCAAGGTCGTGGACCCACGTGGCTCATATAATTTATTATTTTTTTAAAATTTAAAATATAAAAATTAGAGATAAACTTTTAGTTTTACTTTCAATTTAAAAACAGCTCTCCAATTAAATTTTATTTAAAAATAATTTCCTATTTCAAACATAAATTAAAAACAACTTCTTATTTTTGGTTGAAATTATGCTTATACCCCTATACGATAAGACAGTATTTCTTGACAATAAGACAGTATTACATTATATTAATGCAGTATTTCTTTATAATAATTCAGCATTACTTTATTATATTACATTAGTATAGTATTTCTTTGTAATAAGGCAGTGTTACTTTATTATATTATATTAGTATAGTATTTCTTTACAATAAGACAATATTACATTATATTAATGCAGTATTCTTTTATTATAATGCAATGTTGCTTTATTATATTATATTAGTGTAGTATTTATTTACAATAAGATAGTATTATATTATCATAATGTAGTACCACTTTACAATAGCGCAGTATTGTTTTATAATAGCATAGTACTGTTTTATAATAGTACAATATTTTTTATAATAATACAATATTATTTTATAATAGTATAGTATTATTTATAATAGTGCAGTATTATTTTATAATAGCGCAGTGTAGTATTACCTTATAATAGCATAGTATTATCTTTACTAAATAGTGTAGTATTACCTTATAATAGCACAGCACTGTTTTATAATAGTATAGTGCTATTTATAATAGTACTGTATTGTTTTATAATAGCACAGTATTATTTTATAATAGTATAGTATTGCTTTATAATTGCAGGAGCAATTTAATCATTTCATGCTATTTGGAGAGTTGCTTTTAAGTTATATTTCAAATAGGGAGTATTTTTTACTTGAAACTTAAATGGAAAGCTATTTTTAAGTTTAAACTCAATTGGATATTTTCCATTCGTCTACTCTTTAAAATATATCTCTTATTGAATGCATTTTAAACAAAAAAAAAAAATCTTTTGTTAAAGTTTATGAGACAAAATATGAAAATTTATTTGTGGATTTTGATACGAGAATTACTTATATAAAAGTTCTCCATCAAGCACACATCCACATTTTTTTTTCTATTTGGTAAGAGACACGTATCCACATTGTTCAAATAGAGAATGGACCGTGTGGGTCTTTAGTGATCTGACTGTATGAAGGTGGAGACACCAGGCAAATAGATACCAACTATTTTAGAAAATTTTTTGTTAATAATATATTCTGCCGACGATTCTTGTTCTTATTCTTGTTGGTTTTTTTTTTAATGAAGACTTAACTATCAGTATGGGACCCTCCTCTTGAGAAGAGATGTTCAATGCTTTTCCGGATCACTACGAGTGTGACATCTTAGGCAGACATAACTTGATGAGCATGATAAGTATATTTTTGGAGTCATCTTGGTTTTGGCATAATGTGTCTATCATTATCAGAATGTGTAGGTTGGTTAGAGAGTCTTTTCATCTAAACTTCAAACACAAATATCTTAATTACATGTATACAATACATATTATTTTGAATTAATGTTTTAATCATCATTATAAAAAAAAAAAAAAAGCAATATTTGAAGAAGGCATTGCTTTAGAGAAAATTGAAGAAGGCAAAGGACATTGCGCGGATCTTTCAATATTAGTATAGGTGAAGCATTTGATCCTTCCACAAAAAACATAAGATGGTATTAGGTCACTCTGTACAAATAGCTAGGCTCTTTCAGGACGTGATCCCATCACCCTCAAGGCTCATCCTTACTCATAACCCAAGTTAAGTAATTCTGACAGAATTCGAAGGGAAACCCTAGCAGCATTGCATATTCCTTTTTTTTTTTTTTTTTTTGCCTAATAAACCCTTAGGTTGTATGTCAGCCACACATAGCTTGAACTGTGATAAGCATAATGCTTAGCTATTGCCAGCCAATTATAGACTCCACACATCATCTGCTCAAGACATCCACAAACACACACAAAAATAAATAAATAAATAAATAAAAATGCATTTCTAACCAATCAAGTGAATCCCAAACACTACTAATTATGATATCAATGTTGCACTCATAACCTTCTCTTTTTCTTTTAGATTAACCATAAAAAATTATTTCTTGATATTTTTAAGTTAGAAATTTATTACTGCTATCTAGGTCAAAAACTTGTTAAGCAATACCCACCAAGATCAAATGCAGCAGCTCCTCCCATCATAATTCCATATTTCAAGCGAACTCATTCTACCAACACCATTTTAAGTAGTTTTTCTCACCCACTGATCCCACAAGATTGGATGATACCAAAATAAAGGTTGCATCCAAGGGTTAGTCAGTGGGTGTCCAAGTGAGTTTTGTGCTACATGTTTCTGGGAGTAGAAATCTTCTTTTTTTCTCTTTTTTTTTTCTTTTTTTTTTTGATGTAATTGAGTTAAAAAAAAATCTAACTCACATAATATTATTATTAATATACTTAGAGGTACATGCTAATGCAGTTACATATAGTTATAATGTGAGGGTTGGGAGCTAATTCTCGTCCATCATCAGAATTTTCTAGGCTTAGAGAGTCTAACGTCAGGTTGAAGACTCAACGAATCTGAATCGTGACAGTTCATAAACTACAGATTATAACTGCTCATGCTCTCGTGATTCTTGCTTTTCAGGAGTAGAAATCTTCTTTAAGTAGCATGAAAGTACATACTATTCAAACAGATCATCTGCGTCCAGATTAATAAGAAGTTAATACTGACTCCACTGCAAAGTATAGTATGAGGGATGGAGATTCCCACCCTCCTTCATCCCATGAAGTCCATTTAATTTTCTGAACTAGCAATCTTCCTATAACACAAAAACTAAAAAGCCAAAGGATGAAGGAATTAGAAATATATAATAAAGGGAATTGGACAGAAGTGATATTAAGAAACATGAAGTGGTCACTCCAGAGAATACTAATCATCCATAAGCTTCATTATGTTTACTTCAATTATTATTGTTTTCATGAGCCAAGTAGATCATGCCAAAGCTTCTTTTGTCCATTTTGTGGACCATTACGGCTTTCCCGGCGTTAAGGGCCCATGTCATAGCACGGATTGGTTTATAAAACTTTCATATCACAATTCTATAGCTCCAAATGGATGAAGTGATCCTGTTTCACAAAACTATAAATGAATATATCAACTTGTTCAAAGCACTACTTAGAATCCAACCATTTATATGTCCAACTTGCTCGACCTGTCGTTAGTGAGGCTTATGAGTTGATTCTTGGTTAAAGGCCTCGCATATCCGACCATGGTAGAAAATTTGCATCATTGGTCTCTTTATTGGGAAGCAAAAGGAGGTTGTTAGGAGATTCTGAACATTTTGGTTTCATTAATTGTTGCTCAAAAATTTCTCCATAATATGGATAAGACAAGAACAACATTTTTTGAGAGAAGAGACAAGAACAACATTATACATTTGTAAATCATGTGGAGATGATGTATTAATTGTTCTTTTAATTTTAAACATATCTTAGAATTTTCTCATGTTTCTATTATCTAAATAAATTTCGTAGAAAATATTTCTGAGCAAAATGAATTTTACAGGACAGACAATGATAACGGGAACAAAATTTGAACGTTATCAACATGCTGCACCATTTAGATCAGTCTGATTCAAATGGAATGTTTGCCGGAAAAAAGATTTGGCCTCATGAACCCATCCATGTGCCTATCATATATTTTAAACATCACATGGAGTTGGGATACTTTTGGAGTTAGCTGAACACTTGATTGAATTAGATTCGGCAATTAAATATATAGGGATGATGCCTTTAGTGATAACTTATGATGGAATACAAAATATTGAACTGATAGTAGGCCAGTAGTAAATGACAAAGATTAAAACGAATCTCTTTATCTATGTGGCTTAAAGATATGCCGTGTTCCTTAGCCTGGCCTTCCTATATCCCTATTGATCTGATAGAAAAATATTACCCACATTCACCATGTCCCTTGGGACAAGAAATGCATATCTTATACGTGATCATTTTTACCAATTAGATGCTTAGGGATCAACATCTTGGGGATGAAGCATACGATCATTGATTTTTTTGCTACTTAAATATTCTAAAGTAGTAACATCATTCCGTCATGCTACCCATAATCTATGGTGTCGATTTCGCTCTCTATGGTTAGGTCTGACTGAGTGGAGTGGGATGCTCCAGCATAGTTAGGCCAGTATATTCCTAACTAGTTTTAATCATCAGGAGGGAATTATCCTATCCTACAAGATGGATAATTTACTTAAACTAAAATAAAATCTATTAGTGAGTCAGATTATAGAGGATATATTGATATTATTCCATCTTAATCTGGTTTCGACCATGAACGAAATGTGACCAATAGAAGCATCCCTTGAGTATTAAAACATTTATTTAGTATATATATATATATATATATATATATATATATATATATATATATATATAAAGGTGTGGGTCATATGTGTGGACTTAGACGTTTTCAATCAAAACCATGTAAATGGTTTTGTAATGTGTTTGGAAAGCGAATGACAAGCCCAAAGACAAGCGCACCTCATATGAAAATGGTAGCTTGTCCGCCTACATTTGAGCGAAAAGAGAGCTAAACTTGTAAGCATATGTTAATGTAAGACATTTAGATGTCATGTGATCCATTCTTGTACGATTTTTGTGTGAACATGGGCCCAACGAAGAGAAGGATACTTAAGCTTTTCTTCTCAACTAATCTGCTGTTAGGCTTTTCTTAAACGTTCAAAGAAGCTTGATTTAATTTTAAGGCACTCTGATTCATGACCGGAATCGAAATTAAAATGTCATATCCTATGATCGAAATCAAAATTGGAATCAAAATCAGAATACCATATACTATGCCTAGAGACTATTTGGTTGGGGGAGTCAGAGGTTGGAATGAGAATGGGATTGGATGACTCCAAATTTAACTATTTGGTTGGGGGAGTCTCATACGATTTTGATTTTAGAGTGAAATAGAAATGATCCAATCCTCCTAAAAATATTTTTTCCTAAAGATTTAAATTTTTATTTCGATTCTAATTCTGATTCGGATCCTGTTACAAACTAAATGCTTTAAGGGATATGACAATTCCGATTTCGATTCTAATCTATTCCAATTTAGATTCTGATCATGAATCAAAGAATCAGAATGGATTTGAATCCTAAGAGAGAGTAAGGATTGGGTCTTAGGGGATTACGGAATTCTCATGCCCTCTGAAATTGGATCAGGAACGGAACTCTCCACAATCAAATAGCTGAAATAGGAGTCACTCATTTCCATTCTTATTCCACTCTTTCACAACCAAGCATGCCCTAGATATTTTGGTTGTGTAATCCAAAAGGTTTTTTCTCAATGGGGGAAAAGAAGAACTCATGTCCGTTTCAAATTATTGCATAATTTTTTAACTGATAGTCATGATTTAGGAAAAAAATTGGATTAGGAGTTTTTGGCAGAAGAAATTGGATTACAACTCGAAAGGATAAAATAAGATGCGCTGTTCGAGCTGTAAATTAAATCATATACTGCTCCCATCTCAGGTTGCAGATGCAGTAACTGATGGACTCCATAGGAATGCTTATCATATACTAATGAAATATCTGAACCATTTCCTTTACAGGATACCCTGATATAGAAGAAGTCACCAAGATGAAATTAAAGTAGTGAAGGGGAATCCCATTTGGTCTGATAATAGCAGCAACTAGGTGATGATCATAAAGCTTCTGAGGTAGTTTGTTAAGAGAGGGAATGACTTACATAGACACACTAAGATTCAGATGAAGGATAAATTTTGTGGTGCGAAGATTTAATCTTTCATTACGCATGATAAAATTCATTTCCAATTGTTTATACCTTCTGGGATCAAAAAAAAAAAAAAAAAAGACACAAAAAGTTCCCTTCTATTCAATAAAGAGTTTGATATAATCCTCGTACTCAATTTGGAAAAATAAGTTGACACTGCCGTGTATGTTTTTCTGATTTTGCTATTGGATTTTCCATCAAAAAAATTTCTGTTAGATCGCATAACTGGAACTGTCCATTAAAATAACTTCAGATATTAAGTTTTCACTTGATAGATTACAAGTTTTTGTGTTTGAACATGGACTCCCTACTGTTGGGCTCTTGAAGGACATATCTTTGTATACTTTAAACTCCTATAGCTTCTTTAAGCACAAAAACAAACAAAAATGAAGGAAAAAACTCCTAATACAATTAAGGCAACAAGACTAACATGAACACAAGCCCTTGTCTGAATTCTCTTTAGTTCGGGTGTAATAGGCTGTTCTCCCAGAACCCTAATTAATCGAAAATTTTGAGGTCCTTAGACACAGTTCTGATTAATTACGAAAAGTATTTGAAAATCATTTTTTTCATCATAATTATGCATCTCAGATGGCATTGTTCTTCATTGATCATATAGATCCAACCAAGTAGGGTATTTAAAGGAAACCAGCTTTGAAATGTCAGTGAGAAAGGAGGTTGCTCAAACCCACTAGAAGGGTAGATGAAGTTGATTAGATGATTTTAATAATAACACGTTAAAGCCTCCTTTCCATAAAATAAAGGGTGGATGATCGACACATTGCAATCATTTATGTAATTTTCTTGTAAAGGAAAAAATAAACATTTTATAAAGGTCATCCATGGACCATGGCATGGCTGAGCCTAATCATTAGGCTAATAGGCTGTTAATCTAAATTATGTGGTACTAAAGCTTCATTCATGACATTTATATTAATCTCAATAAAAAGGGATGGTGCCAGGTTTAAGTCCCCCACATTTTGAGCTCCTGTAGGCTCATAGGACTCAGATTCTTCGCATGTGACCACTGTCTTTCTTGTAACATGGTATAGGTATAGGAGGACTTTGGCATCACAGCCCATCCACATTTCCTAAGAGATTTATAAGAGGCAAAGGAAGGAGTGGCTCTCAAGGCTTGCACTCCAAACAAGTGTTTAAAGAGAGGAGGGCTCTGTCAGACTCTACTAAGTCCAAGATGGGTAGGAAACCTTGCTGCTCTAAAGAAGATATCAACAGAGGAGCTTGGACAGCAGAGGAGGACAGGATCCTTAAAGCCTACATCAAAGCCAATGGAGAAGGAAGATGGAGAAGCCTCCCTAAGAAAGCAGGTGCAATCAAACACACATATTAACACTCTCCTCTTAGCTAAGGAAAAAAAAAAAAAGAAAAAAAATGCTGGGCTGCTTTATAATTCAACAACAGTCCCAATTCTCACCCATGGTGTCTTATAGGCCTCAAGAGATGTGGAAAGAGCTGCCGGCTCCGATGGCTGAACTACCTTAGGCCTGACATCAAAAGAGGGAACATAACATGTGAAGAGGAGGATCTTATCATTAGGCTCCACAAGCTCTTAGGAAACAAGTACAACCTTGTTATTTTAATGGCTGCATGGTGATATAGTTGTGAACTTTGTTTCACTTGTGTCCTCTAACAATCTCTCTTGCAGGTGGTCGCTGATTGCAGGGCGATTACCAGGGCGAACAGACAATGAAATCAAGAACTATTGGAATACTTGTTTGAAGAAGAAGGTCCAAGGCCAGCACCAAGCCAAAAGATCCCAGCCACCAGTCAAGGAGGCAACCGAATTGGTTCGAACGAAGGCTATTCGATGTGCTAATATGTTCATCCCACCCCAGCAACACGTTGCTCAAAACCAAGAGAAAAACGTTACTATCGAACCAGCCATGATTGGAGAATTGGCTACTGAGAAGGTAGCAAACTCGAGATCTGATGATCACTCTCCTATCGATCCTCGAGAAGACACTTGGTGGGATGTGCTGGTGGGGCTGGATAAGAGCAATGGATCCACATCAGAAGCTCGAGACCTTGATTTTATCCAACTATGGGGCAGTGAATCACCATGCAGCCAGTATACCAGAAGAGATATCTTTGAAGATTGGATGAGTGATGCAGCACTGCCCTTTGAAGTGGAGCTGAAATCACTGGCTGATTTCCTGAACTGTGAGGATGAATGGCTTGGAGGAGAGCTTTAGGATGAGAACCAACTAAGTTTTGGATAGATGAACAGAGGTGTACTCCCAGCTGAAAACACTAAATGCATGCACAGCTCTCACAATGCTGTGCTCTCTTGTTGCACCAAAATAAGATTCCCACAGTTAAATCTACTTAGAAAGTGGTGTCTCCTTTCATGGTGTATCCATCACCTTTGCATTAATAAATGAGCATGTTCCACGAATTCTCCTTTGTTTGTGCAACTTCAGCACTCCATCACGGTGCCACGAGTCAGCTGCATTGGTGCAACATCTTTTCTGTTGATGATATTATGACTTGGAAACCCTAGGGCATCAATCATCAACTGAAAAAATATATTATCAAGTTGTAATTGTAAGCTGATATTATGATGATATTTGACTTTTTTAAATCAAACAAAGAGGATGATATTATGACTTTTGAAGAGAAAAAGAATCATGAATTATGATTTCAATAGCATGTCCTTTTCTTCGGTCGATCGAAACCATGGAGATTATCTAACCACTGATCAAGGAAATTGAGTAGTGATTTTTAAGGCCATAGTCACAGGCAACAACCATCTCATACTGACTAGAACCAATGCGTGTGCACCTAAATAACTGTGAGTTGGTCAACTCTAAGCAGCATCGACAAGAGTTTGTGAGTCCATGTAGGGGTCCGGCAAAAATTAAATGCGTGCCTGAACACGTAGGAACACATGGGCACACACATATACATGAATGGAGATGATTATAATTCTTACAGGGTGCAAAATGAACAATTTACTATGATGGAAATTGCAAAATGAAAATTTGAGCCATTGAATATGTAGATAAGGTTTATATTGATTATAGACAAGACCAGTATGCTTCCAATACCCTTTTGCCTCATTGAAATAGTGTATCAAATTAATACTTTTAGTGGCATTGCTATGTGTTTGATTTTTGGATGATTTGATGCAACAAGCACGTGATCCAAAAAAAATAATTTTTTATTTATAGATTTTTTAAAAAATCTTATATATCATAATTTATGATTCACATTTTCATTTTACAACTCCCATAATTAATTTGGTAGTACCTGTAATGTTTTCTCTACACACTGTATATTATATCCATATTCTGGTATGGTGGCATTGTAAAATATGCAAGAAGAAAAATAGCCATGCGCCCATATCCAAATTTAAGGATGAAGGATTGCAAAATAAATATGTAAATAATTGGATGCGATGGATATACAAGGTGCAAAATGCATACAAGCAAAAGATCATATTTTTTAAAAATAATTTAGAGATAAAAATAGTATGGATATTATTTATCCGGATCTATTTTCGTATTTGAATCAATCTGGATATGGATAAAAATTTGAGGATCCGACTAATATCCATACCCATATCCATCAAAGAAAAATAGATATAGATATGAATGAACAATCATCCGATCCGTATCCGAATATCCAAATCTACATATAATCTTATATAATTTTATATAATAATTATTAATTTTTAAAAAAAATATTCGATCATATAAATATATTATTAACTTGATTTATCATCTATTTAATAATATCTTTGATTCTATAGTCATAAAATTTAATTATCTAAATAATATCTATAATTATATCCATACTTTTCGTATCCGAATTTTATCCATATCCATTTAAAATAAATATAGATATAAATTTTTATATCTGAATAATATCCATATTCGTATTTATATTCATCAGATAAAATAAATACGGATATGGATATGATGATATTCGATCCATATCCGATCCAGTTTCTTCACCGCCACTAAAACTATTGAATTATGATGACTTAAAGTACGGACAAATAGTCCTCCAAATGAACATAAGATCTCCTCTTTTCAATCTATATGTGCTAGAAATCTATCTATAAATCTTATTAGTTGCCTCGAGTCTGTGGTCAAGATTCGTAAGGCAGGATATCAACATCTTCCAAATTCAAAGTAATAAATAGGCAATTAGTTTGCCTCCTAATCGTCATACATCAAAATGCTTCTTTTCTGCCATCCTCGTTTGGTCATTGTCATACGTACATCACCGACAATGCCATAACCAGTTCTTTTGATCATTATTGTAGCAGTTTATTTACTCTACCTTCTATAAATGCTTTTCATTTAATGTTATCAACATTTTATTGCGACTTAGCTGTTCATTTTGCATATCTGTATTTATTGGAATAGAGTAAGAGCCCCAAAGAAGAAGGAAGGGCAAGAATAATTAACCTTACACCTAGGCTTGCAGCAAAATTGTCACATTATATGTGCAACTAGTATTTTTCTAGAATCTAACTTAATAGGTTATAGAAGGTAGATCACATTTGAAATGCTTCTGGCATCTATTTGCTTAAACATTATCCACATTTGAAGCTAGATTGATAGGTTAATATTTTTTTGGTCTTTCACTATACTAAGCTAGATGAATTCATGATATTGCTTAAGCAAATCAAACACCAAAATAAGTACTTTGCTATGTATTCCAATATTTTTGATAATATACTGCTTAGCACCCATTAGTGTACATTTTCTAAGCTCATATAATCCTGGCATGGCAACTCGAGTTTAAGTAAAAACCTATATCCTTACCAAAAACCGAAAAAAGAACTGAAAACCTATATACCACGCCAACTCATAGAATTGCACTAATCTCCTCATGCCACATGGCAGAGGAGCTAATGTGCACTTAAGAGTTTTCTTTATGGAACTTTACGCATATGAATTGAGATTTTCTGCCCTACTAGTTTCCCATATAGCTCCATGACTAACCAAAGTAACAAAAAGAAAAGATGGCATTGCATGTTTGCCTCAAGACATGCCGGTCTACAAGCCCATGGTTACACATTCTCCTCATTTAAGGTAGAAACTTTGGTACTTGTCTGTCAAATTAAACCAATATATATAGGAAAAAAAAGAGTGCCAGAGGATGAAAAGCTATGTCCTTATGCAAGAATTAATCATAGTGATGAATTCTGCCATTTTTCTCAAAGGTCACAACACTTTATGGGATTCATGATGCAACCACCTTTGAATTTTTTTTTTTTAATCACACAACCTGTCCTTCCATGACATCTTTGTTTCACAAACACCAAATGGCCATTAATCAAACACTTTGGCTTTTTCTGTGTAAGATATCGTACATGTGAGGCGCGTAAGCTCCTCAGTCAGGATGACAAAAAAATATTATTACTTAATGTCCCATGACCCAATACCTAAAGATCTACACAAGAATAGAAGCCTAGAAACCTCTAAACTCCAGCTGGATGATGCTAACAGTTTTAACAGTGAATTATGCCCCTTGTCCCCTAGTCCTTGTCTAATCCCCCTAAGAGGTCTCTCTGTTACTTGTGTTGTGCAGCCATATAGAACTAACAAAAGAGTTCCTCTAACCCAAGCACTATGGTTCCTAAAGGGTTAATGAAATACCTATTGGGTTTAGGGGCCAACAAAACTAACATAAAAAAGTTGCTTCATATCACTTTGTTTCAAATAAATATATATTTCAGCTCCAAAATGTTGTCTTTCCTATTCTTAGCAACAAAGTAACTTTTTAAAAAAAAAGAAAAGAAAAGGATCGAGATTTTAGTACTTCCCAGAATAAATTCCTAGAATGATATCAACTATATGATGGATGAAGCTAAGCATCTGGCCAAGCTAACTTGAAGTGAATAGCTTGACATTAATGTTGAAGAAAAATTCATATAGTTTAAGGCTCATTGCAATCGCGAAGGAATCATCCAAGATCCAGTTAAATGATGAGAAACCTTTCGCAAAGCCAGATTTTATATGCTTCGTATCGTCTAGAGTGAAAATGTTGCTTCCTTATGACAGTATTCATTTATGGTCTATTAGAGCTTTATAAACTCATGCAAAGATGGTCAACTAAATTAATTATTGGAACATGATTCAAGCTAGCAACTCTTTTGAGTACATAGAAGACTAATAATCAGAAACCATTACAAATTTTACTAAAAGCTGTGTCCTGATACCCAAAGCAGATCAGCTCTCTACGTTTTCTACCATATACTCCATTCCTTCTCGTTGAGGCATGGGAATGTGTGAAAAGTGTAAAAGTATAGGGAATTCTATGATTACACCAGCAGAACGCAAGAGCCAAGAAGATACCTAGCCTGTAAACAAATAGGCCATTAACCATAGATACTTACGAATCCTTAAGTATAGCTTAATTAAATGTATAAAGCTTTCATAATTTCCACCAAAAAGGAAAGTATAAAGCTTTCGTGTTCATAAAATTTATTAAAATATTGCTGCTAAAAGCTTCCCTCTTGATAAGCTTTGTTCATTTCTTGTGGTAACATGACAACGAAGGGATGGTCAGGCATAGGTGATAATGGTGATCACGTGATAGTGCAACTTTTCTAATACAAAGGTCTACTTTTGCATTGCATCAAAAAAAAGATCTACTTTTGCAAGCATAGAAAGCACACGGGGGTATGTACGAGCCATGCTAGGTTCTTAGGGGGTCAAGAAATGAAGACCTAACCTCTGTCCTTGCGCTTAAGCTGAACCAAAGAAACAACATCAATTATTGCCGGTATCCACTTAAAGCTGGCTGGAAGAGTTATTTGATGATTGCTCACACACACACACACAATAAAAAAAAATAAAAAATAAAAAACCTTCTCTCCCATATAAGAACTTAATTTCCTACAAATAACCAACCCATTGGCTGGTTTCATGAATTCACTGGTGGACCTGAACAAAACTCACTCTCTAAAAAGGTTTACCATATTGTAATATGACAGGTGCAAGTCAAAAATTATGCTCGATGTATGGTTAAGCACATGATCTAGCACAATGACCTAAAGAAGACATCATGATCGAGTACGATCTAGTTTACCAAATTGTAATATAGCTGGTGCAAGTCTAAAATAATGCATGATGTATAGTTAAGCACATGATCGAGTACAATGACCCATAGACGACACCATGATCTAGCACAATATAGTTTACCATACTGTGTTATGATGCAAGTCAAAAATAATGCTTGGCGTATGGTTAAGCACGTGATCGAGCACAATGACCCAAAAAAGACATCATATGCTTGCCCCACCATAAACCACACATGTTCAACATAAGGCTGATGCTTCAAGTGAGGCTCCATCCATGTTTCTAGAAATATAGCGTAGTGGCAGACGCACAAAATATAGCTTGATCAGTTTCTTGAGGCTTTAGATAAATATCAGTCAGTGCTAGCAACATTAGCAATTCTTTCTCTCTTTTCGGGGTAAACATCAGCAATTCTCAAAGAATAACCATCATAACCAACTCAGAAAGGAAAATAAAAAATATTCATTTCATAGAAAGAATGGTGTTTTAAACTTCCATTCCTACGAAGAAACAGTACTTACAAGCAGTACAACTCATATATGTCAGAAAGTGGAAAATAAAAAATATTTATTTCATAGAAAGAATGGTGTTTTCAACTTCCATTCCTACGAAGAAACAGTACTTGCAAGCAGTACAATTCATACATCTCAGAAACTGGATTCTGTCATCATTCATCTGAAGCCAATATGTACTATACAATCATCAACCCAACAAAAAAAGAAAAGAAAAGAAAGATGTTTATCTTTCCCTGGGCAAGTAGCTAGAAATCCAGCTTGAAGACCACCTTGTGTTTTCTCTTAGCCCCACGCCATGGAGGACGCATAGTTGACCACCAGCTTCCCATCAAACCCAAAATTCTGTTAGATGTTAATATTAGAGAAAATTGTAAAACTCACAGTAAAAGATTCAACAAACATATATAATTCCAATTTAAATCTGGGCAGTGAATTTCCACAAGAGTTCCTACAAAGGCTTCATTCCATCAAGACCATGAAGGGAGAGGTGATTTAGCACAGAGTATGAGCTTTGCATGGTTAAAACTTTTTAGTGTTCCCTTATCATCTGATAATCGAACAGATTTATAAGAGAAATCATTCACTCAAATGTTTAATCAAAGCACCACAAATCAATAGATCGCCTGATGTTGGAATGCTTTGCTTGAATATTGCCCAACTCTTTCTTATGGCTTTGTGCACACAAAAAGATGCAGATCAAGCTGAAATATAGTTAATGAAAAAGAAGGGTTATATTTTTGGTGTCGATTCATGATAGAAGTAAACACATTCACACATTACTGAACTAGAAAATAAAATCTGAGTCCCTAACTTTAGACAGTATCTTGATGGAGACTCACTTCTTTATATAAAAAATTTAAAGAAAATACAAAACACTATGTCAGGGAATATGATGCCAGTACCAGTTATCTTACAAGCTAGACCAGCAACGATGTAAACTGATACCCAGTAGCACATCAGCCAGTATAATGTGATCCAGATTGAAGCATGGTTCAAAAATTAAAAGGGAAATAAATAGAATATCCATACTCAAATTCTTTTAAGAAGAAGAAGAATAGAAGTTAAGTACACAATTTGTTTTAACAAGACAAACCCTATTCTTCTGGTGATTCATGAACCAATTCTAATAAGAGGTGGCGTTTCCATTATCATAGGGTGCTTTGGATGTCGAATTAAGCCGTCGAAAGGTAAGTTGTGCACTCATGAGCAAGTCTTAAGAGCTTAAGCAAGCGGTTGAAGATATTTGATGAACCAGAGGTGGCTGCAGAGCCCATTATCCCCATTTTTTAAGGACTGTGTGTATCAACTTTTTAGTCACTAGCCTTATCTCAATTTTGGGAACCAGCTCCAAAGGCCTCCCACGATCCCATTGTTTTTTTGGTTGTTCTGATCTGCTCAGCAACTCCCAGTTGGTTGGGAGTTATCTGAAGGGTGAAGATTATATGCCCACACTTCTAAACAGCCCCTCAAGCTAATGGTTGGTATACGTCTAATGATGGGCTAAGAGATATGCCTTATGGATAGCATCATACAATGCACTAAATAAACCTTATATGATGGCATCATATGGTGCACTTTCTTGAAAGTATTCATTAGCTAACTTACTGCCTCTTCAGAGCCATCTTGGACCAGGAATCCATAACACCTGGTTGAATGCTTTGAGAATTCATTCTGATGATGTGTTTTGTGTAATCATTGGAAGGAGGATAGGGACCATCTAATTCTCTCTTCTCGATATAAATTTGGAAAGTTTGTAGAGTCAAACATAGTTTGAGTCCAATTAGAAGACTTTTGTTGTCCCAAGAAGTGGAAGCTGCTTGAAACTCTTTAGAAGGAAACATCAGATTGGTTTGTTAGTTGGACTGCACTGAGGCCTCTAGTTTGGCATCTTTGGGCTCAAAAAAATGGGAGATTCTACCAAGGTGCTAAGTGTGATGGCCAGGTCCCATTTTACCAAGGTGCCAAGTGGGGTGGCCCAGTCCATTGGACTAGTCCATCACAAAGCCAGACTAAATCTCCAAAAGAAAAAATTGAAGAAGACTCCCAATGGGAGTCTTTGTTATAGTCCAGCCCAGCCTAGTCCACTTGACCAGCCAGGCCACGGCCCAATTTTGTTGGGCGCAAGCAATCAGGAGGAAAGAAGACTCCTGGAAGGAGCCTTCTATCTCTCCGATTTCTTTGGAGATAATCGAAAGTCTAAGGCAATCAAAACCCTAAATCTCCTCTATAAAAAGAACCTCCTTACCCGCTAAAGTCCTCCATCCCAAGCAGCCAACTCTCTTCTCTCTTCTTTCTCTGTCTTTCTCCTAGTTTCCAGTGATCTCCCTTTCACCGAGTTCATTGAAAATTGGAGGCGAAGACCCCCATAGCCAAGGTAAAAAGCCCCGGCCCTCCTTCCTCTCTTTCTTCCCCCTCTTCCCATGGCCCTACATACCGCTGCCAGCCATTGATTTCGCAAAAAAATTATGAAAAAAAATTACTATTTTGGCTGAACCTCTTTCTCCTTTTTTTGGCCATTGGCGTCACTGTCCCTTGGTGCCGGAGTCCTAGTCGGATAGCCCGACCTCCTACCACCCCTCCATGGCAATGTCATAGCTGCTGGTGACCCGCCAATAGCCGAAAAAACCAAAAAAAGGAGGTCGGATCCCCTATTTCCGAGTTTTTCCTTGACTGCCGAGCATGATCCCCGATGATTTCGATCTCCATAACCTCTTCTAAGAGATGAAGACTCTCACTCTCTCTTTTCACCCACTTTCTTTAAGAAGGCCCACGGGCCTCAAAATCAAGTCATATCTTCCTATTCTAAGGACCCGTGTTGACCCCAACAAGAAGCCCCTAAATCGCTTTGGTGCTGGGGCGGTCTATCAAACCGATCATCTGGTCAACAATCTCTTTTTATTATTATTTAATTTTATTGAATTCATCGAATGAAACTTAATGATAATTTAATATAGGATTAGCTAATTCTTCTAATGAAGTCCGAAGATCTATGGAGAATGAGATAAATAAATCTTACACTCCTTATTTATTTTTAAATTATCATATTTTTCATGCATATAATCTGCTATTGATGAAATCATCTTTTTCATAAAATAAAGAATTAACATATGTAAAATAAAAAAATATGTTTTATTATGATAAGTAATTTTATAAATATATTTTATGAAAATAGCATGTTTATGAAGCACGAATCTTATCATGTCTTTAATCGTTTTCCCACATATGTATATGTATGCTTTAAAAAATGATATAAAGATTTAAAAAGCTCTTAGATAGCTATATATGAATTCTTAAAATTGAAAAGATCGATATCCAGAGCTAGCATTCATAAGAAACATGGCCTTGCCAACGGATATAATAAAGTTGGCATATAAAACAAGAACCTGATCGATTAAGAAATATGGCCCTACCAATGAGTATAAAGTTGGTATACAAAATAAGAATTCTGTCAATTAAGAAATAGAACCCTGACACAAGTATAAATGACCATAGCAGGAATATCTGTGAGCAATATTTTGAAATATGATATGGATACATGATAAGAATAACCTTATAAATCATGTTTCTAAAATACTGATAATTTATGCATGCATAATTGACTTTATGACTTATTTTATTATACTGTGAAATGCTTTATTTTTGCAATATCTATTATTTTCATAATGATACATTATTATAGAAAAATTTATCTTAAATCCAGTAAGCAAGTGTAGATTTTACTTACTGAGCTAGTATAACTCATACTTTTTTATTCTTCTTTTTTTCTTTTATAGAGGAATAAGCTTAGGGATGATGGATAATCCACGCTTGGGGATCTGCACCAGCAAGCTTGAAAATTTTATAGTTGGATTTATTTTATTAGATGATTATGGACTTGTAGTTAACCATTTATGAATTTTGAGACATAGATTTTGATATTTGAATTTGGATCTAGATGCTATGAATTGTCTTGGTTTATTTATTTGATTAATCATTTGAATTCAAACTCTTTACTATATTTTATTTATGATGGATCTTTTATTTTATTCAAGATTATGAATGTTGGCTTCGCATTATCGAGGACAGTACCCCTCAATAGCATGGTCGTATTATATTCTCGATTGTTGGGGCATGACAGTCTTCTTCTTCAACGAGTGCCAATGGGAATCGGACTCTCAGGGCCGTCGGACTCCAGCAGAACCCTACAAAATCCTCTATAAAATGCCTCCCATCCATGACCCATCCCTCTTATTTCTCCTTTTGTTCTCCCCTTGAGTTCATAAATTTCTAGCCCTGTACCTACTGGAACTTGGAGCTGAAGATACTGTAGAAGCCAAGGTAAGGCTCTGATTTCACCTCCTCTTTGTTCCCTTTCTTCCTATGGCCTTAGGCACCATTGCCGACCACCAGTTTCGCTGGAAAACCAAGAAAAAAATATCTTATTTTTTCAATCTCTATGTTCTTTTTTCTAGCCATATCCGCCACTGGCACTCATTGTCGAAGCCACTGACCTCTTCTCTATGTTGGCCTCTGGCCTGCATCGAAGCCCTAATCGCAAACGAGTGGGCTGGGACCCAATGACAATCAAGCAAAGGGCCTCGATTTGGCCCTGTTCTTCAGTCCTTTTGTTGGTCGACCCCTTACTGTTGGTCATCCCCTAGTCCACCACCGTTTGTTGCCAGGCCTCCGATTGCACTGCCGAATCATGACCACGACACCCTTTTCCTCCCATGTGCAGCCAAAGAAGAAGAAAATAAAAGGGAAAAAAAGAAAAGGAAAAGGAGAGAGAGGACTAGCTCTCTTTCTCTCTTATATCTCTCTCTTTCTCTATTTAAGCTGACCAAGTATCCGATTCAAAGTATTGTTCCTTTGACTATGGATCCAATTTGACCCAAAGAGGCCCGAGACTGCCATGGTACCCGAGCAACCTATCGAACTGATCACCCTAGTCTTAATTTAAAATCCATTATTAATGAGCCCTGCTGATCGATCTCAACCTTGATCGAGTCCATACCTTATGATTCATTGATTGAGTCACTTAGACCCGACCCATCCGAAGTCACTAAACGCTATCACCTGATCAATAGTCTCTTTTCTTATTATTAATTTTATTAAATTCATTAAAAAAATAATTATGATTTAATATTTTAAATAGGATTAGCAAATTCATCTAGTGAATTCTGAAGGTCTAAAAAAAATAGAGAAATAGATCTTACATTCCTTATTTATTTTCAAATTATCATATTTTCTATACATATTGACTACTATTGATGATATCATGGTTTTCTTAAAATAAAAGGATCAGCATATGTATTATGAAGATTATGCTTTATTATGAAGAGTAGTTTCATGAATATTTTTAATGAAAATAGCATATCATGAAATATGAATCTGATTATGCTCTTTCATAGTTTTTCATCTTCATACGTGTATATATATGTTTTAAAGAAAAGGATATAAAAATTTGAAAGGCTGTGTATGAATCCCTAGAGTTGGAAAAAATCGACATCCGAAGCTAGCATCCATACGAATACAGGCCCTACCAATGGACATAAAGTTGATATATGAAATAAAAACTCTGTCGATTAAGAATACGGACCTTGTCACAGGTATAAAGTGACCACAGCGCAAATATCTGTGAGCAACGATTCAGAATATGATATGAATACATGACAAAAATAACTTATAAATCATCATATATTTATGAAATGTTCATGATTCATGCACGTATGATTGGCTTTATGACTTATTTTATTATATATTTTTATGAAATACTTTATCTTTATAATACATGTTATTTTCATAATGAAGCTTGATTCAGTAAAGAAGTGTAGGTTTTAACTTATCAAGTTGGTGTAGCTTATACTTCTTCTTTTTTTTTTTTCTTTACAAATGAATAAGATTAAAAATAGAGGATGATCTAGACTTAAGGATTTGCGCTAGCAAGCTTAAAATTTTTATAGCTGAATTTTAATTTATTGGTCAATTATGGACTTGTAGTCAATAATTTTATGAATGTTGAGATATGAGTTTTGATATCTTTATTTGGATTTAATTGTTCTGAACCAGTATTTATTTAACTATTCAATGGATGATGACTGGATCTTTTATTTTTAAAATTATGATTAACTAGCTTCGTGTTATCATGAGTTGTACCCCTCGGTAACATGATCGTGTTATGTTCCAGATTTGAGATGTGACATTAAGCTTCATAAAACTTTTCTTGTTAAACTAATCATGCATATACATGATGTTAAAGCAAGCATCCTAAACTGCAAGCCATATTCCCTAAGGCTGCATTTGGATATTGAATAGCTCATCAGGGGGCAGAAAGATTTAACCATTTGAAACTAGTTGACATTTCCAAGTTTGCCTGCATTTGGCTACTTTTGGCTGCCAAATATCTAACCACTCCTTGAATAACTTTATCCATAAAAACTCACTCCCTAACCAGCTAACTAGCTACTAACTTTATTTGTTGTTTGATTGGTGTCCCTATAGCTAGTGAGATAAGTTGTTGAATTAAGTAATAAAGTAGAGAGGAGAAGAGAGCTTTTGGTGGTTAAAGTTATTTCACTCTCTTACCTGAAATAATTGTAACCTGGTTAAGTACCTTTTTCACCCGATGACCAAATAAGTTTATTCAAACCTTTCAAATGGTTTTCGGTTAATTAGCTGGACAACTTTATATTGTCCATCTTTCGACTACTATCCAAACACAGCCTTAGTAGGATAAAGTTGTAGAAGCGAAAAAGTAAAAAGAGAGAAGAAAAATATTGGTGGTTTACTTTATTTCACCCTCCCCCATGAAACAAAGTCAACCAGATTAAGTGGAATTTAGAGGCTTTGACTGAATAACTTTAACCCTAACTTGCCTGCGTGTGTTTGGCTGGTTAGGCTGATAACCTGCCTTAGCCAGTAGATTACCAGCAATCAAATGTAGCCAGGCACTTTTATATTGGGGTTGCAAGGTGAATTTTACATAGCAAAGATACCCAAGACATGTTTGTTGGTCTAAATCAAAGGCTGCATAAAACTGAACTCTGATGGCTATGGAGAAGTGTTGGCC
Organism: Elaeis guineensis; assembly: GCF_000442705.2. NCBI lineage: Eukaryota > Viridiplantae > Streptophyta > Magnoliopsida > Arecales > Arecaceae > Elaeis > Elaeis guineensis. The sequence goes on from NC_025995.2 coordinate 87,951,926, forward strand.
TGTCATTCTCCCTGGTAACTAGAACTCTCAGATGTTGAAACTAAGCGGTGGCCTTGCAGACATTAACCATTGTTTATCCCTAGGCATCCAAATCTAAAGGTTTGGCTTAAGCAAGATTCAGATAATTTTGTTGACAGGATGAGTAAATCCATTAAGCTGATATGGGAGGCTGAATGTTTGTATCACATATATGAGTTCTCACATTTAGTTTTATGGAATTAAAAGCTTGTCAAACTTTAAGGAGGGATATAGAGCAGCTGGTTTGTCAGCATCATGCCATTGAGAAAGCATAACTAATAGTAACTACCCATTGACACCACAGTTCTGCTAACCCAAATAGAAGGTGCATTAGCATTTCTTACATAAATAAACCATAGCACATAGTGCAGATTTGCAAGTGAGATTTAAAAAAAAAAAAAAATCTTAAATGGGTCATTTCATTCCCTATTTTTTGATTGTTGCATGGATGGAGTCAGAAACTGTCTACCCTCCTCCAAAAAGAAAAAATAAAAAAAGAGAAAAATGAAAAAAAGGTCATTAGCTGCAATTACCTCATATGTGGATTAGATATAATCTAAATAGATCGTTTTGATCATCTAACACAAAAAAAATCTGACTGATGGAGCTGTTATCTCACATATATGCTGCTTTATGGATGAATTGTTGAAATTAGATTTATCTAGACACTAAGATTATATGTGCAGAAATGAAGAAAATCCATCTCACAATTGGAATGCAATTATCAAGCTTCTCCCTACCAACTGCTAATTTGGAGTGGATATGGTTGCTTGGACAACAACCATGAAGACAACCCGAATGCTGACATTCTATATGGTACTAAAAACATATAATAAATAAAAAGCACTATGGAGATGGAAGGTTTTGGCTTTGATCCTATAAGGAAATGACATAAGATTAGTGTGATAGACTGTCATGCCATACCATACCATACTAGTGGAAGTACATGGGCACACTATACCATACCATGCTGGTAAGGTAGCAGTATAGGGCCCGATACTAGAACTTGAAACCTTGCTTCAATTCTGCAAAACTGAATCTTTGCATTACTTGCTTGTTGGAGAGTAAACCGACATTACAAATAAAAGACTAAATATACAACTAAGACTAGTGTCAGTATGTCATAAAACATCATAATCAACATATAAGCATGAGTCATATAAGCATGAGTTCACAGCTATAGAATGTGGAATTGCAAATATGGTTTGCCACAAACATCAAAATAATTTCATAGAAACCAAATAACATGTGGCACTTAGATGGGAAGAAGGCTTACATTGTATAGATCAATCACCAATTCATCTGGGTTTGGTGAAAATGCACTATTGACATAAACAAACTGTTGAACAAACAACTAGCCATCAGTAATTATGCATCTAGACAGTACATCAAGATACATAGAATTTTCTAGGACAGTATGCATACCAATGTATCTCTACGAAGTTGACGACGAAGAAATTCAATGACCTTACAGAAGTTGTCATTACCAGCAATCTGCCAGCAAAAGAATTAATAAGTTAGCTCGTACAAACTCTTTTGAGTAGCCTTGAATGTGTAACATCTCCTAGTGAGCTAGAAGTTGCAGTATTTCAGTACAGCTTAATGTCATTAGATGAACTGTAAAGGATCCATCATATTTAATTTTGATTTATCAACATCCACCTCATCCTCGTTGCCTATGCAATGCACAAGTTATGTGCCATTGTAGATGTCACTACAGTCTTGGAAAATCAATATCTTTAGTCTATGAGGCTAATGGAAATTATATTACAGAAGTATACGAACACTACATGAAAGCTTAAGTTAGACTGAAATTATCTTCCACCTCTCTTGCATAATACATCCTCGGTGCAAATAGAGTATCTTGTGTCTACCGAATCTATTGGGGTACAATTTTTGTCCCTATCATACTAAAAGTGCATTCCATATACATTTATTTAGTTATGCTAACAATTGGAACTTGTTCTCTAAATTTTCATCAATATTCTACATTTACGGTTCAATTATGTTCTCTCAATTAACACTAGGTATAAACTAACATACATCCTGGCACTTCCTCAGCATTGGCGGTATGTTTGTTTGTAACCTGCTGTAAGAGATACAAGCCTTGAGCCCGTTGGAACCAAGGTTTTAAAACTCGGTTAAGATTTTGGTTCCATTCAGCCTTTCCAAGTTTCAGTTTCTGCAATGGAAACTGCTATTGCTAAAGCAGGTTTTGCTCCTTCCAGAGCACCAGAAATTAATTTGTTTTACAATAATTCTTGTACCCTTCCATAGAAAGACTAGTTGGAAACCTTTTTGCAATATTCCTAAATACCCTTCTTCCCTCCAGCTACCTCTCCCCTTCTCCATTATGTAGTACAGATTCCAAAGAGACAGTGACCAGTGACACCATCCTTCTCCCTCCCTCTCCCTCTCTTTCTCCAACTAGTGAAAGGACACATGAATCCCTGTGTCCTCATTTACATCTTCCTACTCTATCGATTTCTTGACTTATTTTAACAAAAAAAATGCATTAAAATTGAACTATCAGGTCCACTTTTTTGAAATTCTCTTTTTGTCTCCTGGTGTCTTTTTCTAGGTTTTGTGGAATAATTATTCATGTTTTTCCACAATCCTCCTCCCCCTCCTTTGAGAAGGTGTTGTGTCAGGCAAAGCTTTCTGTGATACATAAGGTAAAATATAAATTCTTTCAGCTTGTAACTTTGGCTATCCAAAAAAAAAAACTACATGCCCTAGTTTTTATATTTATTTTCTTTGACAGATTTCTATGGGACTCTTTTGTCATGAGAAATACAATTGAAAGTGTATCTTTTTAGATATGATTTTGGCTACAAGAAGTAGAAGTATTGTAATTTCTCTTACCATTTTATTGGTGGCTCATGAAAGATGATCAAACTTCAGCACAACTAAAATGTTCAACTCAATGGCTGGATTTAAACTAGTAAAAACCTGGCTATAGCAAATTGCAGGTTGAATAAATATCTATGTTTAATTCAGAGTACTGTGTTTATAATTTTATATTACAAACCTTGAGCTCTGCTGTATTGATCATGGTGCAATATTTTCTGTGATACATAATGTAAAATTGAGATTCTTTCAGCTCATAATGTTAAGCTATGCAAAAAATCTAGATGCCTTGGTTTTTATTTTTTATTTCTGAAAGAATTTTATGGAAATTGTTTCAGTTATAGTTTAGCTATGCAAAAAATCTTGATGCCTTAGTTTTTATTTTTATTTCCTGACAGAATTTTATGTGACGCTTTTGGATTTGTTTTCAGAAATACAATTGGAAGGATATCTTTTTTTTTATATATGATTTGTTTTCAGAGAGACAGCTTTAAACTAGTAAAATGTTTGCTGCAAATTGCAGATTAAATACATATCAATGCTCAATCCAAAGAGTTGTGTTTACAAGATGAACCTTGACCTCTGTTATCTTGATCATAGCCAATGGCAAAGGCCAGGTATACAGTACTTGTTCAAATTGAAAAACTATATTTTAGCAAAAGAATGAGATAATAATAGCCACAAATAAAATGTTTTAATTGTCATAAAAGGCTGAAAAAATAAAGAACTATTTGATGGAAATTACCTTCCCATCATAGTAAAAAAATTTAGTAGGAATTGGTCATTGAGCCAGGAATGTTATTCCAATGTTTTCTTACAATTTACTAATATAAATCTTATTAGTAAGAAGCTGTAAGTATAATTTGTTTTCCCTGATTCATATTTCTTCCTAGTTCTAATTCATTCTAAACATCTTCTCTAGTTGCAGGTTTAAGTTTATGTCAATATTGTATTCCCCAAAATAACTCTTTTTGTAAGTCTTTGCTGCTTAATTTGAGATTCCTATGTATCTCTTTTATTTTTATAGTATCCATCTAATTTTTAATAAGAAAAGTATTTAATTGATATTCAGATGCAATATCACAAACCGAAGGCCAGCTTAATGACTCTAAGACTACAGGAGGATGAAGACCATGGCAAGTAGATCAATATTACCTTGATGACTCTCTTTGTGCTTTGTTATTATCATTATCTTTTTGTTGGGAGTTGTTATGTAGACTATTCTTTGAGCTCCTTTTTTGGTTGTTACTGAGGTCATGTTAAGCAAGTTGTCACAGAAAAATTATAATTGTGCTTAGTGATTGTGGCATAGCTTATGGGGGTTGGAACGCACCAAGTAATTTTGCTGTAAATTGTGCTATGCACCTGGGTAGTTTCTGTGCCAAGCAATTGTGGCAGGGAAATGCATTTATGTTTCACCTTACATAAACATAATTTCTGATAGATTGGATGATAGTAGAAGATGGTATATATTTTGATGTTCAGTTTTCCTGCTAATCCATATGCTTTCTCAGCTTTATTAACAAAGATGAATGAAAATATGAACACAGTTCAATTCATTTTGAGGTCTATATAGAATTGGAGCTTTGCATATTTATCAGATCAAGAAGTACGGAACTAAAACTTTTTTTTAAATTTATGGCCTGCTATGGCATGTCCAAGGCTTCTACTTGAAAATTTTATTCACATCCTTTTTTCTCCTTTTCTCTTCAATACTTCTATTATATGTTCTTTTCAAATGGCTCTTCAAATATGTCCATGTGTGATTGTGCAAGTTATCTGGTTTTTTTCCTCCATTGATTCAGAATAGTACTTTATATTTGTTTCAAGCATTCAAATACCAATCTCCTAACCAAGAAAAAAACAAAGCCAATCTATCATATTAACACCCAAAATCTTCATATGACAGCCAATAAATGTAAAAATAACATCATAATGATATTAAATTACAATATTATGAATAAGAATAACACATATAATAAATTTCAGACTTAACTAGTTGAAACCACCTCAGTCAGTTTCAAGTCGTTTCTGGCTGAAACTAATCTATTTTACCCAAAATGGATCAGTTTTGGCTGAAACTTAAGTCCTCAATCACAGCCGTAATCTCATCTAACCACAGCTAGTTATCACATGTAATTTCCCTACGTATATTGCTAACAGTTCAATATGCCTTTGATACGCTTTCTTAATACTCACCAAATAACCTGTAGTGTAACTATATCATATGTCTTCTCTGAGTAAACCCCATAAAAGAGGGAGGAGGAATAGATTTTGCTTGTATTCTGTATTTTTTATCAAATATCTAGACAAAGAAATAATCTTGATGATTAGCCTTTCTAGTTTAATGCTATGTTATTTTCCAAAAAATTATCACTGACCTTAAACTTTATTCTATTGCCCTCGCTTGTAACAACTTCATGGTGTGGTGCAAAATTTTTTCTATAAATGCCGATACAATTTTTCATATTATAGTTCATACATAACTATTACTTTCATATATGTACTAAAATACTTCTCCAATTGGTAGGCATTTTCTGACTCTCAAGATTGCATGAATGCAACTAATAGCCAACTCAATCCAACTTCTATCATGATCTGTTGACATAATGATGTTATCTACAGAAAAAATAAGTTCAAAGCACTACTAATTTGACATTTAGTGTTACCTTAATGATTGTCATTCATGTCGATTATATGGTCCTTCAAGGCCTTTCTTTGCTTGATACAACTTATCCGGTGACTTGGAATGTTTGGTGTTACTTGGCTTCTTCTTGTGAAAGCACTTTTCAAATAATGTTATCGAACATTTTTAAGACATTTGCTTTACGAGTCACATAAGCACTTTTGTTAGGTAATATCAGGCATGCTCTTAATATATGAGCAATAAGCACTGATCAAAGCATTACACCTTCAGGGAGTTTCCTCAATTTCCCTAATATCTACATACAACTTCCTAGCAGCATCAGACCACAAATTCTATAATTATATTTCTTATAAATAGTATTCCTTAAAATATGCATTTGCCAATGGCAAGAAAACCAATCTACATGGTCTAAACAATTCGCACGATGGAGAAAGAGAGAAGCTTTGTTTTCCTTTCCAGCTGAAAATAGAATGTCTTGGCTTCTCATTGCCTCAACTCAATGTCATTCAAAGACATGCACTAATTAAACTGATTTACCTTTCCTTCTTCCTAGTCATCTGAAACTTACTGATATAGAACAGCATAGTCATGGGCACCACTACCTAGCGCAATGTCACACAACCCCCATGCCTTATAAGCTAGAATATTCCACCTAGAATGATGCACCCACTTCATAATCTTTGTGGAATCTCAAATCGGTACCCACTTCCTAAGTGCTTTCTTACTTCAGACGTTTTTAAAATATCTGCTTCCCTGCCTTCACCCATATCTGCTCCCAATTCTGGCAACCAAGCCTTATACAGCTTTCTCTTTAATATCTCTTTTCTTTTGAGAAAAAAGGTCACACTATGGTATTTAAAGCGATTTCATTTAGTCTTCAGCTGTACATACATGCTTCACCTTGTAAAACATGCCCAAAATTAATATCTTTGGCAAAAAAAGATTTCAGCAAGTATCACAAAAACATGTTTAACTATGATTATTTACATGATTGCTCCCAGTTAATTTCTAGTGTCTCCAAAGCAAGCAACTCATAAGTTGTATATTACTTTCAAGGAAATGACCTAGAACCAGTACTACATACTTAAACTACACCACCTTTGCTTGTTCATAACAAAGAAGAACAAGAAGAAGAAGAAGTCTGCCTTCTTCTTCTTCTTCTTCTTCCTTAAAGATCATCTCAATCCCAACATTGCACCTGCTTTGACACTGAGAAAAAGAAAATAAGCTTTTTTTTTCTTTTTTTGCTTCTTCTTTTTATGGTGTTGGCGATTTTGGGGTGGTATACATGTGTGTTTAAGAATTCAAATACAAATTAAGAATCTCTCTCTGTTCCCTACTTAAATGAAATCAATGTGCAACATATCTAAAAGACCCTATAAACAATCAATCTCATATGCCCAACAAAAACTATATGACCAAAAAAACCAAGTAGAACCTGCGTAGTTCTTTCTAGAGACGACTTCACTTCTCCGCATGAGAATTCAACACCTTAATAGGTGCATCTTCACTTGAAGTGACAAGAGCTCTCCACCCATCACCTCTATCATTTAATTCCTCCTACTTCGAAGGACATCCATCATAAGTTCTCTTTGTCTTTGAGGAAAGAAATTCAACACTTCCACCCATCCTCTCTAATGCACATCCTTGTCTTCTATCCTCACTTTAAAGATCCCGCAAGAATCCCTTCTCTATGAATTTCATTGTCCTGTCCTCAGTCCATCTACTTCAATTCTTCTATCACTTTTAATCAATATAGAAAATGGTACTCTTCTCGAGTCTATGAAAATCAACTACTCTATTTAGCAACAAGAATTTTACACCTACAAACTTCAAACTTTACATGCATATCAGCTGAAACCTTCCTGCTTCCCATGATTTTCATTTACGAGAGAAGAATTCAACACCTATCAAGATCCCTTCAAACTCCATTAACATCATTTCACACTTGGCAATCTACAAACTTCTCATGAAAGGGTCCCCCATTGGAAAGTATTCATGCAATTGTACCTGGATACACCAAATTTTGGCTTGTGTGGATATTTGGGACACTTTATGACATTCCTTGACACTTCATATCATCAAATCAAGTTGTTAATTTCAATATGATATTTAGCAAATGTTTTATCAGTTTTACAAAACTTTTCAAATGGTTGATCCAACTAATTATTCATCATGCACATAAATCTGTACATATTTGCACACACATCAACATCATATAGAAGCAACGACATGTTGGATTTCTTTAAGATTTGATGTCAGATTCAAGTTCCCTTTGGTCATCAAGCCATCATTCTGAACCTTGCCAAATTAAAATGTAATGGAAAGATATTAATAAGTAAAACAATATCAAGTTTATCAAGAGATATTCCCGCATAGCAACTAGCCCAACCTTTTCTGTTCCCTCTCTTCTCTAAATATGGAAAGAAATTTCAATAAGTTACCACTAAATTTGCCCTCTTTTGTACCTCTCCTTTGCTTTCTTGCAAAAGGAGGGAAAAAAAATCAAAAAAAGAAAAGATCAAATCAGGATGTTCAACAACTGCTTCAATGAAAGCAAGAGAGATTTAGAGGCTACACAAGAAGGAGATAAGATTGGTACCTTAAATTTTGTTTGTTTGAGTATGGGAGCATCGCCGGTCGCCCTCAGGTGAACTACAACTGCACGCAATAGGAGAAGGTCAGCACTCAGCAATGAAAACAGAGAGAGAGAGAGAGAGGAGGGGAAGAGAACAAAAAGAAGGAGAACAGATCGGAACCCTAAAAGCTTAGAGGACGGGACGAATTCTCTTCTTTGAGTTCACCTTTTCGGTCGGAAATCGGCGATTCTGCGGCCATGAGCGAAGGGCGCCGGAGATAAACTTGAAAGCGGTCACGGCGGCGGCGGCGGCGGCGGCCACGACGGATGGAGCTCGACGGAGGCAAGAGGGCGAGGGCCCAGAGAATGCGGATGGATAAACTCGTCGGAGGGGAGAGGGGTTTCGGGATGGAGGTCGTCGGAGAGAAGAAGAGCAAGGATTTGGCCGTCCGAGAGCGAACCGTAAAGCGACCTTTGGAGCCAGGCCGAGCTGCTGATAAAACTGGCAGGTTCAGCCCACATGCAGCACATTTCAGACCTGGCTCATTTTCTGTGATACAATGCACTCAATTGAACAAGTCATCAATCTAATGATCCAAAGCTCAAGTTGTTCATGGACCACCCCAACCTGTTTGCAGTCCTAGCCTAGTACAGCTTGCAAATATTATTCAAAGCAAGATTCGCTATCTTACTACCACCAGATTCATATTGATGCCATCTTGATACCATCGATGGATATTGAATACGAATATAGTATCATATGGTTGTACGCATCAGTACCTATTGATGTAGCAAACTATAATCCAAAGACTTATTTTTAAATCTAAAAAAGATGAACCAGCATCTTTGCTCAGGATCGAGCCATAGCCACCCTAACCCGTTTGTAACCCTAGCTACTTGCTAGCAAATAGATGCACCATGTCATGAGAGATTGAATCCTTTTTTGCATTTGTCTCTCCTATTATGCAACCTAAACTCTCAAAGATAGGGCTCGGGCATTTGTAGTCGTTCAGCTATGTTTCACCCCACTAGTTTATCTGACTATGAACTTGGTGCACTAGCTTTCTTGCTCCAACAAGCAATGTTTTGCGTAAACAAGCAATTTTAAATCTTTAGTAGCCTTCTATTATATATATTACTCTTATGAGACCTCTTTCTAAAAATTTAAGTTTTTGAAATCAAACTTCAAAAACTCTTATAAATCTTTAGTAGTCTTTCTAGTCGGTCCGATCAAAATAATTTGATGCAATCATATCATTATATTAGGATACAAACAATTCAATAAAGATTGAGAATAATCAAATCTGATAGTATTTGGCAATAACCAAAGTGGAGGCTAATATTTCATTTGTCGATCAGAGATCAATTCAATCAAGTAACTTCATTTAATGAGAATCACTCGAGAGATAAAGGCTTAATAGAAATTAATAAAGCTTAAATTTTATGATACTCGATAAAGACTCGGATGGTGTAGATATGCTGCTCGGCCAACATGATGGTTCAAAGCCCCCCTATGAGATTCAATTTGGATTCAAAGACCCTTCACTAGAGTCCATCAAAATCATTGGAAGAAAGCCCTTACTTGATCTAACAATGGAGAGGAAAAAAAAAATCTAGAGTGAAAAAATGGAGAGAGAAAATGAGGGGAGAGAAATCTCTCTCTCTCCACTGAGATCTCTCTCCTTTTTTTTTTTTTTTCTTTCTTTCTTTCTTTCTTTTCCTTTTCATTTTCTTTTCTCTTTTTCTTTACCCGGTGGAATAAGGATTCACCAATCTCCCTTCTTGCTATTATTATAGGGGCGCTTCTCGTCGACGGCAGCTGCGATCGATAATGGCTGAAGGCCGGAATCAACCACGACTGCTGATGGTCGGTGATGATAGCGGCCGATGGTGGAACAAAAATCAAACTTCCCTGTAACATGAATTTCCGTCCCATGCCCAAAGATCCATGGCCTTCCGACGGTTGGAGTTCTGGCCATGGCTATAGGCCATCATAAAGAATCAAACCAAAGCCTCGGCAACAAGCACTAATGGTGGAAACAATCAAAAAAGAAGAAATAAGATCGGTATTCAAATCTAAAACTGAAAAAAAATCCAACCCAAAACAGAGCATCAAAGATCCCAATCAAAATCCAGTGATATGCTAGTGGTAACGGCAGCCTACGAACCGAGAGTGGTGGGGAAGAAAAATAATTAAGGATCGAGAGTCCGGTGACCCAGGAAAACTGGCACAGCAGCAATCGAGAGGAAGAAAGGTTGAAAACTATGGCTGATCAGCGACGATCTTCAATGGGCCTTGAGGGGAAAGACAGCCGATTAAAGATGGAAGGAAGCTGGATGAAGTCCAATGCCCATCGGAATTGGAATAGGAGGCCCTGGCACGTGCTTTGCACGTCTTGGGCTTACAAATTTTTCTTTTTTCCTTTTTTTTTTTTTCTTCTGATTTGGGCTTGCATTGTGCTTTTGAGCCTATCAAATGGACCAAAGCCAATTCATTTTGGGGCAGTTTGTGACATGTATGGATACTAATAACTCCTCTTTTGCATCTAATTTTGCCGCTATAGAGCATTATTGAAATTTATATTTACATGAATTAATTTTCTTCCAGTTTAACTGCTTACATTCTTGATATTTTAATACTTCATGCTATCTTTTACTATACTGTTGAATGTGCTGGTAGCCTTGACTTGGTTTATTAGAATTCTAGTGAAGTTGCATTTATTCTATTGTATATGACTGTTATTGCTCTAGCCAACAAACAAGCCTTCACATTATGACCATGTACTGTTTTTGCCTCCCTCAAATCTTATCATGTAGCATGATGCTTTTTCTTACAAAAGTTATCAAACTAGGAGATAAACCTTTTTGCAGTCTAATATAACTTTGACTTGTTTGTCTTTGGGCAATGTTTGCTTTGGATGATTAACTTTTCTTGTTTTTAGCTACTTTTGGTAAATATTAGCTTGATTCTTCCTAAACTCACAAGATGAACCCAATTCCAACCTGTTGGTTTATGCAATTTCCTTTTTGAACATTTGGTACATATCATCTGTTCAAAATGTCAGTTGCATAATATAAAATAAAGTTGTCGTCGGAACATCATTAATATGTTTCATTAAATGCGCAGCATAAAAGAACTTGTTATGTAGGAGAGCTTAAGATTGTGCTTGTTCTTATTGTTAGATGAGTGCCCTAAATGCCAGATTGGCTGACACATTCCTATACAAATCTAAGGACAAATTTATAATTTTGACTATAAATCAATAAATGGGTTATTCTTCTATCACATTGTGTACATTGTGTCTGTGATACATCTTTTGAGTTAGTAGGAATGTCAATTCATATTTTTAAAAATTGAAAATTTAAGGCATGAATTTACATAACTAACTCATAAACAGCTCCTGACCATAGGATCATCACAATGATGGTGATCGATCCGTAAGGTTAGTGTACGATCGCTTCCTTAGGGTAGATGTGTCTTGAGTCTACGGTGTGGAGACACAGAAGCGAGAGTACAGGTATTCATTGAGAACGAGAGTACTGAGTGTGACCACCTCGAGCAGTCATAAGGAAGTCTACCTTCTCGTCGATGACTAGCTCGATGCTGTAGCTATTGTCAAGTTCTTTGACCTGAGGTGCATCGACAGTTCACCTTGAGTGTGTTATAGTTTGACTACACCATAACTCGATCTCCTAGCCATTCAAAATCTTGAGGTGTATGTTAGCTGTAGCATATTCATTGTAGGAACCAGATTGCATCAAGATGGGATCTATCAACCTCGGTAGATGAGAGGAGTAGTCCTATGATGATCGAAAGATCGAGTCCTTAAGCCCATGGCCATGGCAGAGTAAAATAATGAAAAGAGTTTTTCATTGGGATTTCACATCAGACTCAGATCGATCGATTAACTCATATGACTGATGTTGGGTTTGACGAGTTCATCTTAACCTAATTCAGTCGAGACTCATGATAGAAGAACTCAATCACACAGGTAGCTGCACCGAGAGGTTCGTCTTCAGTTCTGATGGGTTGCCACCATATACTGCTAGGTATCACTGGTGGATTTTGAGAGCAATTAGAATGATCTTGATGATCGATCATTCTAATTGTATGAATCAGAAGAGTTCTGATCCATCGAAAGGAGTTTCGATGATGTCGATGATGAGATCACGATATATCTCATTACCATACAGAATTGAACCTAATGGGTCACGCTAACAAGGGTTAAGATCTAGATGTCATCAATTGGGCTAGCCCAATTGATTTGGATTAGATCCAATTAGGTTCAAAAAAATCGTGCTAGCACACGATTGAACCTAATTTTCTCCTCGTGTAATCTTTTCTATCTCGACTGAGCCAAATGTGATTTGACTCACCCAAAAAATCTTAAGAAGATTTCTCTCAGTCTAAATGAAGTTTGTCCAGCTCAGAAAAGGCTTGTCTTAATTCATGAGATGAATTTAAGACAAGCACTTGCTAATTCCTGTCACCTGTCAATTTCATTTTAGGGCATCCGTCAAAAGTTGATATATGGATCTTAAATTGAAGGCCACTTAACAAGAGCTCATTAGAGAATTTTTGTAGAGTGTCCACATGCCAAATCAGCATCAAATTAGGTGCCATAATCAAATTATGGCGTGAGCCCAATTGGATAAAGAGGGCACCCCAAGTGGATAAGGATGGAAGTTGATTTGATCAACATGGACTCTTTGGCGCCAACATGATTGTGCTTATCCAATATTGGTGCCAACTCTAGGAGAGAGGGTAGGAGTTCTTATCTGATGTGATCAGATGACATCACTCCACCAATTAAAATTTTTTTGGATTAAATAAAATTTTTTGATTGGTCGAATGATGTGGCACTGCGCAGCGCAGCAGGGTCTATATAAATCCTGTCTGCGCCTAAGGTTTCAAGTGATTGCATCAAATTCATCAAAGCTGCCACCCCCTTTCCTCTTCTCCATGTCCCATCTGAAGTCCTTCCTCCCCTCTTCACACCCAAGGAGTTGGGCATTCATCTGGTGCAAGATCAAGGTGTGGTGACGCCTTGAACAGAAGGCTATAGGAGTTCTTCGACAAGCTACTGCTCCAACTTCAGAAAGATTTTTGAAGATCTTCCTAATCAAATTTAGTTTTAATTTTTGAAGCAGAGATTCGTGAGGAGAAGACAATCCAGGTCTTGTTTGAGTGGATACTGGTAGAGGCCAGACGATTGCGTGGCTAAATCAGAACCTTAGGCTTGCTGCGATCATCTACAGGATAATCAGATTAACCTTGAGGTATTTCATATTTTTTCATACTTTTAGATTTGTTTTAGAATTAATATCAAATAATAAAATTAGATCTAGAGATTTAGATCTAAAATAAATATAGGATAATTTTTTTTTAAATTATTTCGCCTCAGATTTGATAAAATCTGAAAGATCATACAAGAAAAAAGGCAGTTTTTCCTTCAACTGGTATCAGAGCCAGGTTGATGGCTCAGTTTCAGATCTAATTTAGATCTGATTTTAATTTTAATTTATCTGATATTAAAAATTTTTAAATGTCACATCAGATATGATAGGATCTAAAATTAAAATATTTAAAATTAAATCTGAGAAGATCTAACATGCATGAGATGCATGACTAGACTAGAAATAGTTTGATCTATGAATAGTCTTATAAATTTATGTTTTAATGAGATTAAAATATAATTTAGATCTAATTTATTCTTTATTTTTGATGATATAAATGTTATATTCAAATCAAAAATAAAAAATAAAAATTTGGATAATACATAAGATTGATCTGTTGCATGCCTAGACTAGTTGTAGAATTATTCTAGTAACTGTCTAGAATAAATTTTATGTTGAATAGTTCAATTTAAATTTTATTTTTCAGATATTACATGTGATGTATTAAATCTGAAAGCATGTTAATTAGATCAATTTTTGATACATGAGATGTATGCAAAGCATGTATTAGTTAGATCTTAAATTGTATATGTGATATGTAAATTTAGATCTAACTAGTTTTGTAGTTAAATTTATATTTCTGATTAAGGTGTTCCTCATGACCGTCTGATCATAAGAACAAAGTAAGATTTAAAGGCCCTCTCCTCCCATTCAATGGGGTGTTCTTATGACGTGTAGGGGTGCTGCGCATTCATCCTTAATCAGAAATCAAAACTTACTTTTTTGCAAAATTATAGATCCTGAAACCCTAGAATTTATTTTACATATTTTGTTTATGAACCCAAGACTTAATTAATGAATTAAACTTATGAAATTAAATTAGGTTTAAAATTGAGAATTTCAGATCTAAGTCATTTTCATAAAATTGAGTTCGAACTTGGGTAGCTCAATTAGGTCTAGCGGTTGATCAAATCGAATCAACAGTTGGTTAGGTGGGATCATGAAAGCTAATAATTGACCACCCTAATAGGATTATATCTGGGTCAAGGTCGAATCACATTTAGATGTGACTCGATCAAGTTAAGACCTAATTTGGCTCAATGGTTAGAGCCTGGATTGTAGGTTAACCCAATTAGTTCTGGTTCGACAATTTGGTGTCTAAGGTAAGTTGGGCAGATTCGACCGACTGGTTTTTAATTGGGAGCTACTTGACTCAAATGCGTTCTTGTCGAGTTAATGGCATATCCCTTCCACCGATCTCACTTACCTGGCCATATGTGTCGATCCAGTTCTGATTTGAGGTGGCTAACAATTCGAGCTAACCCATGCCACTAGGTTAGTCATAATTGTTATGACTATGTCAAGTCAAGTTTAATGAGACCTAAATCAAATCTTCCTAAGAAAATATTAAGTCTAGGTCTTCCACCATTGTGGATGTGCGGACCCTTCTCGGAGTTGATTGTTCTCGACTGGATGCAGTGGCTCAGTTGCACCGAGAAGACGCAACCATGTCCATTAGGCATTGGATGCTACGAATTAGAGGATGGGTTGGGCTCAATATTTCGGATATGGTGAGGGACCCAATCAGGAATCTAGTTCGTGCAAATGGTAGGTTTGACTTAACTAAGGGTTGGAGCAATATTCCAGGCACGGTGAGCTTCATGAATTAGAGACCAAGTTTTGGGTCACCATGATTAGAGAATCATTGGACAAGAGTTATCCACTCATCGGTTGATCCATCACCAATAACTGTTAGGTGAGGTGGTGAGCCAGTCGGTGAGACCGTACCATCCACTAGAAATCACTGATCACTGAGATTTTCACATCTCTACGAAGGGAGTGTAGGGATCTGAGAAAATAGTTGGAGCCTAATTTGTTTAAAAATAAATCTCTAAACAAATTGGTTAAGTCTGATTATAAAATCTAACTAGAAACTGTTGACTCTCTACAGAAAACATATCTGCGTCCAACCTCCTGACCAAAATACTAGACACCCACAGATTAACTGGACCCAATTTCAAGGACTGGTTAAGAAACTACAGAATTATTCTAGGTTTCAAAAAATTGACTCATATCTTGGACCAGGACCCACCTACCATGCCAGCACATCCGACTGCTGAACAGAGAGCGTCTCTGAAAAAGTGGATGGATGATGATAACAAAGTCAGGTACTACATGTTGGGTGCCATGTCTGATGACTTGCAATGCCAACATGAGAACATTATGACTACTCGCCAAATGTTGGCTCACCTACAAGAGTTGTTTGGTAAACAAAGTCGCGCAGCCAAGTATCAAGTTTGTCAAAAAATTTTAAGGCTAAAATACGTGATGGGCAGTCAGTCCAAGATCATTGTTTGACAATGATCAAGGATCTTGAGGAGCTTGAGAAGCTTGGTATCATCTTAGACAAGGATTTTCAGATTGATGTGATCCTTCAGTCCTTGTCCGATGCATATGGTCAGTTCATCATGAACTTTCATATGCATAAGATGCAGTGTACCTTGACTGAGTTAATGAATATATTGGTTACGGCTGAGCTTTCTTTGAAGAGTTCAAAAGGCTCAGTCCTTACTGTGGAGCGGACTTCTTCCAAGAGAAAGTCTTTTGGAAAGAAGAAAAAGTCTACGAAGAAGCAGAAGGTGGATGGGAAGAAGAAGACAGAACCGAAGAAGAAGGCTGCTGAAAAGAAAAAATATTTTCACTACAATTCAGACGGCCATTGGAAATGGAACTGTCCTCAATACCTGCCCACCCTGAAGAATAAAAAGGATGGTCCTTCTGGAGATATGCTCGTTATAGAATTTAATCTTATGGTTTCCTCTGCATCCAGTTGGGTTCTTGACTCTGGTTCTAGTGCTCATTTGTGCACTTCTATGCAGGATCTTGAGGAGAGCAAGAGGCTGAGGAATGGAGAGATAATCCTACGCATCGAAAATGGAGCAAGAGTTACTGCTGTGACCGTGGGAACCTACCCTCTGCGATTATCGTTAGGATTAGATTTATTTCTTAGAGATTGTTATTATGTGCCTGCAGCAAGCAGAAATTTGATTTCTGTTTCATGTTTAGTACAAGAAGACTATGTGATTAGCTTTCATAAGGACCATTGTAACATATTTTATAAAAATAATAAAGTTGCAAATGGTTTTCTTATTAACGGTCTCTATCAGCTACATATTGATGTATCTGTATTTAATATCGAGCAAAATGTGAATGCCATAGGAATTAAAAATCTTAGAGATAGTCTAAATGATAGGCATCTGTGGCACCTAAGGCTAGGTCATATAGCGGAAGACAGGGTTAACAAATTGGAGAAATCTGGACTGTTAAGTCCGTTGACTTTCGAGTCATATCCAGTTTGTGAATCATGCCTTCAAGGCAAAATGACCAAACTCCCTTTTGTAGGACATGGAAAAAAGGCCACAGACCTACTTGCTCTAGTACATATGGATGTGTGCGGCCCATTTGATGTGCCGGCAAGAGGCAACTATGTCTACTTCATTACCTTTACCGATGATATGTCTAGGTACGGATATATGTTTCTAATGAAACACAAGTCTGAAGCCTTTGAAAGGTTCAAAGAATTCAGACATGAAGTAGAAAAATAAATAAGAAAGCCCATTAAGGTTCTTCGATCAGATCGAGGAGATGAATACGTTAGTCGAAAGTTCCTAGACTATCTTAAGGATAATGACATAGTCTCTCAATGGACTCCACCTGGAACGTCACAACTCAACAAGATTTCAGAGCGGAGAAATCGGACCCTATTAGATTTGGTCCGTTCTATGATGCGCTTCACGGACCTCCCTGAGTTTTTTTAGGAACATTGTCTTATGACAGTAATATATGTATTGAATAGGGTTCAATCTAAAATCGTTCCTACTGCACCATATGAGATATGGCATGATAAGAAGCCAAGTCTGAATTATCTCAGAATTTGGAGTTGTCCGGCTCATGTCAAGAGACAGCAGGCGGACAAGTTAGAGTTCAGATCTTTTAGAGCTCGATTCATAGGATATCCTAAAGAGTCATTAGGATACTATTTCTATATTCTGGAAGACCACAATGTGATTGTGAGTCGAAATACTATTTTTCTTGAAAAATAGTTTATTCAAGATGGTGGCATCAGAAAAATAATTAAGCTCAAAGAGAATGTCTCCCAAGAGCAACGAGCTAAAGAATCTGAGGAACCAAATCAATTAGAACCAGTCCTAACACAACCTCTTCCACCTCGTAGATCGACTAGAGTTTTCCGTCCTCCTGAAAAGTACTTAGGTACCATACAAGAGGATATAGAGGAAATACTTCTCACGAAAAATGGGGTTTATGGTGATGATCCCAAGATCTATGACGAGGTAATATCAGATATCGACTCCGAGAAATGGTTAGAGGCAATGAGATCAGAAATTGACTCGATGCACTCAAACCAAGTCTGGACCTTGGTAGATCCACCTGAAGGTATTGTATCTATTGGGTGTAAATGATCTTCAAGAGAAAGATAGGTGCAGATGAGAATGTGGAGACATTCAAGACTAGGCTCGTAGCGAAAGGTTATAGTCAGTGCGAAGGCATTGACTATCAGGATACCTTCTCGCCCGTAGCCATACTAAAATCCATCCGCACATTGCTTGCTGTTGCAGCCTATTTCGATTATGAAATATGGCAGATGGACATGAAAACGGCGTTCTTAAATGGACATCTTGAGAAAAATATCTATATAAAACAGTCACTTGGTTTCACATCCAGTGATGATGATCACAAGGTCTGCAAGCTGCAAAGATCCATTTATGGACTTAAGCAAGCATCTCAGAGCTGGAATACTCGTTTCAATGATGTGATCAAAATGTTTGATTTCATCAAGAACGAAGAGGAACCATGTGTGTTCAAAAAGGTCAGTGGGAGCGCAGTTGTCTTCCTTGTATTGTACGTAGATGATATCCTCCTAATTGGGAATGACATTTTCATGTTGATCTCAGTCAAAATATGGTTGTCTAAGGAGTTCTCTATGAAAGATTTAGGAGAGGCATCCTTTATACTGGGTATTTAGGTCTATATAGATAGACCAAATAGGATGCTGGGACTTTCACAGAAGATGTACATAGAGGAGGTGCTTAAAGGTTTAGCATGGAAAACTTCAAAAGAGGTTTAGTACCTTTTAGACATGGCATTCATCTCTCCAAGAAGATGTGCCCTAGCACACCTGAGGAGATTGAACGCATAAGCAAAATCCCTTATGCTTCGACAACAGGGAGCCTCATGTATGCCATACTATGTACACGACCTGATATAGCCCATACTGTGAGTGTCACAAGCAGATATCAGTCGAATCCAAGCGAAGAGCATTGGACTTCTGTGAAATGTATCCTTAAGTACTTGAGAAAGACTAAGGATATATTTTTAGTCTTTGAGAATGGAGAACTCCAGATTCAAGGATATACAGACTCAGACTTTATGTCTGATATAGATGATCGAAAGTCGACATCTGAGAGTCTGTTCATTTGCAATGGTGGTGCAGTTAGCTGGAAGAGTTCCAAGCAGATGGTGATTGCTGATTCCACTATGGAGGCAGAGTATATTGCTGCATCGAAAGCTGCGAAAGAGATATTCTGGTACAAAAAATTTATCGCGGAGCTTGGAGTGATGTCATCGGATGCCATCCCTCTTTACTGCGATAATAATGATGCCATAGCCCTAACTAAGGAGCCAAGGTCTCACCAGAAGTCCAAGCATATCGAGCAGTGATTCCATCTGATCCGTGATTACCTCAAAAAAAGTTATGTCGAGGTTAAGAGAGTCGACTCCACAGACAATGTGGCAGATCCGCTGACAAAGTCATTAGGCCAGCAAAAGATCGAAGCCCACCTTGAGAAGATGGGACTTAGATATGTTGCCAATTGGCATTAGGTCAAGTGAGAGTTTGTTAGATGAGTGCCCTAGATGCCAGATTGACTGACACATTTCTGTACAAATTGTTGGTGCAAAAATATGCTTGCGCCGGAGAAGCTGGAGTCGGGGAAGCCGCGGTCGCCGTCGGGACCTGCAAGGGAAGTCTAAATCGGAGGTGGAGTTGCTCCGGCAAGACCCTCCGACGCTCAAGTCAGTTCTCTGCCTCAACAAGAATGGAGTGCTCGAACGGAGAATTTAGCAGAGTTTTGAGATAAGAAATGAGCTTAAAGAATAACGTATCTGGGTCCCCCTTTTATAGGCGGAGGAGGCAACGGATTGATGGCGACGTTTGTAACCATCTGGTAGTGGGCCGCCCACGGTCAGGGGAATTGATTGCAAAGGATAGTGGAGTAGACGCGTGGCCATCACCGCGGCTCGCCACGTGGAATCTGTTACGAGGGGCGGAGCAGCGTCCGTTGTCGTGACTTGCCAGCGGATGGGAGAATCGCCTGGAATCCATCGCAGGAGGTGGAGCAGGTTCGTGGCCGTTATTGTGGCCTGCCAGGGGGTAGTGGAGCTGTGCGGAATCTGCCACAGGAAGTGGAGCAGGGTGGCGATGGTTACTGCGGCCTGTCAGGGAATGATGGAGCTGCGCGGAATCCGTCACAGAAGTGGAGCAGGGTCGTGGCCGTTTAGGTGGCCTGCCAGGGGGCGCGGATCTATTGATTGAAGCTCGGCGACGGTCGGTGCCCGGCCTCTGTAGAGGTCCGGGAGAGGTCCTCCTGGCGGCCGGGGTCATGGACGGAGTCTGACCTCCGTGGAAGCCCGGGCGGAGCTGTGCTGCAGTCGATGTCGGAGGCGGAGCCCGACTCCCGTAGGAGTCCGGGCGGAGTCCTCTGCAATCAAAGTTAGAGGTGAAGTCCGGCCCCCGTAGGAGTCCGGACGGAGCTTACCAGCAATCAAAGGTAGAGGTGAAGTCCGGCTCCCGTAGGAGTCCGAATGGAGCTTACCAGCAGTTGATACTGAGAGTGGAGCTCGGCTCTCGTAGGAGTCCGGGCGGAGCTGTTCTGCTGTCGGCGGTGGATCCTGGCTCCCGTAGGAGTCCGGACGAAGCTGTTCTGCTGTCGGCGGTGGAGCCCGGCTCCCGTAGGAGTCCGGGAGGAGCTATGCTGCTGTCGGCGGTGGAGCCCGGCTCCCGTAGGAGTCCGGACGGAGCTGTTCTGCTGTCGGCGGTGGAGCCCGGCTCCCGTAGGAGTCCGAGCGGAGCCGTTCTGCTGTCGGCGGTAGAGCCCGGCTCCCGTAGGAGTCCGGGCGGAGCTGTTCTGCTGTCGGCGGTGGAGGCCGGCTCCCGTAGGAGTCCGGGCGGAGCTGTGCTGCTGTCGGCGGTGGAGCCCGGCTCCCGTAGGAGTCCGAGCTGAGCTGCTCTGTAGCTGATGCCGGAGGCGAAGCCCGACTCCCGTAGGAGTCCGGGCGGAGCCCTCTCGGAGCTGAAGTTGCGGGCGGAACCCGGCTCCCGTAGGAGTCCGGATGGAGCTTACCAGCAGTTGATACCGAGGGTGGGGCCTGGCTCCCGTAGGAGTCCGGGCGGAGCTGTGCTGCAATCAATGTCGGAGGCGGAGCCCGGCTCCCGTAGGAGTCCGGGCGAAGCTGCTCTGTAGCTGATGCCGGAGGCGAAGCCCGACTCCCGTAGGAGTCCGGGCGGAGCCCTCTCAGAGCTGAAGTTGCGGGCGGAACCCGGCTCCCATAGGAGTCCGGGCGGAGTCCTCTGCAATCAAAGTTAGAGGTGAAGTCCGGCTCCCGTAGGAGTCCGGACGGAGCTTACTAGCAGTCAAAGGTAGAGGTGAAGTCCGGCTCCCGTAGGAGTCCGAATGGAGCTTACCAGCAGTTGATACTGAGAGTGGAGCCCGGCTCTCGTAGGAGTCCGGGCGGAGCTGTTCTGCTGTCGGCGGTGGAGTCTGGCTCCCGTAGGAGTCCGGGCGGAGCTGTTCTGCTGTCGGCGGTGGAGCCCGGCTCCCGTAGGAGTCCGGACGGAGCTGTTCTGCTGTCGGCGGTGGAGCCCGGCTCCCGTAGGAGTCCGGGCGGAGCTGTTCTGCTGTCGATCCCGCCAAGGGTTTCGGCTGTGGGTATTTTATACCCAACACCAGTCCCCCTACTTCCGAGTTTGAATTTCAAACGAAGGAAGAACAGAGAGAGAGAGACACAGCCGGACCCGTCCCTTCGGATCCTGCGCACTGCCGCCTCCAGATATTTTGGCATTGAATGAGTGCGTGCCGGAGTCTTTTCGAATTGGAGCGGTACGAGGGGATGCTTCAAAAATCCAACAGGTACACTGGCCTAGGTACGGCACAATTATGATCCTGCCAACCGCCAGCCGCTTTTAGCCGTCTGCCAGGGGGAGTGGGACACGTGTCGGATGCGGACTGGCCAGGGGGATTCGCGATCATTATGGCGCCGGATCCCAGGGTCTATTTAAACCCGTCCTCCCCCCTTCAGGCGTCCTACTCCATTTCTGAGTTTTCGCTGGTGTCTGTCTTCTCTTCGAGAGCTTTGCTCTAGTGAACGTCTTCTCGAGCCGTAGGTGCCTCCCGTTTCTCGTCCCCCAGGTCCCCAGAGCAATATAGGTTAGTGCCAACCTTCTTCTCACCGCCTAGGGGCTTCTCCTCTCTTCATTACTTTTATGTCTCCTTCCGAGTTAGCCTTCGGCGTCTCGTTCCCCTTTCGGTCTGCCTTTTTAGGATCCTCTAGGTTCTCCCTCCGAAACTGCTCAAAATGTCTTCCGACTCTTCTGCTCCCGTCAGTTCTGAGAGTTCTTCTGCCTCGAACCCCCAGGTCCCTGTCTCTGCGGACG
The DNA here is from genome assembly GCF_000442705.2 of Elaeis guineensis. Classification (NCBI taxonomy): domain Eukaryota; kingdom Viridiplantae; phylum Streptophyta; class Magnoliopsida; order Arecales; family Arecaceae; genus Elaeis; species Elaeis guineensis. Next base: position 87,974,147 of record NC_025995.2, read on the forward strand.
AACCCACGTCCGGGGCAGGGCCTCGCCCGATTTTTGCACCGGGCGCCATTCCATGTTCGTCGACTCCGGATGAACTCCTTCTGATAAGGGTTCGGTACGGGGTTCCTCCGGAGTACGACCTGGAGCTACCTGGCCCCTCTGACCGGGCCAGCGCTCCCCCTCCTGGTCGCTTCTGTTTGTATCAGGAAGCGTTCCGTGCCGGACTCCGGCTTTCGCTTCCTATCTTTGTTGCTGCCTTCTTCCGCTTCTTGGACATCTCTCTTGCCTCCGTGGCCCCGAATTCCTTTAGGTTCTTGATAGGGTTTCTCTCTCTCTGCCACATAGCCGAGGTCCAGCCATCCCTCTCCTTGTTCAGGCATTTTTACACCTTCAAACGCCATCCTTCAGTGAAGGACTGGTGGGACTTCTCCCCCCAGTTTGGTAAGAAGGGGTTGCTGAAGGGCGCCCCTTCTTCGATTCACAATTGGAAGGAGAAATTTCTCTTTGTCTACTGCCCGACCCTGGAACTGGGCCTGCCCCCTTGGGGGTCTCTGAGGGATTCTGCCCGTCGGGCTCCCAGCCTGGGAGAGGACGACCTCCAGGCCGCCCAGAAGCTTCTAAGTTATCCCGCTCCTTCCCTTCCTAATCTTCTGAAGGAGCAGCTTCTTTTCAACATCGGCCTGAGCCCTCAGGATCCAGCAAGTACTTATCTTTTCTTTTCTTGCCTCCTTCCTCTTCTCTCTATTTTTTCCTTCCCGCTCTTTTCTTGCCCTTTTTTTCTCTCTTCTTTTCTCTTCTTTTCTTCTTCTTTTTCTCTTTTTTTTTTTTTTTTTTGACTCTGGACTGATCGGTGTCGCTTCTTCTTTCTTTTTTCTTTTTCTTTCTCTTCTTCTCTCTTCTTCTTTCTTCTTTCTCTCTTTTTTTTTTTTTTTTTTTTAGCAATGGACGTCGAAAGCCACGCGGATGCTCGCCAAGGGCATGAGAGCTCAGAAGAGGAAGGGCGCGACGGCCTCCGGATCGTCGAAGAGGGCCAGGGCGGAGGAGACGAGCTTGGCTGCGCCCGTCCAGGCGACCCCGGCTATCGACATTCCCTCGGATGCCGAGCCAGCGGCCCCTCGGGCTTCCTCAAGGAGCCCGCCGACTGGGGCCCCCGTTCCGGGGGCTCGCCCCACGGAGGCACCCGCCGCGGGGAGGAGGAGGAAATCGGTGGCTCGCAGGGCGAGCAGCCATCGAGCTGCTGCAGACGAGTCCGTCTGCTCCGAGGGGGATCAGAGAACCCCTTCAACGACAAGGACCTGATCAGGCGGCTGCTTGATGGCTGCATTCTGTCCGACGTCGTGGAGAGGATCGACCGCGCCGATCCCGAGCAGCGGGCTTGGGATTCTTTGAGGTCCTTCCTTGAGGTAAGCGGATGTTTATTTGCATGGTCACTCAGCCTTTGTTGTAATTCTCTATCCGTCTTTGCAGATTGGGCACCAGCTCTTCGCCTATGTCGAGACGACGAGCCGCATGAGAAGGGACCTCCTTCAGGCAGAGGAACGCTGCCAGGCCGAGGTTGCTCGCCTCCAAGCGAAGATGGCCGAAGTAGCCGCCCTCCAGGAGGCCTTGGAGAGAGAGAGGCAAGCCCGGGAAGAGGAGAGACAAGCCCGAGAGGAGGAGAGATGAATCTTGGAGGAGTCGGCGAGGAAGGCGGAGGCCGAGGTCGCCCATTTGGCCGAGCAAACTCCGGTTCTGATCTCGGAGGCCAGGGCCCTTGCGGTGGAGGAGTTCAAGGTCTCCGCGGAGATGAGGGAACTGAACGTCCAGTTCGGCCAGGAGGCGTTCACCAAGGGGTTCGAGCTCTGCCAAGAGAAGGTGGCCGGCAGATACCCAGACCTCGATCTCGGCTTCCTTGAGGAATCTGAAGACGAGGCCGGCCCCTCGTCTGCCGCTACCGCAATCGCACCCTCCGCGCTGAGTCCTCCATCTCCTGCCCCTGAGGTCTGAGACCTCCGATCTTGTGCCCTTATTTTATCGCCATATTTTCTTTCTGTTTGTCTTCAAAATTATTCAATTAATAAAGTCGAATTTCTTGTTGTGGATGGCCTCTCCTTCCCCCTCCTCCTCCTTTCTGCCTTTCTTCTCGTAATGAGTCGGTCTTTGATGCTTGCACCTTCCGATGGCAGTACCCTGCTGAAGCACTTCCCCTGCCCCTGGGGGTCCCGCTGAAGTCAACCATCCAGCGGCTGAAAAAGGAGGTCCTCCACCTGACGAAAAAGTTGAAGAAGTCGGAGGGCGAGCTCCGCAAGTCGAGACAATGCCATTCCGAAGCCGCCGCTGAGGCCGCCCACTTTAGGAGTCTCCAAGTGAAGGCAATCATGGATTACAGCCGGAGGAAGGCGAACTTCACAAAGGAGCTCGAGGAATGTAAGAAGAGCGCCAGCGACCGGACTTGGGCTCAAGAAGCCAGGATCAGCGCCCTTAAGGTGGAGCTATCAGCTGCGAGGAGGAAGATCGGCCAGCTGGAAGGAAACTCATCCCGGCTCCTGGCACGGGTTGATGATGAACAGAAGTGGTCGCAGAAGGTCTCCGACCTCCAGAAGCAGCTTCAAGACGCTGAGATGAGCCACGACGTGCAGCGGGCCAGCTGGCGCCGGCAAGTGGAAGAGTACAAAGGGAGATTCCGGCAGGCGGCAGACGAGGTTGTTCGTCTCCAGAGGCAGCTGGTTACTAGGGCGCAGCTTACTACCGCCCAAGATACCGAAGAGCTCCAAGCCCTGAGAGGCACTGTCGAAGGGATTTCTGTCTCCCTTGGGGAGAAGACAGCCGAGCTTCAACAAGTGAAAATCCAACTGGTGCTTGAGCGGAAGGCCGTCGCGGACGCAGAGGCGGAGTCTGAAGTTCTGCGGAAGCGGCATCGAGAAGCGGAGGCTGAGAGCCGGCAACTTCGTCAGGCGCTCCAGGATACGCTGCGGAAGAAGGAAGAACTAGAAGAAGCAGTGGAGAACCTGAGGCAGTCCTGGTTGAGGGACGGAGGTGATAACCCTAGGTCGGAGGGAGCGGAGCCTCCTTAGAGCTCTTTTGTAGTCACCCCTTTTTTTCTTCTTTTTTTTGTCGTTTTGTCTTTCCCCGGCCGTCCCGGTCCTGTAGTACGTATATCGAAAATGAAAAAAGAGCATTTTGTGTTACCTTGTCCACGTGTAGCACTGATATTGTCGTCGGTTGAACCTTTCTGGTCGTTTGGCTTGTTTGACGTAGATGTCGTCGTGGGGGGGGGGCTCTTTCCTTTCATCCGACCTTGTTACGCGGCCGAGTCTCGCCACCATTATTAACCCTTGCTGCAGAAGCGGCGGATGGAGCCCGGCTCCCGTAGGAGGCCGGGTGAAGTCTTTCTTGGCGGTGGAACCCGACTACCATGGGAGTCCGGGTGAAGTCTTCCTTGGCGGAACCCGGCTCCCGTAGGAGTCTGGGTGGAGTCTTCCTTGGCGGCGGAACCCAGCTCCCGTAGGAGTCCGGGCGAGATCTCCTTGGCGGCGGAACCCGACTCCCGTAGGAGTCCGGGCGAAGTCTTCCTTGGCGGCGGAACCCGGCTCCCGTAGGAGTCCGGGTGAAGTCTTCCTTGGCGGTGGAACCCGGCTCCCGTAGGAGTCCGGGCGAAATCTCCCTTGGCGGCGGAACCCGGCTCCCGTAGGAGTCCGGGCGGAGTCTTCCTTGGCGGCAGAATCCGGCTCCCGTAGGAGTCCGGGCGGAGTCTTCCTTGGCGGCGGAACCCGGCTCCCGTAGGAGTCTGGGTGAGATCTCCCTTGGCGGCGAAATCTGGCTCCCGTAGGAGTCCGGGCGAAGTCTTCCTTGGCGGCGGAACCCGACTCCCGTAGGAGTCCGGGCGAGATCTCCTTGGGGCGGAACCCGGCTCCCGTAGGAGTCCGGGCGAAGTCTTCCTTGGCGGCGGAACCCGGCTCCCGTAGGAGTCCGGGCGAAGTCTTCCTTGACGCGGAACCCGGCTTCCGTAGGAGTCCGGGTGAAGTCTTCCTTGGCGGTGGAACCCGGCTCCCGTAGGAGTCCGGGCGAAATCTCCCTTGGCGGCGGAACCCGGCTCCCGTAGGAGTCCGGACGAAGTCTTCCTTGGCGGCGAAACCCGGCTCCCGTAGGAGTCCGGGCGAGATCTCCCTTGGCGGCAGAACCCGGCTCCCGTAGGAGTCCGGGCGAAGTCTTCTTGGCGGCGGAACCCGGCTCCCGTAGGAGTCCGGGCGAAGTCTTCCATTTTGCTCAAGCTGGCGCGAGGTTCTCTCCTCGTTACCAGCTTGGCTTGTGGGGGCATGTTAGGGCGCTGTAAGGCCTCTCCCCCCTCCGGTCTAAAAGAACCGGGCCTTCGACTTTGCTCATGTCAGGACGAGGTTCTCCTCCTGTTCCTGACATGGCTGTGGGGGCACATTAGGGCGTTGCAAGGCCTCTCCCCCCATCCGGTCTAAAAGAACCGGGCCTTTGACTTTGCTCAAGTTAGGGCGAGGTTTTCCTCCTGTCCCTAACAGGGCTGTGGGGGCACATTAGGGCGTTGTAAGGCCTCTCCCCCCATCCGGTCTAAAAGAACCGGGCCTTTGACTTTGCTCAAGTTAGGGCGAGGTTTTCCTCCTGTCCCTAACAGGACTGTGGGGGCACATTAGGGCGTTGTAAGGCCTCTCCCCCCATCCGGTCTAAAAGAACCGGGCCTTTGACTTTGCTCATGCCAGGACGAGGTTCTCCTCCTGTTCCTGACAGAGCTGCATTTTTGGAGGGATTATGTCCAGTCATAATACATCCACGCTAGGTGGGAGGGGCACGTTAGGCAGAAAGAAAAGTAGATTTAAGGTAAAATAGTAAGTGATACATTTACAGTTTTCTCGCTCCTCCTTGAGGCCCTCCGGTGATGGAGTCGATGGTTCCGATGGGAGGTCGGTCCCTGGGTTGCTCCTCCCTTTTCTGCGGTTCAGGTGGCGGGAGGGCTCTTGGCCGGTCTCCTCTACCCTCAGGCCTGCGGCGGATGAATCTGTCGAGTCGACCTCGTCGGATGAGCTCCTCGATCTCGTCCTGGAGCTGGATGCATTCCTCCGTGTCGTGGCCGTGGTGGTAGAGGCAGAACTTGTTGGGGTTGCGCTTCCCGGGGTGTGTGCGCATCCTCTCCGACCTAGGGAGCTGCTCCCTGACCTCCATCAGTACCTGGGCCTTCGAGGCGTTGAGGGGGGCGTAGTTGTGGAATTTCCCTGGTGGGGAACCCCGCCGAAACCTGTTGTCCGGGCTTCTCTGCCTGCGTGCCCGGGGTGGAGTGTGGGCGCGCTTATGTCCAGGAGGGGATCGGGAGCGAGGCCGGGCTTCCTTTGGCCTCTTCTCAACTGCGGGTTTACTCGAATCCTCCGCCTGATGCTCCCTTGCTGTCTCTTCATCCTTTATCTTGAAGGCTTCTTCCGCTCGGGCGTATCCTTCAGCCCGAGCCAGTAAATCGGCAAAATCCCTGGGGTACTTCTTCTCCAGGGAGTACAAAAGATCATTCTTCTGAAGGCCACCTTTCAGGGCGGCCATGGCAACTGACTGGTCCAAGTTTCGGACCTCCAACGCCGCGATGTTGAAGCGATTGACGTAGGCCCGTATGGACTCCCCTTCCCTCTGCTTGATGTTGATGAGGGACTCCGAACCCTTCCGGGACGTCGGCTGCTGACAAAATGGGCCACAAATTGGTGGCTCATTTGATCGAAGGAAAATATGGTACCCGGCTTCAGAGCCGAGTACCAGTTCCTCGCTGCTCCCTTCAAAGTAGATGGGAAAGCCCGGCACAAGATGGCGTCGGGAGCACCGTGAAGCAGCATCATCGTTCGGAAGGCCTCCAGATGATCAATCGGGTCCGACGTCCCGTCGTAGCTTTCGAACTGGGGAAGCTTGAAGTTCGGCGGGATCGGTTCCTGCATAATCATTTGGAGAAGGGAGGGTCAGTGCAAATATCCTCACCATAAGCGGGAGGCGCGTGGCGGAGTTCTTCAATCCGCCGGTTCATTTTCTGGAGCCTCCGATCCAGGAAATCCTCTCGACTTCGAGTCTCGAGGGTCCTTTGGCAGAAAGGGGGCAGGGATCTTCCAGGGGTGGAGTCGTGATCCGATTGAGGGCTTTCTACCCTCGGATTCGCCTTCCCGGGAAGGACGGGGCGGCTGGCCCGCCCCGCCGCCGGGTTCTGGCATTCCGGAGATGCCCCCTCCGGATGCGTCGATGCCTGTGGTTGCTGCTGCTGCATTGCTTGTACGACCTCGACGAGGCTCTTGACATGCTGTGCCAGCAAGTCAAACTGCTCCGCGCCAACCGCCGTCGCCGGAGGGGGAGGAGGAGGAGGCTGAGAAACTGGAGGGAAGACCGGAGCCTGAGATCTGGCCGCAGAGGCCGTAGACCGCCGGGTGGACGCCTTGCGCGGAGGCATCGAGTGCTGATCTCGCGGGGGAAGATTAGGAGTGGGCGACGGAGAGACGGTCGGAGACGGCTCCGTTGAACACTCCTTTAAGAACAAGGGTGCTGCGAAGACACACCCCCTTCCTCTAGCGCCAATCCTGTTGGTGCAAAAATCTGCTTGCGCCGGAGAAGCTGGAGTCGGGGAAGCCGCGGTCGCCGCCGGGACCTGCAAGGGAAGTCTAAACCGGAAGTGGGGTTGCTCCAGCAAGACCCTCCGACGCTCAAGTCAGTTCTCTGCCTCAACAAGAATGGAGTGCTCGAACGGAGAATTTAGCAGAGTTTTGAGATAAGAAATGAGCTTAAAGAATAACGTATCTGGGTCCCCCTTTTATAGGCGGAGGAGGCAACGGATTGATGGCGACGTTTGTAACCGTCTGGTAGTGGGCCGCCCACGGTCAGGGAAATTGATTGCAAAGGATAGTGGAGTTGACGCGTGGCCATCACCGCGGCTCGCCACGTGGAATCTGTTACGAGGGGCGGAGCAGCGTCCGTTGTCGTGACTTGCCAGCGGATGGGAGAATCGCCTGGAATCCATCGCAGGAGGTGGAGCAGGTTCGTGGCCGTTATTGTGGCCTGCCAGGGGGTAGTGGAGCTGTGCGGAATCTGCCACAGGAAGTGGAGCAGGGTGGCGATGGTTACTGCGGCCTGTCAGGGAATGATGGAGCTGCGCGGAATCCGTCACAGGAAGTGGAGCAGGGTCGTGGCCGTTTAGGTGGCCTGCCAGGGGGCGCGGATCTGTTGATTGAAGCTCGGCGACGGTCGGAGCCCGACCTCTGTAGAGGTCCGGGAGAGGTCCTCCTGGCGGCCGGGGTCATGGACGGAGTCTGACCTCCGTGGAAGCCCGGGTGGAGCTGTGCTGCAGTCGATGTCGGAGGCGGAGCCCGGCTCCCGTAGGAGTCCGGGCGGAGTCCTCTGCAATCAAAGTTAGAGGTGAAGTCCGGCTCCCGTAGGAGTCCGGACGGAGCTTACCAGTAGTCAAAGGTAGAGGTGAAGTCCGGCTCCCGTAGGAGTCCGAATGGAGCTTACCAGCAGTTGATACTGAGAGTGGAGCCCGACTCTCATAGGAGTCCGGGCGGAGCTGTTGTGCTGTCGGCGGTGGAGCCCGGCTCCCGTAGGAGTCCGGGCGGAGCTGTTCTGCTGTCGGCGGTGGAGCCCGGCTCCCGTAGGAGTCTGCTGTCGGCGGTGGAGCCCGGCTCCCGTAGGAGTCCGGGCGGAGCTGTGCTGCTGTCGGCGGTGGAGCCCGGCTCCCGAAGGAGTCCGGGCGGAGCCGTTCTGCTGTCGGCGGTGGAGCCTGGCTCCCGTAGGAGTCCGGACGGAGCTTACCAGCAGTTGATACCGAGGGCGGAGCCTGGCTCCCGTAGGAGTCCGGGCGGAGTTGTGCTGCAATCAATGTCGGAGGCAGAGCCCGGCTCCCGTAGGAGTCCGGGCGGAGCTGCTCTGTAGCTGATGCCGGAGGCGAAGCCCGACTCCCGTAGGAGTACGGGCGGAGCCCTCTCGGAGCTGAAGTTGCGAGCAGAACCCGGCTCCCGTAGGAGTCCGGGCGGAGTCCTCTGCAATCAAAGTTAGAGGTGAAGTCCGGCTCCCGTAGGAGTCCGAACGGAGCTTACCAGCAGTCAAAGGTAGAGGTGAAGTCCGGCTCCCGTAGGAGTCCGAATGGAGCTTACCAGCAGTTGATACTGAGAGTGGAGCCCGGCTCTCGTAGGAGTCCGGGAGGAGCTGTTCTGCTGTCGGCGGTGGAGTCCGGCTCCCGTAGGAGTCCGGGCGGAGCTGTTCTGCTGTCGGCGGTGGAGCCGGCTCCCGTAGGAGTCCGGGCGGAGCTGTGCTGCTGTCGGCGGTGGAGCTCGGCTCCCGTAGGAGTCCGGCGGAGCTGTTCTGCTGTCGGCGGTGGAGCCCGACTCCCGTAGGAGTCCGGGCGGAGCTGTTCTGCTGTCGGCGGTGGAGCCCGGCTCCCGTAGGAGTCCGGGCGGAGCTGTTCTGCTGTCGATCCCGCCGAGGGTTTCGGCTGTGGGTATTTTATACCCAACACAAATCTAAGGATAAATTTATAATTTTAACTATAAATCAATAAATGGGTTATTCTTCTATCACATTATGTACATTGTATCTGTGATATATCCTTTAAGTTAGTAGGAATGTCAATTCATATTTTCAAGAGTTGAAAATTTAAGGCATGAATTTACATAACTAACTCATAAACAGCTCCTGACCATAGGATCATCATAAGGATTGTGATCGATCCGGAAGGTTAGTGTACGATCGCTTCCTTAGGATAGATGTATCTTGAGTCTATGGTGTAGAGACACCGAAGCAAGAGTATAAATATTCGTTGAGAACGAGAGTACTGAGCATGACTACCTCGAGCAGTCATAAGAAAGTCTACCTTCTCGTTGATGATTAGCTCGATGCTGCAGCTGTGTGTCTAGTTCTTTGATCTGAGGTGCATCGATAATTCACCTTGAGTGTGTTATAGTTTGACTACACCATAACTCAGTCTCCTAACCATTCGAAACTCTGAGGTGTATGTTGGCTGTAGCATATTCATTGTAGGAACCAGATTGCACCAAGATGGGATCTACCAACCTCGGTAAATGAGAGGAGTTGTCCTATGATGATCGAAAGATCGAGTCCTTAAGCCCATAGCCATGGCAGAGTGAAATAATAGAAAAGAGTTTTCCATTGGAGTTTCACATTGGACTCGGATCGATCGATTAACTCATATGACTGAAGTTGGGTTTGACGAGTTCATCTTAACCCTAATTCAGTCGGAACTTATGATAGAAGAACTCAATCACACAGGTAGCTACATCGAGAGGTTCATCTTCAGTTTTGATGGGTTGCCATCATATACTGTTAGGTGTCACTGATGAATTTTGAGAACAATTAGAATGATCTTGATGATCGATCATTCTAATTGTATGAATCAGAAGAGTTCTGGTCCATCGAAAGGAGTTTCGATGATGTCGATGATGAGATCATGACATGTCTCATTACCATACAAAATTGAACTTAACTGGATCACACTAACAAGGGTTAGGATCTGGATGTCATCAATTGGGCTAGCCCAATTGATTTGGATTAGATCCAATTAGGTTCAAAGAAATCGTGCTAGTACACGATTGAACCTAATTTTCTCCTCGTGTAATCTTTTCTATCTCGACTAAGCCAAATGTGATTTGACTCACCCAGAGAACCTTGAGAAAGTTTTTCTCAGTCTAAATGAAGCTTGTCCAGCTCAGAAAAGGCTTGTCTTAATTCATGAGATGAATTTAAGACAAGCACCTGCTAATTTCTGTCATCTGCCAATTTCATTTTAGGACATCAGTCAAAAGTTGACATATGGTTCTTAAATTGAAGGCCACTTAATAAGAGCTCATTGGAGGATATTTGTGGAGTGTCCACATGCCAAATCAGCATCAAATTAGGTGCCATAATCAAATTATGGCGTGAGCCCAATTGGATAAAGAGGGCACCCCAAGTGGATAAGGATGGAAGTTGATTTGATCAACATGGACTCTTTGGCGCCAACATGATTGTGCTTATCCAATGTTGGCACCAACTCTAGGAGAGAGGATGGAGGTTCTTATCTGATGTGATCAGATGATATCACTCCACCAATCAAAATTTTTCTGGATTAAATGGAGTTTTCTGATTGGTCGAATGATGTGGCACTGCACAGCGCAGCAGGGTCTATATAAACCCTGTCTGCGCCTAGGGTTTCAAGTGATTGTGCCTAACCCATCAAAGCCGCCACCTCCTTTCCTCTTCTCCACATCCCATCTGAAGTCCTTCCTCCCCTCTTCACGCCAAGGAGTTGGCATCCATCTGGTGCAAGATCAAGGTGTGGTGATGCCTTGAACAGGAAGGCTGCATGAGTTCTTCGACAAGCTGCTGCTCCAACTTCAGGAAGATTTTTGAAGATCTTCCTAATCAGATTTAGTTCTGATTTTTAGAGCAGAGATTCGTGAGGAGAAGACGATCTAGGTCCTGCCTGAGTGGATACTGGTAGAGGTCAGGTGATTGCGTGGCTAAATCAGAATCTCAGGCTTGCTGCGATCATCTACAGGGTAATCAGATTACCCTTGAGGTATTTCATATTTTCTCATGCTTTTAGATTTATTTTAGAATTAATATCAGATAATAAAATTAGATCTAAAAATTTTGATCTGAAATAAATATAAGATAATTTTTTTTTTAAATTATTCTGTCCCAAATTTGATGAAATCTGGAAGATCCTACAAGGAAAAAGGTAGTTTTTTCTTCACTTATAACCTTCTTAAGATACAAAAATCTTTTTACCTCAAAACCATGTTGATGCGTCCTTCAAATAGTGAACTTCTCTACAATTTACCCATTACCTTGTCATCCATCTTGACTATTTTTGGTTATATATTTCAAGTGTCCTGCGCACGCAACCTCAAATTAGTTGTATCATGATATCGCTACATTCATCTTTGAGATTCTTAAGATAGTTCCTCAAAATTTAGAATCGAAACATGAATTTTAGAATAGCTTTTTTTTTTTTTTTGATATGGACTTGATATTTAAATTCAATAGCAAGTTGCCATTTCTAGTTTATGTGGAATAATTTAACACATGAAAACTTGGATTTGTTAGATACCAATCAATCCAAGCTCTTTAGATGCTGGATTTCTTCTCCAACTTAGAGAGAAAAGATATTTATTTTTCATAAAAATTTAGAAGAGCCACATCTATGATGTAGGAGGGGCCACATGTTTAGAGGAGAGTTGCCCACTCTCTGTATTTAATATTGGCAAATTATATCTTATACTGCATGCACCAATATGATCGTGCACTATGGTAATCAACTCATCTCCTTCTTATGAGACAAATCACAAGGACATGATGAATGAGACTTGTAGAAAGAAGATGAGCTGATTAGTATGGTACACAGCCATGCGATATAGGGTATTGTGATGGCCCAACCCAAAAGCTAGCCTATGTTTGAAATAAGCTCAAGTTATACGAAAAAGATAAATAGTTTGAAGAAGACTTCCGATGGGAGTCCTCTTCCTCAAGAGACTCTGAATGAGGATCGGACACCGGTGATTACCTAAGGGAGAAGAGCCCTAGGGCTCTCTATAAATTGGATCCTCTCCTCCATGTGATTGTCCATTGTCGAGCATCGCACCGCCTTCTCTCCCTTCTTTTTTTTTCTTTGAATCCGCAATTCCCTAGCATTATGGCCACACGGAGATTAAGGCTAGAGAACACCGCCAAAGCTAAGGTAAAGTCCCAACCTTGCTTTTCTTTACTTTTTCTTCCTTCCATGACCTTAAGTCATCGTTGTAGAACAAGAAATCAGCAAGAAATTGATCAAAAAATCCTTTGTTCATAGTCCCCTATTTTTAGTCATCTTCTCTTCCTTTTTTCAGCCATCTCCATTGCTGGCAATCATCATCGAAATCTTCATTCTCTTCTCTACATCAGCCCCTATCTAATGCCGGGGCCCCAGCCACCAATAAGCGAGCTAGGAACTAAGGACAACCAAGATAAGGGTATTAGTTCGGCCCTATTTTTCATGTTTTTTTTGTCAACTAGCTACGTGCCACCGATCGTCCATCATTGCCACCACTGGCCACACCCCGCCGCCAATCGTCGGCCCTCAGATGACTAGTCACCATCCCCTTCCATCCCCTATTCGGCCAAAGAAAGAAAGAAAGAAGAAAAGAAGAAAGAGAGAAGAAAAGAAAAGAAAAAAAAAAGAAAAAAAGAGAGAAAAAGTCTCTCTCTCCTTCTCTCTCAGATTTCTCACTCTACTCTCTCTATCTAATCTACGAACTCTAGTATAAATTTGAGATGATCTTTTCAAAAAGATCCGAAGCTACTTTGATGTCCATATAGCCTATCAAATTGATTACCTGATTATGTTTCGTATCTTTGAAATCCACTATTGATGAATCCCATGGATCAAACATGGCTTTGATCCAACATATGCTTCATGATTTTTTTGATTGAGTTTCTTAGATTTGATCCTCGACTAAAAGACTCTGAATTGCCCCGACGCATGGACAACCTATCGAACCAATCATCTAATCAATAGTCCTCTGTCCTTATAATTTAATTCTATTGAATTCATAGAATAGCAATTGATCATTTTTTTAATATTTTAAATAGGATTAACAGATTTGCCTAATAAAATTCAAAGATTTAGGATAAATAAGGTAAGTAGATCTTACGCTCCTTATTTATTTTTAAATTATCATATTTTTATATAAATAATCTATTATTGATGAAATTATATTTTTCATAAAATAAGTATCAGCATATGAAATATAAAAAAATATATTTTATTATAACCATTGATTCTATGAATATATTTTATGAAAATTGCATGTTTATGAAGTATAAATTTTATTATTTTTTTATCTATATATATATATTTTAAAAATATATATATAAAGATTTCAAAAATCCTCAAATAGCTATGAACAATTTTTTGTAGGAAGGTCGACACTTGGAACTAGTATTCATAAGAACATAAGTCTTATCAGTGGATATAAAGTTAGCATACGAATGAAAAACTCTGTCCATTGAGAATACTAATCTTGTCATGGATATAAAGTGATCATAGTATAAATATCTGATAGCAATATTTTAAATTATGAGATGAATATATAACAAAAATAATTTATGAATTATGTTTATGATTTATGCATGCATGACTGGTTCATAACTTATTTTATTATATGCTCTATAAAATATTTTATTTTATAATATCTATTATTTTTTAAATATTATATTATTATGAAAAAAATTTATGCTTGATCCGTAAGGAAGCATAGATTTTACTTACTAAGCTGGTGTAGCTCATATCTTTTTTCTTTTTTTTTTTACAAAAGAATGAGATTAGAAATAATGGAGGATTCAAGCTTGAAAATCTGCGTAGCAAGCTTAAAAATTTTATAGTCAAACTTAGTTTATTGGATAATCATGGACTTATATTTAACAACTTATAGATTTTGATACATAAGTTGGATATTTGATTTTAGATTTAGATGCTCTAAATTAATCTTAATTTAATTACTTGATGTATGATAGAATTGAATCTCTTATTATATTTTATTTATGATGGATTTTAGTTGATTATGATTGATTAGCTTCGTATTATTGAGAGCAGCATCCCTCAATAGCATGACCGTATTATGTCTTAGATTTAAATCGTGGTAGGTATAATTTATTGTGTAATGTCTCCTCCCTCTTTGCTCTTGGTCTCTCTCTTCCTCTCCCTCCATCTCTCTCTTTCTTTGCTCTCCGCTCCATTAGGTCACTTCTTTCCAACACCTCCCTATCGCTATCTCTCTCACTCTCTCACGGACTCTCTTCCTACCTCTCTCCATCCCTCAATGCTTCTCCTTTCCTCTTTGATCTCTACAACAAACTATAGCCCCATCCCATCCCTCCACCTCCATCATTGCCCTCTAGTCCTCCAATAGTACACTATTTTAGTTGAGGTAATTTTACCATATCAATTGTAAGGTGACTCAAACTCTCTCTATAGTAAACAATCAAAAATAGCAATTCTATATAAATATAGATTTTAATTGCAAGCAAACCAAATAGATACTTACAAAAATAGATTGATGTAGCATTTTGGAGAATATCATGCTTTTCAATGTAAAAAACAAATGTGCAGATCCAAAATCCAAAGCCAGCACCAACCAAAATAGGAGAAAAAATAGTGAAAAAAATATAAAAATTAGAGATAAAAAATATTTATATAAAAAAATTACAAAACAAAAGCTAGTGCTTGGCTCTCCCTCTAGCTCTCCTATATTTTTCATGATGCCTCTCACCAAAACCACCAACAAGGAGCCTGTGGCAATTATATTTTTAATTCCTACCCCATATGGATTAGAAAATTTAAACATACACTGTCAAGCAAAAAAATATACATTCCAAAAGCTCAACCATGGGCTATGCACTCTCTCTATTACTCTATTTATAATGACAAATACTTTATATTTTCAAAACTACAATTGGTGATGTTGTTGTCTATTAACTCCTCCTATCTTCTTCTTTTATTTATATTTTATTTTTATTTTTTGATTGAAGAGGCTAATCAGTAGATAGTGGGTTACACAATGGGGGATGATCCTCCTGAGTACCCTGATCCATTAACCTTGGTGAAAGTGGGATTGATACAGGTATAGAGACTTGACTAGCTGAATTAAATAATATCTTATGGCTATTTTTTTTTTGATGGTTGCCATTACAAATGGAATTAGAGCAAACCAAACTTATAACCTATATATATTAGGAGACGCTATGGAATAGATCTACTTGGGATTGGCCATGAGTTGATCATTGTATTTGTAATTGGATTTCAATAAATTTAGATCTTAAATAAAAAAAAAATGTAAAGATCCATATAGACATGTATTTAGTCCCATGGCTATACATTGGATGGGCTGCTATAGTTTTCATGAAAGCTTTATTTTATGAAAGGGAGTGAAGAGGGGAAGCGATAGTTCTTGAGAAGTGGAGAAAGGACATCTTATTTGCTTAGAATTTTAAAAAGAAAGAGAGTGGAAAAAATATTCTTCTCATGAGAGAATTCACTTGCTATATTTCATGAAAAATAAAAATTCACAGGGAATGTGAATTTTGGCACTTCCCATCGGAGGAGAAGTGATGGTATTTTTTTTTTCTAAAATATTTTTTTAAGATCTACAACTAAAATTTTATAAAATATATATCAATCGATGATTACAATGAAATAATGAATAGTGATATAATATTATATTGATATTATCTTAATATTTATATGAATATAATATTAATATTAATATTATAATATTTATTATATTTTGATATTATTTTAATATTTACACTAATATAATATTTTATTAATATTAAGATAATATTTATGTTAATATATTGATATTTATATTAATATAATATTATATTTAATATTATTTTTATATCTATATTAATAAATTTATTATATTAAAATATTAATATACTTAATATTATATTAATATGATATTAAATATATTAGTAATATATTAATACAATAAATTATTATGATCTAATGTTATATTATAATATATTAATATTATATTTATATTAATATAGATATAATATTAATATTTATGTAAAGTTTAAAAGTAAAAAGGTATGGTCTTATAGCTACTAAGAATATAATAGATATTTTACATAGTTTTTTCAGAAAAATAGGTGCTCAACCTAACAAAAGCTACTGCAATAAGTTACTTCTCCAGCCAACCAAACATGCTAAAATTCTATTTATAAGGAATAACTTTCTGATAAGTTACTTCCTGAGAAAAAAATTCTTTCCGTGAACCAAATGAGTCTTACAGAATAGATCTATTTAGGATTGGCTATGAGTTGCTCATTGTATTTGTAATTAGATTTGAATAGATTTAGATCTTAAAAAGAAAAAATATGTAAAAATCTATATGGATATGTATTTGGTCCCACGGCTATACACTAGATGGGTGGCTACAGTTTTCATGGAAGCTCTATTTCAGGCCAAATCTCTGCATATAAAAACATCCAAAGACAGTCTCAAATATTAGTCACCAAAAAGCAGAAAGGAGTGGGTCCTCCGGTCAGGATGTGAAAAGTGGGTCTACTTGAGCCATGTCTCCGTGTTGGAAAAGCTCTTGCCCTCTTTCTTAAGGGCAGTGGAACCCATGCAAGTGGGCCTATTAAACGCCCATCTCTAAGAGCTTAGGATTCAGCATAAGCTGGCTGTCCATATCCCTCCAACCGACCCCTCGGCCCTTTAAACATTAAAATTCCACCATGATTGAGGAGTCTAGAACATGCCAATTCCATTCTCTGCCATCACGTCATGGTAATTTGAATGGAAGCCTTTCTCTCCCACGGAAAAGAAAGGGAATCCTTTCTCCAATGTACCAGAATTCTTGAGCTAAGTGGTGCATTCTCTTTTTTCTGTGACCAAACTTTTCATTTCTTTACATGGTACCGGGCCGACATAAAGATTACATTCCAAAAAGTTAGTGTCTTAAACTATGACCCTCTTATGCAGCATCCCCTCAATTAAAACTCGCATGACTAGTGCCAACCTCCATGCTTCATGCTTCATGCTGGAAATTTAAAAAAGAAACATGCCCTTGCATGGGTAAAATGTTTTTTTTTTTTGGTGCTGGGGCAATGGCAAATCTCATAGATTCGTATATAATCATGAAAAATTGTGCTACCTATGCTCTCTTTATACCAAACTACCATGCTAATCCATGCATTGCTGTTGGAATTGCACCGGACCACAAACCGTGTTTGTAGGGAATTTTCTTGCATTGTACTTGTGTTGCACAGCGCATGATTTTGAAGTCATATGCCTCTCAATAGGGTGGAAGGGTGTTTGGTTTCTAGTTTGCCATCAGCATTAAAAATTAGAATAATCTATGCCTAATATTTGGGGATGCATTATCTAAGATTTGAACATAGCATCTCTCGAGGGATATGACCACAGGACAATCACCACGTGTATAATTCTGAATTATAGTTTCCAATATCTACTTTGCCCTCAATATTACCACATTTTTCTTTGTAACTTTGACAAGTTTGTTGTTAAATGGTTTTGCAGTATTATTTTTTTTCTTTGATTTCAAATCAAAACCTTCATTCTGAAAAACAAAATAAAAAAACTCTAACATATATAGACTGTTTTTCATCCTTAGAAGTTGGTAGTCTAAATATTCACCCACTTCCACTTTTTCCTCTCTACCTTTGCAATGTTTATGAGTGGCAATATATATATATTTCTATGTTCCTTAGCAAGTACATTACTTTTTTTGACATTCTAATTTATCCATATGGAATAAGATATAAGAGTGAATGTTATATATCAATGTATCAATTGATCTCGCTATAACAACTTCTTCTTCTTCTTTTTCTGCCCTAACACCTTCGTTATAATTGGGCCATCTCTCTCTCTCTCTCCATTCATGTTACCAATTACCAAACCCACTCAAGAGATGCCTCAGTGAGTATATGTTAGTGTGCCTCGACTTGGCCATCACACTCCCTAGTGGTCTAAAGCTGGAACGAAGCCAAATACCCCAACGTCACAGATTCTCCTCACTCCTCATCTCCAAGCAGGCCAAACCATTCGGAATATTTCAACCACGCCTTGCTACGTGCTTGGAGCTTAAAGCCTATAAAGCATTCTGATAAGCTTCCTTTTCTTAAAAACCCTACTTTGGCTAATACACTACTTTGGGACTTGTGCGGATATCCCATTGGCTACTACACAGCAAGAAAGAACGAGATATAGCCCTCATTAAAAGTGGTTAGCACAAAACCCTATATTTATTTCTTTGATTTGTGTGACGGAACCTTGCATGCATGCATGCGTGACAAGGAGAAGAAAGAAGGGAAATCTCCTCGACCGATGTGCTACAGTCGAAGCCTCAGGCTCTTGCACAAACTATGACATTGTATAAACTTTAAATAGTTTAAAATACACTGCTGAAGTACACCAAAGAAATAGATTGATGTTGGGAAGAGAAATCATAGTGCTATAATTGCATAGAGTTCATGCATGTTGCTGCTTTTGAGGAACAGACGTTTGTGTTCGTGGGCGAGAGCAAGTAACACAAACACTCAAATCCAAGAAGATTTGCCTGGGGAATCAGATGCTCTTATAGTGAAAGGGTCTGCCTCTTTTTATGAGGAAAGGCAGGACCGGGGCCAGTGGGTTGACAATGGCCTTTGACCAGTTTGAGCCACCCCACCCACTTATATATAAGCCACGATATAATAATATCATGCACGTAGTTCTTACCCAAAAGAATAAAGCAATAAAGTACATGCATTTAAATTTTTTGATACGTGCACACTCTTTAGCTTTTCTTTTTTCCCTTTGGTAACTACTCCGCTTTAGCTTTTTCGCCTCTTGATACCGTAGATACAGAGGGACAAAATAGGACGGTAACGCCTAGGTCTCATATTATTTGTTACGTTATCTGAGATCGAGGGCTCCGAGTACGAACCTCTCTTGTCCCATTAATTTAATATGTGAGTGGATGTAGTGGCATATATTTACTCGCTGGAAAGATTATTTACGCAGGAACAAAAAGAAAAACCTTCAAACAATATCTCTTAGGCCGAGTTTTTTAATATTTCTTAAATTATTATAAATAATATGAAAACATATTTTTTTTAGAGCAGATAACGGATCATTTATAATATTTATGATTACATTTATTTAAATCTGAACTCTTAACTTGGCAAAAATTTCAAAATTTAAATAATAAAAATATATAAAATTTTATATAAATATATATTTAATTTTATATATTGGATAGATTTTGAATATTTATATATGATCAAAAAAAATTTAATTAATATTTATAAATTATATCTTTTGGATGAATTTCGAGTGTTACACACGTAGAGAGAGAAAAGATGCTTTGCTCTAAACAGTAATTAATTTTGTATAGGATTTTAGGTCACCTTTGGTTGCTCGGAAGGAACGGAGTTATAGGTTTCTGGTTCGAATCCTGCTTTATTGGCAAAGCTGCATGGTTATGCATTTAAAAGGACTTATCAGGTGTTTTTGTACCCAAAGGTAAGATACGTTGGACGCCTCCGCTGAGGGTATTCTTGCTTTTTCTTCACGTGTCATGCCCGCACCTAGTTTTGCACTGGATATCATAACATAACATTTCTCTCAAGTCCTTATTAGTCCCTCACAGAAAAAAAAAAAAAAAAAAAAAGGTTCTCATCAGTGTAATGATCAATTCTCAAATCTCTTATACCAGGTGTTCCCCACCTGGGGTTCAGGACGTGGAAGATGCACATGGCATCACGCATGGTGATTGGAAGAGAAGTCTCAACATGTGTTTGGACAAGACAGCAAGAAAACTGATTCCTTCTCTTGAGCAAAATTGTTTCGCTATTAACTCATACAAATCCTAACCAATTAAAGCCCTGCCAAGGTATGTATGCATGTATATATATATGTATATGTATATATTTATGATATGTGTGTGTATTAGGGATTTAATGTGGTCCACTTGTAATATTATCGTTAAAAATAATTTAAGATAATTAAGATGATATAATAAATAATTAAAATTTTTTTGAGATAAGGATAGACATAAATCACTATGGTTGTGCTTCCTCGATGAAAAGAAAAAATGTTAATCCAAGAGAGTCTCTAGTCTAATCTATAAATATAGCTTATGACTCTCCATCAAATATAAATATCGAGATTCTCTAACATAAATTAGAAGTACTTTTTTTTAGTACTCTTTTACAGGATAAAAGTAAGATAGATTTATCTACAAGATTGTACTTCTTGCAACTTTTTTTATCATTAATTCGATTGGATTTGAACAACAATAGCTGAAAGTACATTTATTTTCAGATTTAGATTAAATTTTCTATAATATATGCATACATTTATGTGTAGTTTGATGGAATAAGAATCAGCTTCAATGTTTATTTTGCAGTATTCAAATAGCACATCTTTTTCCTTGATAAAAGATATGCATGCTTTATTAGTGCACAAAGATGAGAACATTAATTATATTGTCAAGGCTTGATATGAGACAATTGTAATCCTATAAATTCGCTCTCAACATCAAATACGGATGAGTGTTCAGCTTATCACTTGATTTAGAGGAACACATGTTTATATTTTTCATTTCACAATTGAAGACTGAAGTGAGTCGACTTATGGGGATTTCCTTTTTGTCCCCTACAAAATAATGTATACATGAGAACCTAAAAATATACACTTTTGGTTCTATTATTTTTTTAAATGGAGAATATATAGCAGGGAAGACCTAATTAAGATAAATTATTCAAGACCAATTACGTACTCAGGATGCATTACTGAAGACTCAAATCTAGAAGCTCCCAAGCAAAGCAGGTTGTAATCACTAAAGCATTGCCCGGCCATTTCTTATTTAGTCTGAAATTAGTGTAGCATCTACTTAGGCAACAGGCATTGATGGTGAAACAGAGGAAGAGAAGAATAACGGAAAAAACAAATAGTCTGCTTAAACTTAAGTATCTAACTTTTGGGGATAAGATATTAATAAAAAAAAACAGAAAGAAAGGAAGTTTAATGCAAATCAAACAAGAGAAAATGTGTCAACAAGAGAAGTTTCAGGCAAATGCTGGTGGTAGGTCTGTCTCTGAACTGGTTAGCGAATTGACATTCATTTGGAAAAGAAACATCAACAGACAAGACAAAATTCAAATGCCATTGTGCCAAGCACCCTCTGGGAGAAAAGTTATCCAAATTGCACTGATGGCCACCACATTGGCCGACTTAGCAATCATGACACCATTGTGTTCCAAAGGAAATTAGCATGATGTTTCGCAAAAGTGATTCAAGTGGGTGTCTGTGACTAGAAAAACAGGCTTAACTGATAATGATATAAACTATCCCATAATATTTTTTTAAAGAAAAGCACACATTAAATGATAATGATAATGGTCTACCTTCTATTTAGATAGGAATGTTATTGGTTGGACTATGTCTACCAGCTCTGATGGACCAATTCAACTACAAACCAACATGCACATCTGTATTGCTCTATTTTCACTCTCTCTCTCTTTTTTTTTTCCTCCATTTGTGTGATGGTTTGTAATTAGACTGGTCCACTGCTGAGCTGGCTGACCTAGTTCGACGAATAATTTCTAATTTTGACAGCCTTTACCTCTGCCAGCACATGGATGTTGCAGCTAGCCATATGACTTGAATTTTTTTATGTAACTTAATTTTGAACTTTTTAAATATTCTTTGGTGATCGATTTATACAGTGTAAACAATCATATTGTTCTCCACAACCACAATCCTCCAATAATATCAAACACTAACAAAGATTTAACAATGGGAGGCATGCGGTCTTCATCTCATCTTGAGCTATTCACCCATCGACAATACCTCAAACCTAACACCCTCCAAGTTGGCATGCATCCATCTTAAGACATACTTATTGATAAACTTATCATAAGCTGTACCAAACGGATACATCTGCCACGAATGTTGTTCTAATTATAGCTGGCTAATAGTTTTCTTAAATCAATCCATCAGGATGATTGACATATAATAACTAGGTACAAGATCCATGGTCCAACCTAACCCCAATACCACCTTGGTTGATCACTTCAGCTTTTCCAGCAAAGATCTTGGTTAGCTGAGCAAGAGGGAGTCCCCTTGCTCAACTTGGGCCATCATCATCATGATCACTATCATATCATATATGTAATGCAGGGAGACATCATCATTTGATATAAAGGATTTAGTAAGAGGGGAGGCAAGAATCATCTGTCCATCAGCAGTTCACCCAGCATCATCATCATCACCTCCGGGTCCCACCACCAACACCAGAGCAAAGTTGTAGCTAATCATGGACCCCCACCACCGTCATGACCGTCCATCATAGCTTTGTTTTCTTTCTTTATATTAAATTACGGCCGGTGACGGCGGGCGAGAGCGAGAGAAGAGCTTCTGGCCGGGGGCGAGGATGGCGAGGGGGTCGTAGCGGGCCTTGTGGTCGACAAAGCGGGGCCAGTGGCGGCCAAAGTGGACGGCCCAGTCGGTCTCCGACTGGTAGTGGGGGAGGTAGAGCTTGAAGTCGTAGCCGTTGGATCGGCAGCAGTCCACGATCTCGCGGTTCTGCGCCACCATCTCCGCCGCCGCCGGACCCTCCGGGTACCCCCGGCTGAACCGCAGCAGCGCCACCAGGTAGAATATCTCGCTCTCCGGCACCGCTACGGACGTCCGCGGGTCCCACCTTCACCCCAAAAACAAAATAATTAGTCACCATAAATATCTTTAATCACACTTTTTTTTTTTTTTTTTGGGATGCAATTTAATCACAATTGTTATAATAAGCAGCTACTGATGTATAGCGGAATGCTAGGCGGACCCAAAAATGAAAAGAAACAAAAGGAAAGCTCAGTTTGCCATCGTAAGTTGGATAAAAATAGGAATATTTCTCAAATTAAAAATAAATTAGACCTTTCGTGAAGCTTTGGTAGATGGAGGCCTCCTTCCTCCTTTGGATTATATACCGAGAATACCCTTATTTAATTTCAAGTAGCGTTTTCCTTGTACAAAACGGGCGTTATGAAAACCTTGGCCGTTACACGTGATGTAGCGGAGGCAGTCGTAAATTGTTATAACGGCCGTTATGCTCCGGTGTTTCCGGAAAAGGAAAATAAAAGCAAGGGTATAATCGTCAAGGGAGACAGGTGGATCCCACGGAAAGGGCCGGGCAAGGCTCATGGTGCTTGCGGGGGCCCATTTCGTAATTCATGAGCACATGCCTGCCCTTGTCTTTTCCCATAATGGCAATTGAGTCCCCTCTATATCTGGCCGCACCAGAACTCCCATGCCTTAACGCCTACGGGAAAATTACGAGAGTACCCCCACTTCTTACTTGCTCCGGAGCAGCGGGTACACCAGCATGGGCCCACCGATGCCGTCCTTCAAGATTCGCTTGAAGACGTTGCGATCGAAATCGACGATGTCTGATGACGCGACCAGGATGTTGAGCCAGGGGTGGGGCGCCGCCCAGGAGCCGTTCGCGCGTGCCGCCTCCTCCGCCCGTTTCACACGTGAGAGGAAGTCCACGTACGTCGCTTCCACCGCGAACTCCAGTCCCGGGATGTACCGCAGCCGCCGCAGCATCTCGCCCGCTCGCTGCCAAAACAAAAACAATAAACAAAAAATTAATAAATAATCAGGGGCATTTCGGGGAGTTAGCCTTCAGGATGAAGACAAAAGCGGTGATCCTTCACGGGCTTGTCAGGGGCTTTCACGTCACATTCCAGGATTTTGGACGCAGGCAGGGACCGCTTGGGCGTACGCCCACGCACCAGCTGGTGACATCGCCCCGACATCGCGTACAGAACCGTCAAAAATGCCGCTCAAATCTCAATTAATTACCAGAGAACCGTCACTCTATCGATCGTAAAATTGCTATAGAACAGGGACATTTAGGAAGATACAGGCGTCAGGAGATCCAGCGGAAGGCGCACAACGTGGACATCCGTAAAAGAGGCTGGGAAGGAGCTCGCTTTCGTGTATATAATGACGATAATGCCCCTGGGTTTGAAGCGATTTACCTGATCGATGGTGCCGTGTTCGGCATGGTTGAAGTGGAGTGCGACCTCGAGGCAGTAGAGGACCGGGCCGGACCCGGCCGGGATGAGGGCCGGGTCGAAGGGCGAGGCGGGGGAGAGCGGGACCGAGGGCCAGCCGTCGACTGGGTCCGCGCTGTTAACGAACGCGAAGCCCTCCACGTAATCGCAAGCGTCCGGATCGGACCGGATCACGAGCCATTCGGCGTCGCGCGAGTAATCTTCGAACCGGTTGTATACCACCCTTATCCACTTCACCTGCGTCCGAGAGAGAATAAGCGAACGGAGATCCAGCTGGATTGGCTAACCGGGAGGTGAGGTTACCCTACCATGTGGGGTGCCGGGTGGAGAGGGATGCGAGCGCGGGTGATGACGCCAAACTGACCGAGGCCGCCGAGGACGGCGAAGAAGAGATTGGAGTTGGCGGCAGCGGAGCACACGACCCGCTCGCCGTCGCCAGTTACGACTTCCAGCTCGGTTACGTTGGAGATCTGGGGGCCGTGGCGGAAGGCCTGGCCGCTGATCCCGCCGTTGGAGAGCGTCCCGCCGACGGTGAGCCCCAGGTAGTCCGTCCACGACGTCGGCGCCATCCCGTGCCGCCGGACCCCCACTCCAGCACCTCCTCCCACAGCGCTCCGCCAGGGACGTCGACGGCGGAGCCGCCGCCTGCGGCGTCGCGGACGAGCTCCATAGGGGCGCCGAGATAGCGCATGTCGAGGACGAGGCCGCCGGCGGCCATGGCCTGGCCGTTGACGGAGTGTCCGTTGCCGCGGGCGGCGACGGTGAGGCCCGGGGAGTGAGCGGCGAGGCGGATCGCGGCGGCGACGTCGTCTGCTGTTGCCGGCCGGATGACCGCCGCGGGTCGGGCCCGGACGATCCCGCCGAAGTCCTCCGCCGCAGCGGAGACAGCAGCAGGATTGGTGGCGGCATGGAGGTCGAGAGACCGGAGAACAGCCGAATCGCCATCGGGTCCGGAGGCGGCGCCGCCGGCGGAGGATTCCGGCTCGCCGTCGGGGGCGAGGCGCTGCTGCTGCTGGTCCAGATAAGCGATCATAACTGGTTTCTTTTTTAGCTTTTGTTTTGGTTTCTCGGGTTCGTATCGTATCGGTGCCGATTCGGGCGGCGAGGGATGGGCTTATATAGAGTGGGCGGGGGGCCGGCGTCCAAGGGAATTTACGAGTTTATTTTATGGGCAGTTCGACGCCCTCGTGTCCGCCACTCCATAATAAAAGAGGGGGAAAATTATTAATCATTATCTAATTTTAAAACTAAAAAAAGAAAAAAAAACTTTATATGGGAAAATGGATAGGGGTATTTTGGGAGAGAAGATCTGGGGATCGAAACGGCCTTAACCGCCCCTGGGTGGGCGACGCCCACGTCAGCGAATCCGAGGAGAGGTATTTCGGATTCGTACTACTACAGATTGCCCCTCCATTCCCCGCAGGATTCCATTCTGACGTGGCAGTCGAGGAATTAGGCCTCCGGACCGCCATGCCAATTATCCACTTCCACGTAGGACAACTGATATAAGGAATCTATAGTGGGGCCCACAATGGAGTGGATTTGCTTCATGGTGGACTGGTGGTTATCGCAGGGCCCGGTTTGGGTGCAGTGTTGTGAAAAGTTTCTTTCCGTTTTCTGTGAAGAATTCCCTACCAGTGGCTCTGCTTGATGGGGATAGGTTGACATGGACACACTGTGGAGCTCAACAAAGAGGGAGGTTTTTTTCCCAACCACAAAGAAGCAAGAGGGAGTTTTTTTATTCTTTTGGCATGTTGCCAGCTACTGCATTTTAGGTATTTCGATAGAGAGTTATGATGTAACCTTAGTGGAACTATGAAATTATGATGAGCATGAGAGCATTTTAGTTTAGGTTAAGAGGTTTATTGAATTCTTGTATTTTTAATGAAGGAGAAATATAAGAAAGGTAGTTAATTGAATGAAACCCTTAATTTGAAGGCGCAAGCCTACTAAACCTAGAATGAGATAAACATATCTTTGGGAAATCCATATCTTTGAGTGTGTTGTTCCCTTTTAAATATTAGGCCATAGATTCCTACCAAAACATAAAGGTATTACACCATAGGAATAAGGAACCTACCAATGAAAAGTGTCTTTCCCATTCCTGATGGAATGGAATGATAATATCATAGTCATAAGCATGCTTCCTTGAGATCTAGCACATTTATTTTTGTCGTGGGTATATTAAAAACTAGTTATAATGGTGTTAGAATGAAGCTATAGTTAGATATGAACTTTCATGCAATTCTGAGACATCAAACTACAAAAATTATTTGTTTAGCGACAAACATGAATCCTCAAAGTTTTGAAGTTGGACAACTAGGACTTTAATTTTTGTATCGTGTGTATCCATTGCTTCAAAGGTGAAGAATATCTAAAGTGTAAAATTGATTTTTTTGGTTTTTTTCTTCCACAGTTCAATGTGAATGAGATAGGCTTCCCACATATTGTTAGTATCTATATAATATAATATTTTAAAATATCTTGAAATATTTTAAAGAAAGCTTATTATCAGATAAAGTAATAGAGCTTACAACGCCATATCTATAAAAAGTGACATATGTTGGTTTAAAAGATGGTGTGACAACACATACTTTCGTTCTCAAAGTATAAAGTAGGTTGCATTATATCGGATGCCTTGAAACAGAACTTTATCACTTTCTCTCGGACAATTCAAGAGGAGAAGGAAAATAGGAGTAAATTTATTAGCTCTTACTGCTATAACAGTGGAAGTAATTACTTTGACAATTAGTGGTGTGATATGCGCATCTTGCATAGTGCTACAAATAAATACAATGTTATATATATTAGGCTTTTACATGGAGCAAAACGACACTTCACAAGAAATGGATAATTATAAATTTCATGTTTCATAAATGAACTTCCTTACATTCATATGAATTCTCAATAGAGAAGTGAAAGGGCATATGATGCTTATAACGAGTATTCTTCAATATTGTAATAGATAACATAAACCATCATCTGAAAGTCTAAATTGTTCCAATTGTAGGGTTTTGTCACCAAAAGTCAAGTCTCATGCATAGCACATGGAAAAAGTGATAGAAGCAACCAACTAGCTAGGCCCCATGCAAGATACTAGTTGGTGCGTTATTTCCTATGGAAAGTTAAACTTATGTGGCCATGGACCACTTGGACCTTTTCATAAAGTGATTTGGGTTGTATCTTTCATGCGAAAGAATGATCGATCTTCTTTCACGATATCGACCATTAGACAGTACTCTATACATATCCCAAAGCAATCCTAACTCCTTCATTCAGGTAGCTACATAGATCTTTAAGTGACTATTGCACGGTCCAACGATGGATTTGTACGAAAGAATAAAAATCCTTCTTCCGCACGGAAGATACAGCCCTGTGCGTAAAGATGTTGCATCCTATCATTTCACCTAATGCATGAAACCCACAACCGGGCCTCAAGTGGCTTGGCGTCCCATTATTTTAGAGGAATTTGGTCATGAAACTTCCATGAATCGTTGGTTTAGGGAGTCTTCCACGCAAAAACTTTCCAGGTTAGTTGTTCAAAAGGATGGTTTGCTGGTCGTGGAAGGGAAGAGGAAACGTATGCCCGTATGTTAGAGAACATCAGTTTCTTCAGGAAATCGCAAGCTTCAAGTGAAACGAAATTAAGTTGTAGACCAAGGTCTCTCGTCGCCACCGCCCAAATCTCTAAAGATCCTAATTTGCTATGGAATAAGTTTAAACCCCCATTTTTACAGTCCCAAAAATCAAACATTGTCCCTCACCATTAGCCACCTTAAGTGGAGCCCACCTCTTACTTATGGCTCAGAGTGGGGGAATCTCGTTAGGTCTCTTTATCATTCATATTATTCTAAAATATATTTATTATGATGTTAGAGTATTAGACTGGATTTACCCCACTATATATAGGTGGCGTTGGAATGGGCAACTTACATCAGATGAATCCATGATGTCACGAGATCTAAACCCTTTTGACAATTACTAGTCAACTTTTTGTTCCTCCCCCACCCCCCGGAAGAAAACAGTTGTTGGTCAACTGAAGACATTTCCATATTTTTTCGAGATCATTTATATTTCATTGATGTTGATGCAGCAGGAGGAATTAGATCATTAACAGATCCTGATATGATTCTTTATTTCTGAGAGAGTCACCTGGATCCTTTATAAGACTTTGCAAGATTTTTGATGGGATCTTCTGTCAATTTGAGTGTCATATTTAAGATGGAAAGGGCTGCTCTGATGTGTGCATGAAGAAGTAAAATGAGTATGCATGGCTAGAACCAAGCGTGGTGGTTGATTTGCAATGCAAAGTGCTGTGGGGTACTCGATGACCACCACCAGCAGATGCATGGCTATCGAATAAGACGATCTTATGTGCCATATACAATGCATTTTATATGATGGCTGTCCAAAGTTCAGCAGTAGCCTTTGAATATTATGAAGCACTTTATGGTGCAAACAGTGCACCATAACAGTCTAAAACGGTGCCTTTATCAGCATATGGATAGCTATCAAATAAAATGATCTTATATATCATATACAGTATATTTTGTTTGATGGCTGTCCATCTTTCAACAGTAGCCATCGAATATTACACTATGAAGCACTCTCCGGCGCAAAAGACGCACTATACCAGTCTAAAACCATGCCTTTCCTGAGGGTGGAGTGTGTGGTTCGTTCTCCATATAGGTGGACCTCACCTACCAATACGTCTGGTCCTACAAGTCATCGGAAGTAACTGGAAAGCTAACGGTATTTTACTGGTTTTCACATCATCATATGTATCATCTATTTATTACAAGATCTCCCCGTGATCTTATAAATTTGTTAGTATTCCTTGCGTCATCTTCCAATTACTAAAGTTCGTTGGTTTAGAGCTTTCAGTCAATTGGAGGATCACGCAGAAGATTTGCATGATATTAACAAGGAAAATGCTATGTCTCCCCCCAAAACCTTTCCCAAAGTTACTCCAAATTCAAGGTTTTTCTGGTTTTAGAATCCTACAGTCAATTAAGGATCATATCAACAACCAATGTGAGGTTAGTCATATCTCATCGATCCTGACATCATTGTATCACTAGCGTATCTTGACATGATCCAATACATCAAAAAAATCCTCCCTTAGATTAGCCAAGATTATGCAAAATCTTCAAGATCTCCATTATCATGTCACATTTTGTTGGTATGCTAGAACTTGGTCAGCACTAGAGTTGCATAGAGTGAAGGCTCCAACCTAATGGCTGACTGATTAACTTCTTGGTCTTTGCTTGAAAGTTTCACCCAGAGGTTCACGTATCTCTTATTTGTCAATGCGTATCTCTGTGACGAATTGCGATGCCTAGCCTTCTTATTAATAACACAATTTCTGTTGAAGATGGGATTCTAAATGGCATTTGTTTGTTGTTTGAGTGAATTAATTGTAATGCAAGTGTTTGTAGTCTCCTAATCCAATCTTTTGTCCAATCTATTTCTCGCCTAGTTCAACTCAAAAATTAGATAGTCCTTTTCATGCCTTCCAATTTAATATTAATAATATATGTCGTTACATGTAAATGTAAACCCATCAAACATTCAAAACTGATTACAATGTGATATCGGGGTTAGGTATAGACACATAGATCAACCCATATATTTGTTCTTATAATAGCATAGACTTGTTTAGATTAATGTAGCTTTGTCAGAATTGCACGGCACGCATGTATGCGGTGGATTCAGGAAGAATACAAAATCTTGCATGAGCAATTTTTCTTCTACACATGTTCCCTAATTTCATTTGACCAAATCAATCTTAGATATCAAATCAAATCCAGACCTTAGACCTAGGCTACGACTGGTCAAAACTATAATTAGACTAGGACCAAATCCATTAGATCCCCCTTCTATCACTTCACTAGAAGGAAGCAATAGTTTATTGGTTCATAATCTGGCTTCAAATATGTAACTCATTTATAATGTGTCAATTTATGCTAAGTTCAATATTCTAAACACCCACCTTTGACAAAACTCAATCCCACGCCTACTCGCTGACATATGGGAACATATGGCATGGAGTCATGTGTTGGTAAATGGCCGTGGGTTTGGGCGTTTGGGAAAGCAAGTATTCTTGCAAATTTGATGAGGACAATTATGTAGAGCAATATCGAAAAGTTATGGCTAGATAAATTTTGAGTCTTTGCACCGGAGAGTTCAGGGTGCAATTGAGCCAAACCGAGTCAAATAGTTAGAGGCTCCGACTCAATTTGATTCAAAATACTAGGACTCAAAAGTCGATTCAAGATCGATTGATCTTTAATATTCAAGCTTGAATTCGACTCAATAAAAAAAATATTTAAGATCAAATCGACTCAATTTGATTATCAATCTAGCTATATTTGAGTTTGAGCTCAAATTCGAGCATTAATCATAATAATAAAAAATATTATTAAAATAAAATATAACATTATATTATATTTTAAAATATTAAATTAATAATATATATTATGAATAAAATATAATATTTTTAAAATATATATACTCAAATAGCAAAATACTTGACTTACGAGCTTTTGCACCAGATATTTTGCTCCATGAGCTTGAGCAACTCGAGTAATAGCTCATGTGCATGCGTGGAGAATATAATGAATCATATTTGCTCAAATTAAAATTTCATACCGTAACATCCTAACATCCAAGCAAAATATTGTTAAGTTAAGAAAATGTCATCCAAAAACCAATGAGTGTCCATAAGAGAATAAAAACAAAAATAAAAATAAGATGATTATAAATATTAATGATCCGGTGCTATTCCTAACAACGTGTCTCTCTATTTTTCCTAATAACTTGTCTCTCTATTTTGTAGGTTCGAATCTTGAATGATATATCACCAAGCAAGTTTTCATTGCTCGGATGCACGGCAACTCTTACCATGGCATGTAAAAACTAGGGAAGCTACAATAATTGTCGCCATTGTTGTATGTATGTGGGAATGTAATTTTTCAATTTAAAACCCTAAAATTCTTCGATGACATACATCGGCTAAGAGCCAGTGGTACACCCTAGTTCTGTTGGGTAATTATATATTGTTACTAATTTTAAAATATTGATTTATCAAATACACTGTAGAGACAAATGAAGTGCTTCTTGCTAATCATTCTTTTCATCTCTATCCTTTCTTTCGTGTCCTCGTAAGCACCTTTAAAGCACCTTCCACGAATTCCATGCAAGAAGTAGACTCAAACAAAGGAACAAGATCTTGTGGCCCAACATGCCTAATTTCCTTATCGCTTGTTGTAAGCCTCTCAAGTGCCATCCATGAGATACATTATTATTCTATCCATTTAGCTGACGCATGTTCCTCCATCTTCTTTGTTCTATTCTCTTTTAACTAGGAAACAAACTGGCCGTGTGGTACAAACACATTTGTCCTTATCATATTATTTGTTTAGACTTTCCTTCCCTGATAAAACTTGACACTAATTAAGAAACAATACAGATCATATAATTTGGTGCCTAAATTAAGGGAAAGCAATCTAGTTTTCTAGAGCCAAAACCTTGGCCTTGTAGGGTGGTCTTCCAAGGTGTTCGAGGATCCCTTGCTGGATTTCCAATAATGCATTGGCTTCTTTCTAGAAAAGTAAGAAGGTTTGGAAGAATGAATTCAGAAGCCCCTTGTTTTGAAACAATCCGGGTGCTTGTGTGCCACAAAACCAATTTCCTTCAAAGGTGGCCCTACGCTAACACTATATAACCATACTCATTTCCTTCATATATTTTCCCCTTTTTTAACCTCTACAGATTGGTACAAAGAACCTACATGTATTTTAACATATATATATATATATATATATATATATATAGAAAGGTCTGAACAAGGGTTTACAGATTAAGCCATGTAGTTGTACTAATTAGTATACCAAATTAATTAATTCTAGGCAACTTCCTGTACATTATACTTTATGATGTTTAGTTGGATCTGTGTCTTCTAACGTTTTCATCTCCATGGATATCTCGAGGGTAATGTTGATTCATATTACCAATTTCTTTCTTTTATTGTGTCAAGTAAGTTTAATTAAATCTATATGACTTCTCATTCGGGCAACAATTAAATTAGGTGATTCAGAGAATTAACAAACTTAGAAAGCTTTTTTTGTAATGAAAGGGTAAGAGCTCTAGTTGTGGTGGATATTGTTTCATCTGCCAAAGTTTGATGCGTAAAACCAAAGAACAAGGAGGTTTTGGATGAACATTTGAGATTTTAATATTGCTTTAGGACGGATAGCGGAGGAAGTTTCTTAGAGATGCAATATGGTATTGAAGAAAAGAAGTCTACAGAAGGAAGCCCTTGTCTAAATTGACTGACTGCCTTATTGTTGGCTTCTTCGTTTCGGCATGGTGTTCCAAGGCAAAGGCAGGCTTTGCTTGTGATATACATATCATTTGTTCTTGGCCACTAGAGATGCATTTAGTTCTGGTTTTGGATTGATGAGAACCTCTTCTGGAAATCTATTCCATCACCATCAAGTCTTCTTAGATTAGGTGACAATTTCATACCATATACTGGGGTATTAAACTTGGAGGACTGATTGAGGAAGACTTGATGGAAAAATATTGTACTTTAATATAAGTTCTTGGCTCGGTATGGCTGGAAAAAATATTCGTCACAACGGTGATATCACGTCAAAACATGTCGCAAGCCCAATGAGAATGCTGTATTTCATCAGTGCCGTGTATTTTATCGATTCCCGTGAATAATGCCCTATGCTAGCCAACGATTAATCCCGGCTTTTGATTGAGCTGTGATAACTTTGACGTGGTACCACCATTGCAACGAATATCTTCTTGTATGGCTGGAGCTGCATGGCAACAAATATGGAAGGACAAGCTTTCAAATCTAGGTAAAGAGGAGGTCACTATTACAATCCAGTGGCACAAGTGGGTAAGATTTGATCCATATCTAGAATGATTTGACTCAAACTCATATTCAATGCCTAGAACTAGGTGTTTAGTGTGGTCCCCTGATGAAAACTGAACTCTAATGAAATAAGAACTAGACCCCACCATATTAAAAATGAACAAACTTGATAGACCCATCTACATGTTAGTTCAATAGTTCAACATAGCCTCTTATGTTTAGACATGAGAAAATGGATCTATTACATCAGAATTCTTGCTCTCTTGCTAGTGGGGAAGCAACTTATGAGAGTTAGGAGGCTTAGAATCAACTCAGGCTCAATATTAAAATTGTAATACCCAATCTTACTTGAAAATGAGCCCAACTATCCAAACCCAATCCAAAGCTCCCTGCTACAAATTTTCAATCCAATCACAATGTGGGCTAGAGTTGGTTTAGATTTGGCATGCATCACAAGTTTATTATAGATTTCTTTTTGCTCATTCAATTCAGAGTTAGGTTGTCATCTTCAAAGCCAAATATGCTTGTAGGTTCATGGCATCGAAGCTGGAATATCATCTTCCCATTCCTTAAACTTTTCTTGGGTCTGTAGCTCAACTATGTCTTTATTTGAGGAAATCTTCCTGATGAGCATCTAAATAAAAAATTTTATCATCTTGCACATCATGATAATATCTTTTGATTGCCTTTCATTTTTTGCAAAACTCACATAATTCATCTCTCAAAAATTTTAGGTAAAATTTTGCTAATTAGAAAAATATTATTTGTGCTATTCAAGCAAATATTTTCCTGTTGTGATAAATTTTTGAAGAAAGAACTGCTTTCTCCCTTCTACAGCTTGAGATACTCGGGATCTCATATTGTATTTACCCTCCCTTAGCCGCATTCCACATTGCTAAAAAATAAATACTTCTTGTATTGAAGTATCCATTGCTTTTGATAGTCATCTAAGCAACCTGGCCTTTTCACTTGGAAAAAAATAAAATATCGTATAAAAACTTGACTATGCTAGTAGCGGTCATTTTTCCATGTAACGGCACAATACAAATTTTTTCCCCTAGTAGAGAATGAAAAATTAGAATTGTAAATGACACGCTGCTTTGATCACAAAAGGCATGAACATAAGGAAAGAAGGCTTGAAGATGAAAATGTTTTGCAATTGTGTATACTAGCATGCATTACAGAAAAAGATTTTTTTGCGTTAAAAATTTTTATTACAAAAAATTTATTTTTTTTATCACTAAAATCTTTTGCAACAAAAAAAAATTCATCATCGAATTGTTGCTAAAGTCCATTATGACTAACTTTTTGCGACAAAATAAATTTTGTCCCAAAAAAAATATACTTTTAGCAATAAAATGGTATTTTGTCACAAAAAAAGCATTATCTAATGATAAATATTTTATCATAAAAAATATAAAATTTTATCACAAAAATATTTGTGTCGCTAAAAAGAGCAAGAGTTTATTCTATATGATTATTAAGTGATAAAAATTTTTTATCACTAAAATCTAGCTTTGTAATGAATTATCTTGTCGCTAAAAGTTTGCTTTGCAACCAAATATTTTGCCACAATAGATTGATGAGTATAAATTTTATGTAATAAAATATTTTTGTTACTAAAAGTTGAATATTACGATAAAATATTTTTTGTCACAATAGAATTTTTAGTAAAATAGGATATATATTTTTTTGGTGAACAATAGGTTATATACTTTAAGCAACAAAATATTTTGTCACCAAAAAAATATTTTAATGACAAAATATTTTATCACTAAAAGTTAGTTTACAATTTAGAAATAATTTATAATGATAAAATTTGTTGTCATAAAAAGTTAACATGCTAATAAAAAGTATTTTTAGTGATAAAATATATTATCACAAAAAGTTAATCTTTCATTAAAAAATGATTCTTAATGACAAAATTAACTGTTACAAAAAGTTAACCTATCATTAGTGATAAAATTTGTTGTTACAAAAAAAATTAACTTACTATTTTTTTCTTCAAATAAACAAGCAAAATATATTAAAATTTAAATTAATTAATTTAATCCATTCACAATGTGGGCTAGAGTTGGTTTAGATTTGGCATGCATCATAAGTTTATTATAGATTTCCTTTTGCTCATTCAATTTAGAGTTAGGTTGTCATCTTCAAAGCTAAGTATGTTTATAGGTTCATGGCATCAGAGCAGGAATATCATCTTCCCATTCCTTAAACTTTTCTTGGGTCTGTATTTGCTCAACTGTGTCTTTATTTGAGAAAATCTTCTTGATGAGAATCTAAAAAAAGAATTTATCATCTTGCACATCATGATAATATCTTTTGTTTACCTTTCATTTTTTGCAAGACTCACATAAATCATCTCTAAAAAATTTTAGGTAAAATTTTGGTAATTAGAAAAATATTATTTATGCTATTCAAGCAAATATTTTCCTATTGTGATAAATTTTTGAGTGAAGAACTCCTTTCTCCCCTACAACTTGAGATACTCAGGATCCCATGTTGTATTTACCCTCCCTTAGCCACATTCCACATTGCTAAAAAATAAGTACTTCTTGCATTGAAGTATCCATTGCTTTTGATGGTCATCTAAGCAACCATTTTCACTTAGAAAAAAATAAAATCTCATATAAGAGCTTAACTATGCTATTAACGGTCATTGTTTCTATGTAGCGGCACATTACAATTTTTTTTCCCTAGTAGAGAATGAAAAATTAGAATTTTAGATGATATGGTGTGTTGGGTATAAAATAACCCCAGTCGAAGTTCGTAAGAGGCCAACCCTCCTAGGACTCTTCCGGCTTCCGACCTTATGCAGCGTCTTTCTGAACTCCCCGGCTGTCCGAGCTTCCACAGTACATCCGGACTCCTCCAGCAGTCGATCTTCCACAGTATCCTCCAATTCCTCCAACGGACAAACTCCATCGTACCCTCCGAACTTCTCCAATAATGAGCTCCTTCAGTCATCTATCGGACTGCTCCAAATGCTCTCTGGGCTTCACTATCAGTCAATTTTCTACAGTGATCGACTACTCTCCGAATCTCTTCCAGACTTCCTCCTGTCACGATCGACTTTACTCCGAGCTTCTTCCGGGCTTCTCCAGCAGCAGGACTTCTATAGTAACCAGACTCCATCCAAGTTTCTACGTGGTCGATCCCTTCCGAATTGTTGGAATAGTATCCCAAAGCCAATCGTCAGCCTGTTGACGGTTGTGCTCTTTCTTGTATTAGTATATGAATTATAAATTAATAAAATTATTTTGATATTTTTTATTACAAATTGTTTCATCTTCTAATGAACTCCTGTATTGTGATGAATCCTTAGGACTATTTAGACTCGACAAAGGAGATTTGTCGTTTAGTCCTTAAACCTATTCGCGATCAAATGATACGTTGTTACCAAGGACAATAACGTTTATCAAGCATAGGTCGTTGTGTGCCATATGGGTTGGTTGTCCTCTTAACCAAGGAGTGTGGAGACACTGGTATGGCATACAGGTGAGATGTAAGGTATATCTGCACTGAACGTGACTGACTCCGGAGCTTTTTCTGCTGTCAAGATTTGCTCCGATGGGATATGGATATAATTGTCCCTCCGACTGAGACTGCCACATTGACTTGCAAGCAACTCACTGCACTTAGGCACTAGACTACTTGAATTTTAATTCAGTGACAAAAGGCTGCTGGGTGTAGTCAAGTACTTGACTTGTCGGTGCGTGTGTCAAGATGAGATTGACCACTCCAGTTTAAGGAGCTGTGTCCAGTCATGTTTCAATTTAGCAAAATCTAGGCCAGGTAGTCCTAGTGAGGAGTCACAGGACTGTTTGAGTTGAGCACGATTCGGATGATCTGATCAGGGTTGACAGTTTAACCTGAGTCGTCCTATACAAGGGGTCAAAAGGGATGAATTATATAGTAACCATATTCGCGTAGGTTCTGAATGTTGCGATTGTGACTATTCGACCTATCCGGACGTCGAGTACCATTGTTAGATGTTACTTCGATTAGTACAAAATTGATTCCTATGCTACCGGTTTAGGTTCGAACCTGCGGGTCACACACATTAGAGGTTCCTATCTAATCTGATGGCTGGTGAAGAGTCCCACTGGACTGGGACTCTTCGACCAAGAGTCCTAATGCTCAAGACTCTGATCTTACGTGTCTGAGACTTGTGATTGAGAATCAAATTCTCTGATCATGAGTTCCACACATTTTGGATATCGGAGTCAAGATTTCCACTAGTTTGGGACTCTTCGATCAAGGTTTCATATCGATGGACTTTGATGTCGATTGCCTATCGGATTTGGACTCAGTATTTATGAGAGATTTAATTAGTGATTTGATCACTAATTAACTCAATTTGATTGAGTAATTATTTTTGGATCAAGTCCAATTGAATTGGATTCAGTTGGGTTTGACCCGATTAGGGTAAGAGTTGACCTAATCGCGAGGTGGTTTGGTCCCTGATCTGATCAGGATTGGACTTAGTCAATTTTTGATTTGATTAAGATTTTATTGAGCCTAATTAAACTTAATTGTATTGGATTTAACTTAGTCTAATTGTGCCTAACCTATTTTAATAAGGTTGGTTCAATTAGGTTTGAAACCACCTTTGACTTATCTCCCTGCTCACCTCACCTCACCTGCGCTATTTGAATTCATGAGAAACAAGTTCTCATGAATTTTTCCCATGCAGAAGCCTTCCCACACCCCTCCCTTATGCGCCATTTGGTGGATAAAGATTGGTTGGTTGGCCATTCAAATTCAAATGATGTTTGAATTTGAATGGGCAACTAACCCATGCCCACCTTACTATTTGTGCGCCCTTGCTCTACACGAGAAAATGTTTCTCGTGTAGACTCTCTACGCAAAAAGAGCCCACCCCCTCTCTTTCTCACCTTGAGTGGATAAGGATAGGTTGGTTGGCATTTGAATTCAAATTAATTTGAATTCAAGTGAGCAACCACCTAGCTTTATCCTCTCACGTGGTGAAGACGCAGTAAAGATGCGGTCTTGCACTATTTTAAAAAGGGAAGAGAAGGTGGGGCATGCATATGACTTTCTTAGAGAAAAAGGGTGGCATGAGAAAGGGCCTCTGCATGAGAAAAAAAAGAAAAGAAGAGAAAAGAAAGAAAAAGAAAGGGCGCAGGGTTTTTCTGAGAGTACCTAGGGTTTCTGCTAGGGTTCGGAAGTGAGAAGGTGAGCTACGAGTGTCGTGAGCCCACCAAATTTAGAGAGAGCTTCATCAACCTCTCAAGCACCTTTGCTGATGATCAGAGCATCCAAAGAGTGGCAGACATCGATCAAGGAGTTCAATCAGATCGGCCGTCGAAAGGGTTCTGCAATGAACTAGCATTCGGAGGAGCCGATCAGACGGGAGCTTCGTGTGGATGATCCATGGAGGCTAGACATACTGTGTGCTGCATTGTGATGATCAGACCATCCCGACGGTGATCAACTGCGGTGATCTACTACCTGCACGAAGTAATGTGTTCTAACACATAACAGTAAAACGTTTACTGTAGAAGTTTAAATTTCAAATTTAAATGCATGCTATATATATCATATTTAGATCCTTATATGGTTAATACATATTAATTAATTAGATTAATTAATATTTTACTGTAAATTATAATTTTGAAAAATTTTAAAATTACGTTTTACCCCTGCACTGAATTTCATTTCACGAATTTCATCCGAGCTTCTACAGTAAGCAAATTCCAACCGAACTTCTATTGCAAGCAGAGTTCAGCCGAGCTTCCACGACAACCGATCTCCATCCGAGCTTCTACAGTAATGGCTCCTTCCGGACTTCTACAAGAATCGGACTCCGTCGAACTTTACAGCGGATGGATTCAAACGAACTTCTACAATGGATGGCTCCAGTAGTCGATTTCTACAGTGACGACTGTCTCCGGTGTCTTCCATACCTCTCTAGCCATCAACCTTCAACAGTACCAATCGGACTTCAACAGTGCCAACCAGACCCCTCCAATGGACAAATTCCTCCAGACCCCTCCAGCGGTCGACCTTCCACAGTGTCCTCCAGACTCCTCCAGCGGACGAACTTCCACAATACCTTCCAGACTCTTCTATCAGTCAACCTTCTATAGCACCTTCGAATTCTGCATCGGTCGATCTTCTGCCGGATTCCTCATGCAACTGGACCTCTCCAGCGGACAGTCTTCAGACAAGCTTCTACATCAGACAAATTTCAGACGGACTTCTCTAGCAATCGGACTCCAGTCGGATTTTCCAACAGAAATTTTCATCGGACTTCTACAGTAGATGACTTCTATCTGCAGCATCAACGCCTAAGGCACCCAACAACAGTTAACCCATAGCAACCTCAGAAACATCCGAGCTTCTCTTAGATTGCTGAGACAAAGAGCTATTTCGCTCCACCAGACGTCCCAACCGAGCTTCAGCCGTCCGGCCGAACTTCCCAGTAAGTCGCGACAACGGACACCACTCCACTCTCTGTAACAAACTCCACGTGGCCCACCACTCTCCGACAAGTCGCGACAACAGACACCACTACTCTCCATAACAAACTCCACGTGGCCTCAACGGCCCACTACCAGGCAGTTACGGACATCGCTGTCAATCGGTTATGCTCTTCCGTCTATAAAAGAGACCCCCAAATACGTTCTCCTCTAAGCTTTAAGCACTATCTCTAAACTCTGCTAAAATCTCATTCGAGTGCTCTATTTCTGTTGAAGCAGAGTACTGACTTGAGCGTGGAGGGTCTTGCTAGAGCACCCCCAACTCTGATTTAGACTTTCCTTGCAGGTCTTGACGGCGGTCGTGATCCCCTCGACTCTAGCTTCATCCGGCATCGGTGGAATTCTGCACCAACAGAATTGGCGCTAGAGGAAGGGCTGTGTCTTCGCAGGACCTTGTTCTTAAAGGAGTACTCAATGGGACTGTTTCGATCATCTTCTTCGACATCTTCTTCTTCTTCTCCGGCCAGATCCCAACCTGATGCCTCCCGAAAGGCATCCACCAGGCGATTTACGGCCTCCATGGCTAGACCTCAGCAAGATCCGCCAGCTCCGTCCTCATCTCCAGTTTTTCAGGCTCCTCCTCCTCCGACAACGGCAGTCGACATGGAGCAGTTCGACTTGCTGGTTCAGCAAGTCAGGGCTAAGCGGTGCAGGCCATGCAGCAGCAGCAGCCGCAGGTATCTGTGCGGCTGGAAAGAGCATCGTCAGAGTTCCAGAAGCCGGCGATCAGGCGGTCCACTTGGGCCAGTCACCCTGTATCCCCGGAAAGGGGAAGCAGAGGGCGGAGAGCCTTATGTCTGATCACGATTCCACCCCTGGAGGGTCCTACCTCCATTCTGTCAGAAGATCCTCGAGATTCGCGATCGAGAGGATCTCCTGGATCAAAGATTCTAAGAGATGAACCGGCGAATCGAAGAACTCCGCCATGCTCCCCCTACTTACGGTGAGGATATCTGTACTGACCCTCTTTTTTCTCAAAGATTATGCAGGAACCGATCCCATCGACCTTCAAGCTCCCCTAATTTGAGAGCTACGACGGACCTCAGTTTGGTTGACCATCTGGAGGCCTTTCGGACAATGATGCTGCTCCATGGCGTGTCAGACGCCATCCTGTGCTGAGCTTTCTCATCTACCTTGAAGGAAGCAGCAAGAAATTGTACTCGGCACTGAAGTCGGGTACTATCTTCTCCTTTGATAAAATGAGCCACCAGTTTGTGGCTCATTTCGTCAGCAGCCGACATCTCCGGAGAGGTTCGGAGTCCCTCATCAACATCAAGCAAAAGGAGAGAGAATCCATCCGAACTTATGTCAACTGTTTTAACGTCGCCACATTGGAGGTCCAAACTTGGACCAATCAGTTGCAATGGCCGCCCTGAAGAGCGATCTTCAAAAGAATGGCCTTCTATTTTCCCTGGAAAAGAAGTATCTCAGGGACTTCACTGATTTGCTGGCTCGGGCCAAAGGATATGCCCGAGCAGAGGAAGCCTTCAAGCTGAAGGACGAGGAGGCCATGAAGAAGTGACAGGCGGGCGACTCCAGCAAGCCCGCAGTTGAAAAAAGATCGAATGAAGCTCGACCACATTCTCAAACTCTCCCCGGACACAAGCGTGTCCGAACTCCCCCCCAAGCTCATAGGCAGAGAAGCCCGAACTGTAGAGTTCGGTGGAGGTCTCTCCCATAGGAAGATTCCACAGCTATGCCCCTCTCAATGCTCCAAAAACTCAAGTGCAACGGCCGATCTACTACATAAGTCGAGTATTGAGAGATGCCAAAATCAGGTACACTAAATTAGAGAAACTAACTTACGCTCTGTTGATTGCAGACCGAAGGCTCCAACCTTACTTTCAAGGGCACATCATAACACTGCTCACCGATCAGCCGATTAAGGCAGTTCTGCATCGAGCGGATGCTTCCGGAAGGATAGTAAAATAGACAGTTGAGCTCACAAAATTCGACATCAACTATCGACCTCGACTGACGACAAAAACTCAGATATTAGCAGACTTCATAGCGGAATGCACTATCCTGAAAGAAGCCGAACTTGAACGAGGTGAAGCTGACAACCCAAGGCTCCAGCCGAACTCTCCTGAGGAAAGAATAGATCTTCCTGATAGTTTTTGGGCCCTCTATGTGGACGGTTCCTCCAACATGTCAGGCACGGACGCAGATCTGATCTTGATCAATCCGGAAGGAATTATCATAGAGTACGCGTTGTGCTTCAAATTTTCTGCGATAAATAACAGAGCAGAATATGAAGCTCTGATTGCAGGACTGAAGATCGCCAAAGAATTAGAAGTAGATCGACTCCAAGTCTACAGTGACTTCCAATTGGTGGTGGGACAAGTCAGTGAAAACTATGAAACTCGGGATGACAGTATGGCCAAGTATCTCGAAAAGATAAAAAGATCATCCCTGCCTTTGGCAGCTTTGACATCAAGCAGATTCCAAGAGCAAAAAATATCATGACCGATCTTCTCTCCAAGTTGGCTACACTGGCTC
This sequence comes from Elaeis guineensis, assembly GCF_000442705.2. Classification (NCBI taxonomy): domain Eukaryota; kingdom Viridiplantae; phylum Streptophyta; class Magnoliopsida; order Arecales; family Arecaceae; genus Elaeis; species Elaeis guineensis. The sequence goes on from NC_025995.2 coordinate 88,015,604, forward strand.
CGACTGAACTATCCAAGGAAGTCCTCTTCGAAGTTCTGAAATATCCAAGTACGGAAAAATCGTAGCTTGTAATGGAGATCAGCCATGAACCCAGCTGGATTGACCCACTGGTTGCATACTTCAAAGATGGGGTTCTTCCTCATGATGTAAAAGAAGCTCGGAAGCTTAGAAACTAGGCCTCCCGATATATCTTTTATTAGGGCAAGCTGTACAAGAGGTCATACTCTTTGCCCCTCCTGAAATGTCTCCAACCTTCTGAAGCCGACTTTACCTTGTAGGAGGTACATGAAGGAGTCTGCGAAAGTCACCTGGGGGCCAGATCTTTATCCCACAAACTGCTCCGACAAGATTATTACTGGCCTACAATGTACCACGACTATATTGAATATGTCAGAAAGTGTGATCGGTGTCAGAGATATGCGAATATCCAAAGATAGCCCACCTCCAAACTTACACCTTTGAGTGCCCCATGGCCATTTGCACAATGGGAGATGGATATCCTTGGATCTTTTTTCATGGCGTCCGAACAGTGAAAGTTCCTCCTGATGGCAATTGACTACTTCACTAAGTGGATCGAAGCTAAATCTTTGACGAAAATCACAGAAGCTAAAGTGCAGGACTTCATCTGGAAGTCAATCATTTGTAGGTTCGGCTTATCCAGAACTCTCATTACTAATAATGGACGATAATTTGCTGGAGCAAGATTTGCTGAATTTTATGAGGACTTAAACATCTCCCATAACTTCACGTCAGTAGCCCATCCGCAGGCAAACGACGAAGCCGGGGTGACTAATAGGATTTTGTTGCAAGAAATCAAGGTGAGACTTGAAAAAGCAAAGAAAACTTGGCAGACGAGCTTTATCATGTGTTATGGGCATACCGAACTACCCAAAGATTGCCCACGGGGGAGACCCCCTTTGCCTTAGCCTTCGAAACAGAAGCCATTATCTCGATTGAACTCAAGCTTCCATCGGCGTGAGTCGTGGCATTCGACGAGCAGCGCAACTCACAGGATCTTAAGGCCAACCTCGACTTGTTAGAAGAAAAGCGGGAGACAGCTCAAGTTCGGATGGCAGTCTACAAGCAGAAAGCAGCCCGCTACTACAACTCCCGGGTCAAGAGTAAAGCCTTCAGAGTGGGGGATTTAGTACTTCGGTGAGCCACTGTTTCACAACCTCAGAACCAAAAGAAACTTACCCCAAACTGAGAAGGCCCGTATGAAGTTAGGGAGGTAGTCCGGTCCGGAACATACTATCTAAAAGAGCTCAGAGGAGTGGACCTTCCGCGACCATGAAATTTGAAAAATTTACGAATATATTACCGATAACTTTGCCTTAAATAAAAGTTTCATATTCGCGTATCTTTTCTTTTGGCATGAGCTTATAACGACAGGGAGTAGCTCCTTCAGACAATCGAAACTAAGCATGTCAGGAACAAGAGGAGAACCTCGTCTCGACACAAATGAAGGCCCAGTTATTTAGAGACCGGATGGGGGGAGAGGCTCTCACAACGGCCCTTATACGCCCCCACAGCCATGTTAGGAATAGGAGGAGAACCTCGTCCTAACATGAGCAAAGTCGATGACTCGGTTATTAAGATACCGGATGGAGGGAGAGGCCCTCACAATGGCCCTTATGCACCCCCATAGCCATATTAGAAATAGGAAAAAAATCTCATCATAACATGAGCAAAGTTGAAGATCCGGTTATTAAGAGACCGGATGAGGGGAGAGGCCCTCGCAACGGTCCTTATGCGCTCCCACAGTCATGTTGAGAATAGGAGGAGAACCTCATCCTAACATGAGCAAAGTCAAAGACCCGATTATTAGGAGACCGGATGGAGAGAGAGGCCCTCACAATAGCCCTTATGCACCCCCACAGCCATGTTAGGAACAGGAGGAAAATCTCATCCTAACATAAGCAAAGTCAAAGATCCGGTTATTAAGAGATCGGATGGGGGGAGAGACCCTCGCAATGGCCCTTATGTGCCCCCACAATCCTGTTAGGAACAGAAGAAAAATCTCGTCCTAACATGAGCTGAAATTAACTGTGTCGGAACAGGAGGAGAATCTTATCTTGACACAAACGAAGACCTGACCATTTAAAATCGGATGAGGAGAAAAGCCTCCTCAACGGCTCCTCTACACCCCTACAACCTCGTTAGGAGCAGAGGAAAAACTCTCGTCCAAATATTTAAAAAAAAAAAGAGCAGAGAAAAAGGGAAAGCGACGAGCTACGCCAGAGATAAGGAAAAAAATGAACTACGTCTAAGACATAAGGGACCTCATCTCAACGAAGAAAAAAATTCTTATCAAAAATCCTCAGTCTTTAAGGGGGAACCCAACACTAGCAGGAGAAAATAGACTTTCTCAAAGTAACGAGAAGTTCAGACCCCAAGCTCGAACACCGAGAGAAGCATCAAATTCAAATGGCCTTGAAAAGACCTTCGATCATGAACAAAAAGGGCAAATCAACGCAGCGATAATCAGGAATCTTCAAACAATGTCGACATCGAATAAGACAAAAGACAAGAGAAGCTCGATAAACAATAACTCAGAGCAAGAATAGACAATGTAATGAAAATTTTTTTTCATTTCATTAGTAAAGAGTGCATTACAAAAGCCTTTGAAGGCCAAAAAAAATAACAAGAAAAGAAAAGAATACATGGAACAAAAGGTAAAAGAAGCTCTAAGGAAGCTCGGCTTCTTTTGACTTCAGACTCTTGATTTCAGCCATTATCAAGGATTGCTTTAAGTTCTCAACTTTTTCTTCCAGTTTCTTCTTTTTTAACAGCATCTCCCGATACATTTGGTGAAACCGCCGGCTTTCGCCCTCCGATTTTCGAAGTCTCTTCCTTAGAACTTCAGACTCTGCTTCTACATCCTTGACCGCCTGCTGCTCATAGATCAGCTGACTTTTCAGCCGCTGCAGTTCGGCCTTCTCCTTCTCAAGGGCTACGGACAGTTCTGAAGCGAAAATTTAGTGCAGGGGCAAAATGGTAATTTTAAAACTTTTTTAAAATTATTATTTTACAGTGAAATTATTAATTAATCTCATTAATTAATACTAATTAACCCTACACTAGGATCTAAATATGATACAACAGCATGCATTTAAATTTGAAATTCAAATTTGAATCATGTAAATGTTTTACAGTACTGTGTTCAGAACACATCACCTTTTGCGGATAGTCGATCACCGCAATCTGATCATCGTCGGAGAGCTCTGATCGTCACGTCGCAGCCACCCAACTGTCTGGCCTCTGTGGATCGTCCACACGAAGCTCCCGTCTGATCAGCTCCTCACGAATGCTAGTTCGTGATTTCACCCTTTTGATGGCAGATGTTGATCGAACTCCTTCGATCGATGTGTGCTGACTTCTCGGATGCTCTGGATCATCTGCACAGTTACTTGAGAGGCTGATGGATCTCTCTCTAAAATTTGGTGGACTCACGACACTCGTGGCACACCAATCTCACTTCCCGAACCCTAGGTAGAAACCCTAGGGTACACACCAAAAACTCTGTGCCCAATTTTCTCTCTTTTCTTTCTTTTTCTCTCGAAAGGTTTTGGACCTTCACCTTACGCAGAAGCCTTCCTCACGCCCCAAAGTTTCTCTCCTAATTTTTCTACGCACGTCCCACCTTTCTCCTCTTTTTAAAACAACGTCGAACGTGTCTTATCCGCGTGAGAGGATAAAGACAAGAGGTTACACATTTGAATTCAAATCAAATTTGAATTCAAATGAAAACCAACTTATCCCTATCCTTTTGGGCATGAGAAGAGAAGGGGCGTGGCTATTTGTGTGTGGAAAAAGTTTCACGAGAAACCTTTTCTCGTGTAAGTAATGTGGCGCACAAAATGGATAAGGATGAAAGGGCAAGTGATAAGTTATCCATTCAAATTCAAACATGCTTTGAATTTGAATGGCTAACTAATTATTTTATCCATCTATATGGTGCACAAATGAGGACGTGGGGAAGGGTTTTGCATGAGAAAAATTTCACGAGAAGTTTCTTCTCGTGAATTCAAATGGGTGCAAGGAAGTTGGGTGATGCAGGGAATTTAAAACAAGGTGGTTTGATTCAAATTGAGCCAACCTAGTTTAAAATAGGTTGAGCACAATTAGACCAAATTAAACCCAACATAATTAGGCTTAATTAGGCTTAATAAAATCTTAATCAAATCAGAAATTAACTAAACCTAACCCCTGATCAAATCAGGGACTAAACCACCTTAGCGATTAGGTCAACATTTAACCTAATCGGGTCAATCCAAACTGAATCCAATTCAATTGGACTTGATCCAAAAATAATTATTCAATCAAATTGAGTTAATTAGTGATTAAATCACTAATTAAACCTCTCATAAATATTGAGTCCAAATCCGATGGGCAATCAGGCATCAGAGACCATCGATATGAAACCCTGATCAAAGAGTTCAAATTTCAAATTCAAAATTCGAAATTCAAAATTTTGACCCCGGTACCCAAAATGTGTGGAACTCATGATTAGAGAATCCTAATTCTCAATCATAGAGTTCCAGATAGATAAGACTCATAATCAGCCATCAGATCAGAAAGGAACCTCTAATGTGTGTGACCCCGCAGGTTCGAACCTAAGCCGGTAGCACAGGAACCAATTTCTGTACTAATCGAAGTGACCATCTAGCAATGGTACCCGATGACCGGATAGGTCGAATAATCGTAATCGCAACATTCAGAACCTACGTGAATATGGTTACCGTATAATTCATCCCTTTTGACCCCTGTGTTTAGGATGACTCAGAGTTAAACTGTCAACCCTGATGATATCATCCGAATCGTGCTCAACTCAATTAGTCCTGTGACTCCTCATTAGGACTACCCTGGCCAAGGTTTTGCTAAATTGAAACACGACTGTACACAGCTCCTAAACTGGAGTGGTCAATCCCATCTTGATACATGCACCGACAAGTCAAGTACTTGACTACACCCAGCAACCTTCCGTCACTGAATTAGAAATCTTGACAAGTCACCGTGGCGGTCTCAGGTCGGAGGGATATTTATACCCATATCCCATCGGAGCAAATCTTGACAGCAGAAATAGCTCCGGAGTTGGTCACGTTCAGTGCAGATGTACCATTACATCTCACCTGTATGCCATACCAGTGTCTCCACACTCTTTGGTTATGAGGACAACCAACCCATATGGCACACAACGACCTATGCTCGATAAATATTGTCGTCCTTGGTAACAACGTATCATTTGGTCGCGAACATGTTTAAGGACTAAACGACAAATCCTCCTTTGTCGAGTCTAAATTGTCCTAAGGACTTCACCACAACACAGGAGTTCATTAGAAGATGAAACATTTGTGATGAAAAAATATCAAAATAACTTTTATTTATTTATAATTCATGTACTAATACAAAAGGAGCACAACCGTCAACAGGCTGACGATTGACTTTGGGACACTATTCCCAACAAGTTCTTCCATGGTCTCCTTCAAGGATCGGAGCTCGTCGGAGCCTTGAACCGAAATGGCTTGGGCTCTTTCGGACAACTACTTCTGAAGGCGAGCAACCTCGTCGGTCGCCGTCTTGAGCCTCCTTCTATAGTTATCTATTTTCCTGCACCAGCCGACTCGATAAGTGTTGTAATTCATCTCGGCATCCTGTAGCTGCTTCTGGAGGTCGAAAAATTTCTTCGACTAATCCCAGTCGTAGTCAGCCTGAGTTGGAAGCCAGGATGAGCTCCCTTCCAATTGGCCTATCTTCTCCCGTACGGCCGCCAACTCGACCTCGAGGGAGCTGATCTTGGAGACCTGAGCCCAAGATCGATCACTGGCGCATTTCTGGAGTTCCTCAAGCTCCTTCTCGAAGTTGGCCTTCTTCCGGCTGTAGTCCATGAAGTCCTTTTTGTGGAGGTTCCGAAGGCGAGTAACCTCCACGATGGCTTCTGAATGGCTCTTCCTCAGTCTGTGAAGTTCATCGTCTATCTTCTTTTGATTTCTTCGTTAGGTGACGAACTTCTCTTCTCAGATCTCAGATCGTAGACTTCAAAGGAATCCACTGCGGTAGAGGAAGAGCTTCGGCAGGGTACTGTTGTCGAAAAATAAGAGCGTCACAATGCTAATCATTGCAAGAAAAAAAAAAGAAAAAAAAAGTAGAAGAAGAAAAAGGAGCTCTCTGTAAAGAAAAATCGATTTCATTGATTGAATAATTCTTAAGTACAAGAGAAAGAGAAAAAAAGTTGTAACAAAGGAAAAGTACAAAATTAGATGTCTCAGACCTTTGGAGCAGAAGTGGAAGAGCTCGGCACCCTCGGAAGGTCGGTCACGATAGCTACGACAGTTGAAGAGATCCCGACTGGAGGGAGACCGGCAGTAGCTTTGGAAGGTCCGGCTTCATCGTCGGATGCTTCATCCAAGAAGCTGAGGTCGAGTTCGAGAAATTTTCTAACCATCTTCTCCTGACAAAGCTCGAAGCCTTTGATAAAGGTGGCCTGGCCGAACTTGATATTCAAATCTCTCATCTCGGAGGAGGTCTTGAACTCCTCCACTGCTTGGGCCCTTACCTCCGAGACTAGGATCGGGATTTGCTCCTTCAGCTTGGAGACCTCGGCTTCTGCCTTCCTTCTTTCGTCCTCCAAGGCAGCCTTTAGATTCGTCGAAGTTTGTTCTTCCTTCTGGAGCACCTCTTGGAGACTCGTGACTTCGACGACCTTCTCCTTAAAACGGGCAGCCTCAGCCTGGCGACCTTCCTCTGCCTGGGCTGCTTCCTTCTTTGCATTGTTCATTGCCTCGATGTTGGCGATGAGTTGGTGTCAATCTGCAAGAGCGGTCAGGAAGTCAATATGAAAGCTAAGGAATGAACTAAGTGAAGAAGCGAAAGGAAGAAAAAAGTAAATCGGCCTACCTCAAGAAAGGATCCTAAAAATTCCAAACCCACTGTTCAGGATCGGCATGGACGATCCTGTGGACGATCTCAGGCAAAACGCACCCATCGACCAACCTTTTTTATTAAATCCCTGTTGTTGAAGGGATTCTCCCCCGGATCCTCATCGGAGCCGTTGGACCCTTCGATGGTAGCCCTGCTGCTGCTGATCTTGCAGGCCACCGTCTTCTTCCTTCTCTTCCTTTCAGCCCTCGACACCTCCTCGAGACGAGACTCTGGAGCGGGAACCTCCGTCGGAGGGCTTCTTGAAGAAGCTCGGGGACTGCGGACTCGACGTCGGAGGGGGCATCAACGACAATGGATGCTTGGGCAAGCACGGTCGAGCTTGTCTCCTCTACCCTCGCCTTCTTCGCCGACCCAGAAGTTGTGGCACCTTTCCTCTTGTGGGCCTTGAGACCCTTGGCTAGTATCTGAGCTGCGTCTGCATCCATGTCTGCAATGAAAAAAGATCGGCACAGCTTAGAAACAGAATAAGAGAAAGAGGAAGCAGCGAATGACTTGAGAAAGATAAAATACCGACAGGGTTGAGGGGACTCAGGCCGACATTGAATAAAAGTTGCTCCTTCAGAAGGTCAGAGAGGAGAGGAGCTGGATAAGTTTTAAGTTTATTGGAGGCTTCAAGATCCTCCTTTCCCAGGCTAGAAGTCCGACGGATGGAGTCCCTCAGGGAGCCCCAGGGGGGGCAACCCCAGCATCAGGGTCGGGCATCGGACGTAGAAGTACCTCTCCTTTCAGTTGTGGATAGAAGAGAGGGCACCTTTCAGTAACTTCTTTCTACCGAACTGGGGGAGAAGTACCACCAGTCCTTTGCCGAAGGGTGATGCTTAAAGGTATAAAAGTTTCTAAACAAGGGAAGAGTTGGCCGGACTTCAGCTAAATGATAGAGGAAAAGAAATCCTATCAGAAACCTAAAGGAGTTTGGTGCTACAGAAACTAGAGAAATATTTAAAAAGTGAAAAAGAGCAACAACAAAAGGTGAGAGTGAAAGTCAAAGCCCGATGTGGAAGGCTTCCTGGTATAAACAAAAGCGATCAGGGGAGGGGCGCTAGTCCGGTCAGTTGGCCCGGGAAGCTCAAGCTCATATTTCGAAGAAACCCTGTATTGAATCCTAATCAGCGAGAGTTCGTCCAAGGTCAAAGAGCTAGGAATGGTGTCTGGTACAAAGATCGAACGAGGTCCGATGTTAAGTACGGGTTCATCTACATACTAGGATTTTGGGGGGCTGGAGCTGACGAACTTCTAGAACTGCTAGAGGAGGAAGTGTTGGAGACATTTTGAATCAAATAAAAACCCAAAAAATTTCGAAAAAATTAAAAAAATAGAAAACAAGGCGCTCGTAGAGAAACCGAACGGACAGAATGCAGAGAAAGAAAAATGGAAGAATAGCAAGAAAAAGAAGGGTTCCGGAACTAACCTAGGCTGATCCGAGAGGTGCAGAGGGCAGCGAAGGTGATGGAGGTCGACCTGAAGGGCGCCTAAGACCGAGAGGGACGCTGGAGGAGGACGAAGCTCTCGAAGAAGAAGAGGGGATCGAAGAAAAATCTCAAGCAAGGTAAAACCCTGAAGGAGGGGGATGGGTTTAAATAGACCTCAGGGTCTGGCGCAATAATGATTGCAGATCTCCTTTGGCCGACCTACAACCACCGCGTGTCTCACTCGTCGTGGCAGACGGCTGACGACTGACAGAATCATTATTGCACCATACCTGAGGCGATGCTCCAATAAAATTTGAAAAAATCTTTTCGGGTCGCCTCGATTTGAAAGACTCCAGCATCGGTGTGCCAAATGCCAAAATATCTGTAAACAATCGAGTACGAAAATCAAGGAGGACAACTTCGGCTGTAAAATTTTTCTGTACTTCCTTCATTCGAAATCCGAACTCGAAAGTAGGAGGACTAGTGTTGGGTATAAAATAACCCCAGCCGAAGTTCGTAAGAGGCCAACCCTCCATGACTCTTCCGACTTCTGACCTTGTGCGGCATCTTTCTGAACTCCCTCGCCGTCTGAGCTTCCACAGTACCATCCGGACTCCTCCAGTAGTCGACCTTCCACAGTGTCCTCCAGATTCTTCCAACGGATGAACTCCCATCGTACCCTCCGAACTTCTCCAATAATGAGCTCCTTCAGTCGTCTATCGGACTACTCCAAATGCTCTCTGGGCTTCACTATCAGTCGATTTTCTACAGTGATCGACTACTCTCCGAATCTCTTTCAGACTTCTCCTGTCACGATCGACTTTACTCCAGCTTCTTCTGGACTTCGTCAATGTTCGGACTTCTCCAACAGCAGGACTTCTACAGTAACCAACTCCATCCAAGTTTCTACGATGGTCGACCGCCTTCCGAATTTCATCCAGCTTCTACAGTAAGCGAATTCCGTCCGAACTTCTATTGCAAGCGGACTTCAGTCGAGCTTCCACGGCAATCGGTCTCCATTCGAGCTTCTACAGTAAGTGGCCTCCTTTCGGACTTCTGCAAGAATTGGACTCCGTCCGAACTTCTACACGGATGGATTCCAGACGAACTTGTACAACGAACGGGCTCCAACAGTCGGATTTCTATAGTGACCGACTGTCTCCGGTGTCTTCCATACCTCTCCAGCCATCAACCTTCAGCAGCGCCAATCGGACTTCAACAGTACCAACTAGACCCCTCCAACGGACAAATTCTCTCCGGACCCCTCCAGCAGTAGACCTTCCACAGTGTCCTCCAGACTCTTCCAGTGGACGAACTTCCACAACGCCTTCCAGACTCTTCTATCGGTCAACCTTCTATAGTGCCTTTCGAATTTCGCTGTCGGTGATCTTTTGCCGGATTTCTCATGCAACCAGACCTCTCCAGCGGACAGTCTTCAGACAAGCTTCTACATCAGACAAATTTCAAACGGACTTCTCTAGCAATCAACTCCAATCAGATTTCTCCAATAGAAAGTTTCGTTCGAACTTCTACAGCAGATGACTTCCGTCTCAGCATCAACGCCTAAGCACCCAACAACAGTTAACCCGTCAGCAACCTCAGAAACATCCGAGCTTCTCTTAGATTGTTGAGACAGAGAGCTATTCGCTCCACCAGACGTCCCAACCGAGGTTCAGTCTCCGGTCTGAACTCCTCAGCAAGTCGCGACAATGGACACCACTCCACTCTCTGTAACAAACTCCACGTGGCCCCACCACTCTCCGGCAAGTCACGACAACGACACCACTACTCTCTGTAACAAACTCACGTGGCCCGAACGGCCCACTACCAGACAGTTACGGATGTCGCTATCAATCGATTACGCTCTTCCATCTATAAAAGAGACCCCCCAGATACTTCTCCTCTAAGCTCTAAGCACTATCTCTAAACTCTGCTAAAATCTCATTCGAGTGCTCCATTTCTGTTGAAGCAGAGTACTGACTTGAGCGTCGGAGGTCTTACCGGAGCACCCCCAACTCTGGTTTAGATTTTCTTACAGGTCGGTGGCGGCGTGACCCCTCGTCTCTAGCTTCATTCGGCATCGGCGGAATTCTGCACCAACATGGTGCTTTGATTACAAAAGCATGAAAATAAGGAAAGAAGGCTTAAAGATGAAAATATTTTGCAATTGTGTATACTGCATGCATTACAAAAAAATATTTTTTCATGGGAAAAAATTTTGTTACAAAAAATTTATTTTTTGTCACTAAAATCTTTTGCAACGAAAAAAAATTCAATGCTAAATTGTTGCTAAAGCCTGTCATGACTAACTTTTTGTGATAAAACAAGTTTCGTCACAAAAAAAAATCTTTTTAGCAACAAAATGGTATTTTGTCACAAAAAAAATATTATTTAGCAACAAATATTTTGTCATAAAAAAATAAAATTTTATCACAAAAGGTTTTTGCATCGCTTAAAAGAGCAAGATTTTATTCTATATGCATTATTAAATGATAAATATTTTTTGTTACTAAAAATCTAGCTTTGTGATGAATTATCTTGTCGCTAAAAATTTGCTTTGCGATCAAATATTTTGTTACAATAGATTGATGAGTATAAATTTTATGTAATAAAATATTTTTGTTACTAAAAATTGAATATTACGATAAAATATCTTTATCACAATAAAATTTTTAGTAGAATATGATATTTTTTTTTTATGAACAATAGGATATATACTTTAAGCAACAAAATATTTTGTCACCAAAAAAATAATTTTAATGATAAAATATTTTATCACAAAAGATTAATTTATAATTTAAAAATAATTTGTAGTGATAAAATTTGTTGTCATAAAAAGTTAATATTCTAGTAAAAATATTTTTAGTGATAAAATATATTATCATAAAAAATTAATCTATCATTAAAAAATGATCTTATTAGCAAAATTTATTGTCACAAAAAGTTAACCTATCATTAGTGACAAAATTTGTTATTATAAAAAAATTAGCTTGCTATTTTTTTCTTTAAATAAACAAGCAAAATATACTAAAATTTAAATTAATTAATTTAATCCAATCACAATGTGGGTTAGAGTTGGTTTAGATTTGGCATGCATCATAAGTTTACTATAGATTTCTTTTTGCCCATTCAATTCAGAGTTAGGTTGTCATCTTCAAAGCCAAGTATGCTTATAGGTTCATGGCATCGAAGTAGGAATATCATCTTCCCATTCCTTAAACTTTTCTTGTGTCTGTATTCGCTCAATTGTGTCTTTATTTGAGAAAATCTTCCCAATGAGTACCTACAAAAAGAATTTTATCATCATGCACATCATGATAATATCTTTTGTTTGCCTTTCATTTTTTGCAAAACTCACATAAATCATCCCTCAAAAATTTTAGGTAAAATTTTGATAATTAGAAGAATATTATTTGTGCTATTCAAGCAAATATTTTCCTATTGTGATAATTTTTGAGCAAAGAACTGCTTTCTCCTTCCTACAGCTTGAGATACTCGGGATCCCATGTTGTATTTACCCTCCCTTAGCCACATTCCACATTGCTAAAAAATAAGTATTTCTTGCATTGAAGTATCCATTGCTTTTGCTGGTCATCTAAGCAACCATTTTCACTTGGGAAAAAATAAAATCTCATATAAAAGCTTGACTACGCTATTAGCGGTCATTGTTTCCATGTAACGGCACATTACAATTTTTTTCCCCTGGTAGAGAATGAAAAATTAGAATTTTAGATGACACGGTGCTTTGATCACAAAAAGCATGAAAATAAGGAAAGAAGGATTGAAGATGAAAATGTTCTGCAATTGTGTACGCGGGCATGCACTACAAAAATAGGTTTTTTGCGGTAAAAAATTTTGTCACAAAAAATTATTTTTTATCGCAAAAGTTTTTTGTGATGAAAAAAATTTGTCACTGAATTGTTGCTAAAGTCTCGTTTAATAAATTATAATGATTTTTTGCGACAAAACTTGCTAAAGCCCTGTTGCAATAAGTTATAACTGACTTTTCACAAAAAAATATATTTTTAGCAACAAAATATCATTTTGTCATAAAAAAATCATTATCTAGTGATAAATATTTTACCATAAAAGATATAAAATTTTATCACAAAAAGCATTTACGTTACTAAAAAAGAGCAAATTTTATTCTATATGCATTGTTAGGTGATAAAAATTTTGTCACTAAAAATCTAGCTTTGTGATGAAACATCTTGTCGTTAAAAATTTTTTTTGTGATCAAATATTTTGCCACAATAGATTGTTGAGTATAAATTTTACACAATAAAATATTTTTGTTACTAAAAGTTGAATATTACGATAAAATATTTTTGTCACAATAGAATTTTTAGTAAAGTAGGATATATATATATATATATATATATAATATTATATATATATATATTATATATATATATATATATTTTGATGAACAATAGGATATATACTTTAAGCAATAAAATATCTTGTCACCAAAAGAATAGTTTTAATGACAAAATATTTTATCATAAAAAGTTAATTTGTAATTTAGAAATAATTTATAGTGATAAAATTTGTCATCATAAAAAGTTAACATGCTAGTAAAAAGTATTTTTAGTGATAAAATATATTGTTAACCTGTCATTAAAAAATGATTCTTAGTGATAAAATTTATTGTTACAAAAAATTAACCTATTATTACTGGCAAAATTTGTTGTTACAAAAAAATTAATTTGCTATTTTTTTCTTCAAATATATAGTCATATAAAGATTTTTATATGTTTCTCCATGCATCATCTTCACTACAAAAATAATAAATTAAATAACAAGTCTCATACAGCACCCACAAAGTTATGAAATGTTTAAGTCTTAAGTAACAACCATAAAGTCATAAAACTTCCACAAAATTTCAATGTAAATCAATTCCCTTCTCAACCACAAGCTATCAAGCTTCCATAAAGCTCCCATATAAGTCAATTCCCTTTCCAATAACCTACAATATAAAAAATAAATAAATCCAAAAAATTAGAACAATATAAGTATATATACAAAATTAAAAAACTTTAAGCATACATATAAGATATTTTATATTAATTTATATGAAATCATTGAAAATATGTAAATAAGTACAATTAGACAACAATGATAACCAGCACCACAACCACTACTACCATAATCATTCCATAACTATCCAAGCAATCACACGTAATACAATATATAGTCATGCTAATACATTTATCTATTCAAAAATAAAATAATGACAACCACTACACCACAACCACTATCATTATAACCATTTCATAACTATCTAAACAACCACAAGTAATACAATATATAGCTATGCTAATATATCAATCTATTTAAAAATCTCACAAGTGACAACTACCACCGCAACCACTACCAACATAACCTTTCATAACTATCCAAATAACTATAATAATACAACAAGTAGCCATGCTAATATGTCTATCTATTCAAAAATAAAACAATGACGACTACATCCCTACAATCACTATCATCATAACCATTCCATAACTATCCAACCACCACTATGGCAACCACATTAACTTTCAATTTTAAATTATCATCACAAACAATCAATAATTATAATAATCAAATTATTATAGCTGAGAGATAGTAAATAAGTGATTTTACCATAAAAAAGTAGGCCACTAAGCCCAACTTTGCCGATCTCTCTCATGAGTTACTGAAATTCCTGCATTTGATCTTCTTAAATCTTCATTTTTTCTTCATATGTGGCAATCTTCTTATTGGCTTCAACAATCTTCTCATTGGCTTTTTCTAATTGAGACTCAATAGTAGCAAGTCGGTCCCTGAGCTTATTATCACGTGAGCTTGATATATAGGACGAATTTGAACTTCTAATTTTAATGCCATGTCCCATCTCTATCAAATATCCTAACTTCTTGCCAAGCATACTAATCAAAATCTGATTGACCTTTGATCTGCACCGTCCTCTGAAGTTTGCTGTCTTAATTCAGTCACTTCATCCTATGAAGTTTTCAAAAATAATTTAGATCTCAAGATAATTCTTTTCATAAATAAAAAATATAAGAAGAATGCATTCATACTTATAATTTTTGATTGAGCAATTTCATTAATGAATTTTTGATCATCTTTCTTTGTGTGTGTATCCTTGAAAAATCAACCATACTTGAATTTTTCTTATAAAATTAGATTAAAAAAAATTAAATAATTCATTAATCTTAATGTACATTAAATATTTCAAAAATATAAAGTATTAAAAATATTATATTACTATTTTTCAAAATTAACTAAGAAAGGTCCTAAAGCCCAAAGTATGACTATATGGGAGTTGCGAATGATTACTTGAGTTTGTTTGTGATTGCTTTGGCAATAATAAGCAAAAATTAAATAAAAATATAAATATATAAATATATTCTTATCATATAAGTTACTACTTTAAAGCTATCATCGTCTATCTGATCATATACTGAAAGCCAATCTTTTAATCCAACTTCTACGTGTGGAGACTTTTCTTATGGAGTCTTGCCTTTTGCCATTAACTTCTTATATTTCTTATTGAGTGTGTTCCTCCAAAGTCTATAATAGATTGAAATGCTTTGTAAATATATTTTTTCACATATGGAGCCGACCAATTCATAATTTCATACCATCTTTGAAAGAATTAATGATAATATTATTTAAATAATTTTTTATATATTAATAATAAAATTAAAAAAAATAAATATAATTAATATAAAATTATAATAATCTTCAAATGTAGTAATAAGTTTTTTTATTTTTTTGAGATTTCTTTCAATCTTCCTACATCATAAAAAAGTATGCATGTCTTAACAATAAATCCAACTCCTCTTGTAAAGTCAGCATCATTTTTCAATTGTATACATTCTCCTTCACGAAATTCAATCCTCATCTTATGCTCAAACTATAAAGTTAAACCAAATCTTATCTTTTAAAATATAAATAACAAAGTATATATAAATAAGCCATGCACTAATATAATAATGAAGTATACAAGTGACAACCTTACTGACTTTCTTATCCAATATATATATCATGATGTACCACGACCTCTCCTAGGTAAGGAAGAACTTAGAAATATAAATATAGTCAATATCAAGCATGCATATAATTTTATATAAGTATAAAATTATATTATAAATTATAATATTTTAAATGGATGTAATTATTCATTTACGTATATATACTTTCTTTCACTGCCACTGCATTAACTACTCCTTAAAGTAGGAG
Source organism: Elaeis guineensis (assembly GCF_000442705.2). Lineage (NCBI taxonomy): Eukaryota > Viridiplantae > Streptophyta > Magnoliopsida > Arecales > Arecaceae > Elaeis > Elaeis guineensis. The sequence continues at coordinate 88,031,188 of NC_025995.2, forward strand.
GACTGAGATCTCTTCTAAGAGTATTTGTAATAGGAGAAGTCTCATTGCTGTTTGCTAATGTAGGTATAGTGGATGCGAGAGCTCAAGTAGGTGTCATAACATCTTCCTCTCTACCTACCATATCTGTATTTTGACGAAGATAAACTCTGTGGTCGCTTGTATCAGCCTCTTCCAAGTCCTGCAATAAATCTATAAAAAAACTAAAAAGATAAATAAATTAAGCAAACAATCATACTTAATAGTTTAAAAAATATTATGCATTTAAAATTTAAATACATCACAACTATATAAATATAAAGAACAAAAAATTCATGAAGATAAAATTTTTTCAAAATTACTTTCAATAATGCAATATACATATATACAAAAAAAATCTTTATACTAATCATCAAGATCATTATTAATGCTTTCATCAGTTTTCATATTATCTTTCTCTTTAATTATATCATCTCCATGAATATCCTCTCCATCACCACCATCTCCTCCAATGTCATCTTTGTGTTCTTCAATATTATCTGATGTGGATCTCCAATATCATCATCAAATTCATTAGGATCTACATAATCTCTATTTAATGTGTTAAGAGACTCATCACCATTTTTAATAATTGAAACTATTCTATTTGATTGAAATTGCTATATTGCTTCATTATCAACTCCATCTTCCATATCTATCAATTCTAACTCGAAAAGATTTCACAAATGTCGATGTTGCACCCTTTGTATGAGTTGTCAATTACAACCTAACTTTGCGTCATTGATGTAAAAAGCTTGTTGAACTTGATTAAGTAATATAAAAAGATAATCCTTATACCACCGTGACCTCACATCAATACTTATCATGAATTATCTATCATCTTGCACTGTTCGACTGCTTCCATTGCTAAACCATTCACAATCAAATAGCACCACTTTGCACTACAAGAATATTGAATATTAGCGATGGTATTAATGATGAAAAAATTTTATCATTAATAACACCTTTAGCCACCACAAAACTGACAAAAAATCTTACCATCGCTAACACTATTAGCGATGATAATTTAATTATTAACAACAAAAAAGCCATTCTAATAGTATTTAAAATTTTTAATTTTTTTATAATATTTAAATATAAAATAATTATTAGTGATGGCGAATTGGGGTTATTAGCGACGGACATTTTGCTGCTGCTAATATTTTTTTAAGAAAATATGAATATAATTCAAAAAATATTTTTTTTGAAAATATTATTAGCAACAGAATTAGTTATGGTGATATTTTTCTATCACTAATAATCTAAAAAATAATTTGGGTTCAATTCGAATCCAATTCAAATATGATTCGAATTCAATTTGAAATCCTATCAAACCTAATTTAATTAGGCTTTGATCCAAGTCCTATTTGGATTATAAAATCTAATTACTTCAAATTAAGTCAAATCTAGTTAAATTTGATCTAATTTAAATTAATTAAAAAAATATTTTTAATTTAGATTCAATTTGAATCTAATTCGAATCCGATTTGAATCCAATTTGAAATTCTGTCAAACCTAATTCAATTAGACTTTGAATTCAAATCCTAATTAGATTGTAAAATCTAATTATTTTTAAATTAAGTCAAGTCTAATTAAATTAAATCTGACTTTAATCAACTAGAAAAAAAAAATTTTCAATTTGAGTTCAATTCGAATCTAATTCAAAATCCTATCAAAACTAATTCAATTAGGCTTTGAATCTAAATCCTATTTAGATTATAAAATACAATTAGTCTCAAATTAATTAAGACTACTTAAGTTAAATTTAATTTAAATTAATTAGAACTTGATCCATGATTTAATTCGAATTCAATTCAAACTTGATTCAAATTCAATTTAAAATTCTGTCAAATCTAATTCAATTAAGCTTTGAATCTAAATCTTACTTAGATTATAAAACCTAATTAGTCTAAAATTTAGTCAAATTTAATTAAATTAAATCTAATTTAAGTCAATTAAGACTTGATTCATGATTCAATTCGAATCTAATTGAATCTGATTCGAATCTAATTTGAAATCTTGTCAAATCTAATTCAATTAGGCTTTGAATCCAAGTCTTACTAAGATTATAAAATCTAATTAATCTTAAATTAAATTAATTTAATTAAATTTAATTTAATTTAAATTAATTAGAACTTGATCCATGATTCAAATCGAATCCAATTCGAATGTGATTCGAATCCAATTCGAAATCTTGTCAAACCTAATTTAATTAGGCTTTGAATCCAAATCTTACTTGAATTATAAAATCTAAGTAGCTTCAAATTAAATTAAGCCTAATTAAGTTAAATCTGATTTAAATCAATTAGGACTTGATTCATGATTCAGTTTGATCCAATTTGAATCCGATTCGAATCCAATTCGAATCCGATTTAATCCAATTCAAAATCCTATCAAACCTAATTCAATTAAGCTTTGAATATAAATCCTACTTGAAATATTAAAACCCAATTAGCCTTAAATTAAATCAAACCTAATTAAATTAAATCTAATTTAAATCAATTAGGACTTAATCCATAAATTAATTAAGCCCAAAATTTAATAAAACCTAATAATAATTTTTAACCACCCAAAAAAAACCAAGGAGGAAAAAAATTTAATAGTATTAATGATGGCATTGGCGACGAAATAATTTGCTATTGCTAATAATTTAGAAAAAATATTATTTTAAAAAATTTAATATTAATATTTAATATTTAAAAAAATAATAGTATTAACAACGATGAATGGATATTAGCGACGAAAACTACCGTCACTAACACCCTGGCACATAAAATGGAGTTTTACCGACTGGCTGCATTGCTGTCGGTAATAGTCCGGCAAAATATGCCCCCAGTCCGTCGAAGAAAAAATTTTTTGCACTCGTTCTTCTCCTTTCTGTGAATCTCCTCTCATTCTCCTCCCCAGCTTTTCCCCACCTCACCGGTGCCTCCTCCGGACTGGCGGTGACCCCCCTCCCTAGCATTCCTCGCTCCTTATGCATCCTCCTTCTCGACATTCCACCCCGTCGATGCCTCCTACTCCACGGCCTGAAGCCCGTCGTCCCAACCCCGCTCACCCGCGCCACCTCAACCCTATCGGCACCTCCTATGCTGTGACCCCAAGCCCACCAATATGGCCCCGCCTCGCCTGCGGCCACCCCGACCTCCCGGGCCTCCTACATGGCGGCCCCGAGCCAATTGCCCTACCCCACCTCGCCCGTAGCCCCTCTACCTCACCCACGGCTGCCCCACCTAGTTTAATTTTTAAATTCTCGATATGTTGGCATTTTAATTATATATTAATACATACTTGCTTTTATCTTGCAAGAGTACTACTGATTCGAGACTCCCTAGGATGAGGAGGCTAGCTGTCAGACCTTCAAAGAGGTAGCTACATGGAGGCTCCGAGATGGCCTCTACAGCTTCAGGCAATCCACCATCCAATACTCTAGTTCCCAATCACCATCAGACTGGAGTCCTTCATGGATCACTGGACACAACGGACATATGGCAAGCCCTCTACGACCAGTGGAATAGTGAAGAGTACTCTAGTAAGTGGCAGAGGGTTCGACAGAATTAGCCGCCCAGCAAGATCCGATCAGGCACACGGGCGGCTCGGTTGGCACACATGTTGTGGCCAACAGAATAGAAAGAAATCTATACCAAAACTCTTCACTAAAATTTTAAAAACTCTAATATGCATATTTTAATTAATTTAATTTTATTATTTACTTATTGTAGATACGGCAGCTGGGTCGTCCACTAGACCAGCTGTAGTTATGGCGGGCCACATATTAGTCTAGGAGGACTGATGACTATTTAAATTCTACATCATGACAGATTCTGGTAAGAACTTCAAACTTTATTTACTAATTAAGTTATTACAGAATCTAATTTTTATATTAAAACTAATATATTTCTGAACTGTGTAGATGCGTTACGCAGCATATGTTGCTTAGAGGTACGGCAATGACCTGTCTTTTTAGCCCCTTTGACCTTGAGGGATAGCTCAGTGCCATCGGCGAGTGAGTAAGAGTCGGATCATAGGATTCAGCCACAGCTTCAACCCTCCATCATCTTGATACCCTTCGACATCCTCACATGCCTTGACATCCCAGACTTGGAGCAATGCGCACATGAAGGAGGTCGTATAGAGGCTTCTGAGCCAGCGACCTCTGAGCCTCTTGGATGCCATCTATGATACGATCGTGGAGCTTCTCTAAGATCTACAACTGCGCGATTGGTTGGGCTCGTCGTTCCAACCATCACATCAAGTAATTATATTATTAAATTTTTTTATTTATTTTAAGTTTTCATATTTAGAAGCTTCATATATTTAGATTTGAGTCCGAAAAAGAGATCTAGGATTAAAAATTTAATCTAACCATTCAATTGATGGATCGAAGGTATTTATAGTTCCGTATCATGAAATAGAATATGTAGGAATAGTCTATTCGAGAATTGAAGGAGTATATCAAAAGATATGCCTCCGTATCGAAACTTACTAATATTATTTTATTTTTTTCATTATAGGATGTTGGGACATCCGGCTCTCATCCACCAGCTACTAGAGAGGAGCAGGAGGAGGAGAAGGCAAATGACGATGAAGATCGGATCTGATTTTTTTTTTTTATGTATTATATTTTTTTAATACTGCTTATAAAAAAATTATATAATTTATATTTTTAATATAATATAATTAGTTTTTAATTTTTGATTGTCATTTTAATTTTGGATTTTAATTATAATAGGTATTGAAAATCATAATTCATTATAGTTAATTAAAATAGATTTTAAAAATATTATTATTATTTTTTAAAAAATAAAATTAATTATTAGCGATAGTATTAGCGATGAAAAATATCGTCGCTAATACTTATTAATGACAGCATTAGCGACGATAATACTGTTGCTAATATTTTATAAAAAAAATTATTTAATTTAAAAATTAAAAAATTAGAGATGGCATTAGCCATGGCATTATTGGCTGTTAATAATTATTAATGATGGCATTAACTATGAAAATACCATCACTAATATTTTTAAATATTTTTTTAAAAATAAAAAAATAATTAGTGATGAAAAAATTTCATCGCTAATAGTCTTATTAGCAACAACTAGGGTTTCCATTGCTAATAAAGGTATTTAGCGATCATATTTTTTTAGATTGACTGTTACGATGGAATTAGCGACGGCGAGATTATTAGCGATGGCATTTGGATTATTAGCAATGGTACTAATAGTCTGAATTCTTGTAGTGTTATACTCTTTAAGAAATATGAGTTGAATAACTCTCTTCAAAAAATCAAAAAATTTAACCATCTTCACTTCATGTTCTCCTTCTATAAGTAATCCACTACTTTGAGTTCTACAAAGATCGTCACGATCTTTTATATGAAATCAAACTTCATTCACAATACAACTAGAGTAATATTTTATGCTAGATTTATGGGGACCATTTGCCAACACCCATAATTCATCTGTGCTTCTTTACATCGTTGATAATGTATTTGATTCATCTACATAATAAATACAAAAACCAAATTAAAAATAACTTAAACTAATTAAAAAATTGCTTATTGATAGTATTAAATTATCCTATTTGAAAATGAATGACTTATATGCTCTTTAAACTAATTAGAAAATTATTTTTATTATCTCTCACTAATGTTGAGATGGCTCACTTTTAATAGTTCTTGTCTGTACATTTATATATTATAAAATATTTTAGTAAATATTTAATCAATAATACTAAAATATGTAATAAAATAAATAAAAATAATATTTGAAAAGTTTTTACTCTGACTATTTTATGATTTCATCATAATTATTAAGATATACCATTGAGCCATATCCATTTTTTTTGAGATATTTGAGATTCAGACTTAATATATCCAAAAGGATGAGCTATTATAAAAAGTACTCCAAACCCTCCAGACTGTTGATTTTGATTTCCATCATAATTCCTTTATGGTTAATTGAACTTGGTTTTATCACACTTGAGATATATTGACAAGAATGTTATCCATTCATTTACAATGTATCTTTCTGCGATTGAACCTTCGGGACGAGCTTTATTACTAACCATATATCTTGGAGAGACCTGAGATGTCTTAATTAAATAAATAAGTAGAGGTCAAGTTCCTAATTATTTTAGAATACTTAGATTAAAACTAGTAGAAGCTATAAGTTAATTATCTTTCAAAAAGAAATATCCATCATGAGCCCACTGTTCTGCAATCTTCACTTGCTTGGACAAGTGTATAGCTAAGTGTACCATAACATCAAAGAAGGCAGAAGGAAATCACAAAATCACAGGTATGTTCTTCTCCAATCTTTCTACATCCTCTATTCTCAATGTCTTCGAGCAGAGTTCCTTAAAAAAATCATCTTGCTGAAATAATGCTTGGCTAACTTCTTTACGTAAATAGTTACAAACTCCAATCAGAATAAATCTCTATAGAAGAATATAACAATCATGTGTCTTCAAGCCTATCACCTTTATCATCTTTAACACATTTTGATATGTTTGAAGCAAATCCATTAGAAAACTTAATGGAATTCAAAAATTCTTGAAAAGCTTTTCTCTCACTTTGAGATAATATATAACAGGTAGGTGGCTTTTTCAATTTGTTGTTCTCTTTTTGCATCTACAACTCTTTCCTTATTTTCATATCGTGTAAATCTTCATGAGCATTTTCTCTGTCTTTTTTTTTTATTTAACAATGTTCCAAGCACATTATTATAATTTTTTTTTCTATACATGATATCAAGAGTATATCTGATTTTAAGTTTTTGTCAATATGACAACTTAAAAGAATACTTTTCTTAATCCAATTCCCTTCACCACTACCATGCTTTCTTTTTCTCTTTCTTGAATGTTTCCCAAATTTGTCAAAGATATCCTCCAAGCACTGTAACCATTGCAACACTTATTCTCCTAACAATTCTAAGAGTTCTGAATGGTGGTCAACTTTCCATTAAATATTACTTTATTATTACACCAAGGGTGTTCTTGACCCAAATAATGATGATGGCCCATATAGCCTATCTTATCTCTTAATTTTTGTGAAGCAGTCATATCAAGGTACACAAGACAAGCATTGTAACCTTAAGTGACCCATCCAGATAATAATTATAAACTGAAAAATCACTTATAGTTCATAAAACAACTGCATGCATTTGAAATTTTTTACCACTATAAAAATCATAAGTTTCTACACCTTTATCCCATAATTGCTTCAACTCATCTATCAAGGACCTCATATAAACATCTATATCCTTTCTAGGAGAACATGGGCCAGGAATCAATAGTGATATAAAATGATATGGCTCCTTTTTGAATACATAAGATGATAAATTATAAGGTACAAAAAAAATCAGCCACATGCTATAAGAGTTGCTCATATATCCGAATGGATTGAATCCATCACTAGCTAAAGCAAGCCTCACATTACGGGAATCAACTGCAAATTGAGAATATTGCTTATCAAGTTCCTTCCATACAGGAGTGTCGGTTGGATGCCTCATGGTACCAATCTTTTCAACATGCTTTTCACTATACCACCTCATGTATAAAGCCGTCTTACTAAACATGAAGAGTCTTTGCAATTTTGGTTTTATTGAAAAATACCGCAGTATTTTGTGAGGAACCTTAGTACCCTTGCCATCATCAAACTTTCATCTTGGTTCCTTACATGTTGGACAGCATTTCTCTTTTTAATATTTCTTTCAAAAGAGTAGACAATCAAAAGAGTATATAATTATACTTGCATGACTCAATAGGCTCATAACCCAACCCTATACTAGATAAAAGTTTTCTAATCCCATAATATGATGAGAAAAATGATGTACCTTCTAGTAGCAAGTCCCTTTAAAATTTGAGCAACATATCAAAGGACTTGTTGGTCCATTTATTGAGAACCTTTATGTGGAGTATTTTGATAATAAAAGACAATAGTAAATACTTGGATCCTGGGTATAGCTCATGTTGTGCATCTTTAATTAATTTATTAAGAGAAGAAAATTCGGTCTGTGATCTACCAGTAGTGTCATCAAATTATTGTGCTTTCCTCATCTCTCCTAACAACTCATATAAATCATTTACCAAATCTTCACCA